>NC_034596.1:27767415-27775733 GCF_900095145.1 Mus pahari
TATATATATATATATACACACACACACACACACATATATATATACATACATATACATACTCACATACATGTATCTGTGGGTGGTGAAGAGACTTTATGAGGACCGTCTTTTATTTATTCCCTGTTAATCTGCATGCATAGTAACCTCACATGGAACATCTGGGCAAATTTGAAAAACCTTTCTCCATAGACTCTTCTGCCCTCAGGGTGGGAAGTTTTTAAAATTAGGGTATTCCATTGCATCCTTATGTAGAGATTACAGGGCAGAAACTTCACCCTAGAACAGAGGATGCATCTGTGTCACCACAGAATATATCTGCATGCATTCATTGTCATGTTTGCAGGGACCAAGGCCACATTTACAAGGGTCTGAGGTTATATTTAACTTTAACTTAGAGTTGAAGCTTTATCTACATGTGAGGGAACATTTATATGGCCCAGAAGCTGTACCTGTGTGGACCTGGGGACACTTACATATGGATCAGGGAAGCATGCGATGCTATCATTACGTGATGTTAACTATTCCCCAAGTGCAGGCTTGAATCCAGGTCCTCACACATGCTAGGAGAGCACACAAACATTGAGCATTGAGATACCAACGTTTTCTTTGATTTACAATGTGTAAATTAAAAACGTATGTGGGCATGCCTGCTTATCCATTTGCATACCACATGTGTGCTCTTGGAGGCCAGAGAGGCTGTCATAGCCCATGGATGTGCCACATGCATTGTTTGGTGCTAGGAACCAAACCTGGGCAGGGTTTCCCTAAGTCCCCTCTAGCTTCACACTCACTCTGCAGCCCAGGCAGACCCTGAGCTTGCAGCCCTCTGCCCTTGGTTTTCCGAATAGCTGGAATTAGTCACATGCCACCAGGCTCTGCTGGTTTTCGGTACATTCTTAACTGGAGAAAGTAGGTGATCAATGAACAGATTTCATGACTTTAAAAATGATGATATCTGCTGTCGACTTCCTTTCCCTTTGGGTGTTAAATGCCCTACTTTCAAATTATAACAGAAATTACAGGAAATTCTGTGAAATTTATGTGTGTGTATCTATCTATCTATCTATCTATCTATCTATCTATATACACACACATATGTATTTGTATATATATATATATATATATATGTATGTATTTGTGTATGTGCATAAACATAGCCATCCTAGATAATTGTGCTACTATAACAAAATAAAACCTATATTTTTAAATAATTTGTAAATAATTGGAATTCCTTTTTCACAGTTGTTAGCACCTGGGAAGTTCAAAGTCAGGTTGCCAGCCTGGCAGCCTTAGTGTTTTCTGTTTCTAAGATGACTTCTTGTTACCATGTTCTCACACAGCAGAAAGTGGAATGGCCAAATGAATGAACAAAACAAAACAAAAAAGTGGAAGGGGCATGCCAGAATGTTCAAAAATAGCACCCTGCTCCTACTCTCACCAAATTCTTGTTTCTCTCACTGCTGAAATACATTCCATATCAATCACTCAAAAATATTAACTAAACATTCCAGAGGAAAGTTTTATTTCAAGTCTCACCTAATCATACACAAGTGAGAAGATTCAAAGGTATATACCGAGAGAAATTCCCCTCGAACCGTGAGTAGGCTCCATCACACATGTCATAATGGTGGTGTAGACACAGGATAGGCATTCCTGTTCCAAAGGGGAGGAATGAGGAAGGATGGGAGGAAGAAAGGAAGGGAGTGCCAGGTGTGGTGGCCCACACCTTTAATCCCAGCACTCGGGAGGCAGAGGCAGGCAGATTTCTGAGTTCGAGCCCAGCCTGGTCTACAGAGTGAGTTGCAGGACAGCCAGGACTACACAGAGAAACCCTGTCTTGAAAAACCAAAAAAAAAAAAAAAAAGAAAGAAAGAAAGAAAGAAAAGAAAGGAAGGGAGAGAGTGAGAGAGGGAGAGAGGGAGGGAGGGTGGAAAGGGAAAATTTCAATTTTTAAGGATCAAAAATAACCTTCTTTGTCTCCATGCTTTAGAGCTTGTGTGTGTATGTATGTATGTATGTATACATGTATGTATGTGTGAACATGTGTACATATGATTATGTATGTGCACGTGTGTGTTTGTGGGTGTTCACATGTAGTTTGTACATGTGCTGGGGTGGCCCATCCCTCTGGCTTCGCCATGTGAGGATTGAATACCAAGGTACAGATAGGGCAGATCTGCATACGTGGCCTTGAGCGGTTCCATCTCTCGTAGCTGTCATAGACACGGGTCTAGGGACTTTCTACAGTGACTCCATCCTTTTGCTGATTTCCTGCCTGGGTTCTATGACTCTCTGGGGCATCTTGAAATCTAGTGGGAGGTTCCAGACCTCTGTAATGTTGCTGCACAAACTATTTACCACAACTTCCACAACTGCCTGTCAGCATGGCACCTGCCTGGAGCACCAGACTTTTTGCCACAGTCTGGGAGTGACAGCCCCGGGCAGCTGTGACCTTTCTTTCAAATTGTTCTACTCTGTCCCTGGGCCTTCCACTCTGACGGTGCATACTTGATGGATTCCAACGTACCCCGGAGTCTCTCTTCCACTGGTTCTTGATGACAGGCCCTGGCTTCTATTTAGATGGGCAATCCACACTAATCTCCGTGTCAAGCGCTCACTTGGCCATATCTGTTCCCGCTGTCTCCTTAGCAGGCTTTCTCAAAATTTCCAATATGGATACGTTGAGAAATACTCAAAAATGTAGGTTCTACTTGCCTTTTGATGTACGACTCTTGTATTTACATCATTTTTTTCATGTTCCCCATTTTATTCTAAAGAATAAGCTCTTCATCTGGTTGTTGTTCTAACATCAACCATCAGCATGGTTCTGCCAGGGTGCTTGCCACTCCATCAACATCTCAAGATCATGCTCCTAGCTACCAGGCTCTACTTGACTCCTCGTCAGAATGTCCTTACTGCCCTTATTTCTTCTACACCACCCCACACCCCTTAACCACTTAAATGTTCTCTCAGGAAGCTGAGGTTTTCTCTATGGCTCTCCTTCTCCCCTGAACTCTCACAAACTCATCCAATAATGGTCTGGACATGGATTTTTCATCGAATGTCTCTCCAAACTCTCCTGATATCCACACCCAGTTTCAAAGCTGTCTCCATGGTTTTAAGTATCTGCTACAGCAAGACCTATATTTGCATTCCATTTTGTGTGGATTTCATTAACAAATTGCCATAGGTGAAGTGGTTTATAAATGGCAGAAGTTTATTTTCCGTGGCTTGGGAGGCTGGGAAGTTTAGGGTAGAGGTCTGGTAGACTCTGGAGAAGGTTCATTGTGTGTCTCATAGATGCCCTCTCATGCTCTTGCATTTTAGATGGGGCGAGAGCTTTTTTGGCCCTCTTTCTTTATAAATAAACTGATTCCCATCATAAAGGTCTTGCTCTAACAATGACCTAATATATGTTGACCCTGCTCCTCTGAACACCATCACCCATGGATTAGGATCTTAACACAGGGATGTCTGGAGAGTAACCACAGTGACCTCTCTCATAGACACATTTAGCTTGAGATTAGAGTAGCCATAGGCTCTTCTAATGATAACATTACAAATCCACTTGACTTTCTTGGGAATGAATTTGATCTGTAATTGACAGTGTCCTTAAAGCACTTAGTTTTCCCCATGTACATGGGCTGCTGGAGAGATTCTGGGGTGGAGGGTGGTGGAAGGTATTTTGGTCTTAGCATCCTCTTGCTGGTATCAAATAGTTGTGCCCCAGGCCTACTTAGACCAAGGGGGTCTAGTGGGCATGTTTCTACTGCTGTGTCTATGGCATTGCTATTTGTAAGCATTATTTGGCATTTAGACATCTCAGGGCCTTGAAGGCTTCTAGCTCCTACATGTGCCATTCTAAGGAATAGTGAGGTTGGGATTTCTGGATAAGCAAATGCCATGTTCAAACCCAACCCAGAGAACACTGCACAGACTGAGGCTGATTTCCTCTGACTCTTACTGGGTTTTCCTCCCATGTACCTTCTTGGACCTGCTTCAGACACCAAGAATCTGTGACTGCACATACCACAGTCAGCACAGGAAGGCCCGAGTTGGACCTGTCTATGGGGAGTACCCCTGAACCTGTCCCTCATCATACTCTACCCCAGCCTCTAGCAAGTCCCACAGTTCACAGCTGCTACGGACCAAGCAGCAAACTCAGGGGAGACAGAAATCAAGAGAACCTCTTCACAGAGGACACAGCCGTCTCCTCACTTACTCTCTGGGTCTTGTTCTGTATGTGGGGATTCTAGCTGGCCACTGTCAGGTGGCTCCATGGGTTGCCTGTCTTACAGGGGTTGATTCATTGTGGGACTTCAAGAAAATGCTCACATGATCAACAGGGAATGATGGGACTCAGTTTGTGATGTCAAGAAGCAGGTATTTTTTACTAGACACTGACGTAAGGAACAAGGACCACATTGCTAACCTCCGTCATAGAGTCCTTATTCCTCTTCTCAGAATACATCCCAGCAGCCTGGCTACAGGAATGTGTGTGTACTAATGTCTAAATCTTGTGGTTTTCAAGGTTTATCTCTAGAGATCTCAAAGGTCACACTAATGTCATAACTGCTCAGTACAAGAGCTGACTACAGGCCACTTGGCCAGTGTAGAGCAGTAGCCCTGTGGCCATAACCAAGTCTTTTCCTGAGAAACACTTAGGTCAGTGCCCCTCAGGATAGGAATAAACCAGAATGAACTGGAGCATCCTGTACAGGTAGTGAGGTTAACAGACCACAGATTTCCTGGGGGTGGGGGTGGGGCTGGGGCTGGGGCTGGGGACAAGGGTAGGGTAGGATGGGGCTGCTGCCCTACGTCTATTCTGACAAGGTCCTTGCCCATTCCCACTTGGCCCACACCCGCCCAGCACCATCTGCCTGCTCCCGGCTGGCACTCTGTCAGCTTCATGGCACTGCAATGAGCTTGGAAAGCTGGAGCATGGCTTAGCAGAGGGAGAATCTAAAATCCTTCCTCTGCCTGCACCCTCCCCCATAGGCCCCCCCACTCCCCCCTCCTTGCTCCCCTCCACAACCAATTTATCTGCCAGTCCAGCCTATAAGCAGAGCTGGGGCCAAGTTGGCTGCTTGCCCATGCTTATCAGACGCTGTGACCAGATGGCAGGAGAGCGGCCCATGGCAGGCAGGACAGGGCTGGAAAGTCTCTGTGTGCAGAGAGGGCTCACTGGGGAGGCATGAGACCAGAAGGGTTTCTACGTTGCAAAGGAGGTAAGGGGGAGAGGGACACTTTATCCCCGAGGGAGTCAGTGGACTGTGGAGTATGTTTATGTAAACACATGGACACATGTGTGCACATATGTGCCCTTATGTGGTTTTACACATTTGGGTGTATGCGTGGTACATGTTATACTTTTGCACACATGAATCACTTGTGCGGCTATGCACACGTGTGCGTATTCCCGGTGTTGTGGAGAAAGAGCAGGAGGTGGGACTGGGAATGTCCCGTGCATCTCAAGTCCTAGAAGGTGTGCCACTCATGGCCTGCCCTGGCACTCCTGTGCAGAGTCGGCTGCAGGCTTGACTGCGCTGTGCTGGCTACACTGGAGACTGCACGGCTTAAGCAGAGGCCAGCGTCTCTGGCTGGGGAGGGGCTCCCAGATGCTGGTCAGAGGCAGCATGCATATTAATCCATTGATTCATTCCAGATTCCGCAGGTGTTCTCTCCAAGCCCACACCTCTGGAGAGTAGGACACTGTGAGAACTGAGAGGAGAGAGAGAGAGAGAGAGAGAGAGAGAGAGAGAGAGAGAGAGAGAGAGAGAGAGAGGAGTGTTCAAGGTCACCTGCGGGAGACTCATTGAGCTACCTCTTAGATGGCCTTTCAGGGAGGGGATTGGGTGAGGGAGGCCCAGCTTCCTGGCCTCCCTGGCACCACTCTCAGCAGGCTACCCTACCCCATTGATGACTCCAACCCCCAGAGTCTGTTCATGTCCTTCCCACCCTGGGCCAGTCCCTGGGTGGTTTTAGCCTCTCCCTGGTAAGTGCCCCGTCTTTGCCCAGAGCTCTGCTTTCTCTCCTGAGCTCCCAGGCTGTACCCACTGCTCTCTAAGGCTTCTATACTGTACACTGGTGGAGATTCAGACCACCTAAAACCTGCAGCCTGGGTCATTCCCAACTTTCTCCCCTGCTTCTGTATTCAGCCTCTGGAAGCCCAACTCCTCTCTGCCAGGCTTCGACCACTGCCCGTGGCACCTGCACCTCATCCTCAGGTCTTCCACAACCGGGGCCCAGGCTTCAGGTTTTTGCTTATCCCTGTTGACCCTTGAGGAACCACATTTTATCTGTTCTCCGAACTGTCCCAGGTAAGGACTCTTCCTTCTGGTACAACTAGAATTCTTCTACCTGGTGCTTAAAGCTTGTGCACAGAGCCCCATAAGTTTAGTGAAGGCCCTGCTCTGGAGCCTCCCAGGACAGTCTCTGACTCTCTCCACGATGCCCACTCGTTCCCTTCACTGGGCTCCACCAACTCCTATGTGGTCCACATGAACCAACCAGGACCCACATTCAGTCCCGCCAAGTTCCCACTAAGCCTCTACCTCAGCCTCAGCTCCTCATCCTGCTCCAAGTCTTTCAAATTACTCACGGGCTTCCTCCTTGGCCTTTTCAGGATCAAAATTGTCTTATGTTACCCCCCTCTGTGCCCTAGGGGGTTACTCACGAGGTATTTGTATTTCGACCACAAAAGTGTGCTGCATACTGCTGCCCCCACCCCACCTCATTCACACAGGCTGCCCCTGCCCCTGCCCCTCCTTGAACTCAGGCTCAAGGCTCTGCCTGGCCACAGAATTGCCTCCTTCCCCTTGGCTTGTCTCTGACCACTGAACTTCCTGACCTGTCTGAGGCATCATAGAGTACCTCTCTCTGGGAAAGAGAGATACATGATGTCCATGCCTATGCATTTCTCTCCTGTCCCCTCAAGTAGAGGGGATTTGTTCTCTGCTCTGCAATAACCCGTTACTGGTGTGAACCTGCCTAACCTCAGGTCTGTTTTCACTGAACTTAACTTGCCTTAAAATTTCTCTCACCTTGATGTACCTACAGATTCTATATGTTCTATTCAAAATGTAGATCCCAGCTGCTTCCGTGTGGGACGGGGCTTGGACTCTTCATTCCTAGGAAGGAAGCAAAGCATTGTGGGAGGGCAGACATCTAGGGTCCTCCCAGGAAGTAGCATACAGTCAGTGCTGCTGTTGCAGGACACAGAGGTGATTCACACGGGCATCTCATGCTCTGTAGGCTGGGAACCGTGAGGATAGTGAGGCCCTTCTCACAGTGGCCATCATGCTGGTGAGACATAAAGCCTGAGTTGCTTTAGCCCGCATCCCAACGGTACTATAACGGAGAAGGCTTCTACTTGAAAGTGGGAGGAGTGGACACATTCAAGCGATAGCAGACCATCCGCCTGCTCCCATGATGCACTGGGAGCTGGCAGTCAGAGTTCTGCATCCTGAAATTTGTTTGTGAAGTGTCCATGTGGCATGGGCAGAAAGCTTGGGCCCTGTCGGTACTGTAGGTTCAATGTTGTGTGTGAACAAAAGGAGCTTGAAAGACGCTTTGGATGATGGTGAAACCACACACACACACACACACACACACACACACACACACACACACACACACCAGATGACAGAGGTACATAGTCCTGCCAGCCCTAGAGGTCATACCCAGGTCCCTGTGCCAGCAAGATCTAACTGAGACCTCCAGGTGTGATGTACAGCAGAGAGCAAAAAGCTGACTTCAGCCTCACCTTCATGCCGAGAGGATCCCAGGGCCCAGGACCCACCTAGGCCACTGAGGCAGCATGAGAACTCTGAGGCCAAAGAGGGAACAGGGCAAGTTGCGATCTGCCTGTATTTAAGGAACTAGGAAAGGAGAGGAAGGAGAGGAGAGGAAGTCTCAAGAGGGCAAGTGAGGAAAGAGGAGAGATAAAGGGAGGACCCAGCTCTGAGAATCATCCACTGAGAGTCTTTGACTTGGAGCCCAGGGAGGATGCTGGCTTTTGAAGTGGACTTCTGCTTCCTGGTTAATTGTCTCAGGCCAGTCCAATCGGCTGTGAAATGTGTGTGGACTCAGAACAGTGTTTTCTCTATCTGTACCCGCCCCCGATTACAGGTACAGTCTGAGGCTGGCTTGCTATTTCTTCAGGATCCCAACTAACGTGAAGGCTGTGTTGAGCTGTCCCAGTGGACGCTGCCAGGAAGAGCCATTGAGTCTGTTCTTGGTGCCTAGGTGTATTCCTTGGCTGACCTCCTCACTCCCATCTTGTTTCTTCCCTCCCTCCCTCCCTCCCTCCCTCCCTC
>NC_034596.1:27775738-27780116 GCF_900095145.1 Mus pahari
CTAGCATGTTAGCCACTATTTGGAAAATTTGGTAGGCAGATTCCAAGAGTTTTAAGTCCCCAAAACCAGATAAATTTTAAGTCTATTTCTCTCTCCCCTTCTCCTTCCTTCCCTTCCCTTCTCTCTCTCTCTCTCTCTCTTCTCTGTCTCTGTGTCTGTCTCCCTCCCTCCTTCCCTCTCTTTCCCTCCCTCTCTCTCTCCATCCCTCCTTCCCTCTCTCTCTCCCTCCCTCTCTTCATCCCCCCCTCTCTCCCTCCCTCTCTCCTTTCCTCTCTCTCTCTCTCCATCCCTCCCTCCCCCCTCTCTCCCTCTCTCCCTTCATCTCTCTCTCCCTCTTCTCACCCCCTACTTAATCTCCACCAAACACCAGAGACCTGGGGTTCCTTCCAAGTGTGCTCTCTGGAAGAGGCAGGTTTTGCCCAGTGACCTCTAGATAACCCTTCCTGCTGTCACCGTGGAGCCTCACAATCTCTCCCTCACAGCACCTGTCACGCAGGGCACGACTGAAGTCCCCTGGCTTGTCTAAGCAGTGTCCTCCCCCATGGCCTTGTGTCCTTCATGCTGTTATCAGCCACCTACTTCCACATGGGATGGAGTAGACCAGTTTTCCTCGTAATAATTCTAAACAATAAAGGCTTCAAGTCTCTAATAGACATCCATGGGGGCATTGTCTACATCAGAAACGAGGCTCTGTGTGATGAAGGCCAAACCCCAGGATTTACCACCGGCTCTTAGAGCTGCTGGTATCCAAGAGGGAAACCAGTCACTCTTCAGAGCACCAAGCTTAACACATAGGTGCAGAGCTCTGAAGTAAATGTTTTGAGAATGATCTCTGATGTTTTGGCTGGCAACCACGGATTCCATCAGACAATGGGGATTTTTTTGTTTGTTTGTTTCTGCACTGCTTAGACAAGCCAGTGGACATCAGTCACGCCCTGTGTGACAGGTGCTGTGAAGGCGAGATTGCGAACCTCCACAGGAGCGGCATCCCTCACGCACAGGAGGGCGGAGGCTTGGCTGCTGGGAGCACCGTCTCTGTCTCTGCGGATGGAGCTGAGCTCTGTGGACAGTTGGACATCCGCCTGAGGCTGCACACGTCTGCGCCTGGGTTCTGCCAGCTTCCCGCTGTGGAGAGCAGCTGCCCGGTTCCTGCTCTTAGATGTGGGTAGAATGTGAATCTGCCGAGCTCTGCTCTCACAGATTAAAAAAAGAAACCCAGGCTGCTTTTATGTCTGTTGGAGACAGCCTGCCTTCTGAGAGCATGGGGCTTGGTACTTACAGCCCAAGGAAGTGTCCTAAGGCTGACGGCTGGCTTGCTGTCTGTCATTTCAGGGCAGAGGGGGAGCTTTGGAGACTGGGCTCCAAGAAAGCAAAAGGACCAGGCAAGTAAACAATTGAGTCCTGTGTTTTCCCCGAGCCACAGCCATGGGAATCCCACTTCCACACTGAGATGTGCATGGAGATAGGAGCTGTGCGGCCGTACTGTCCGTGTGTCTAGGAGGCGAAAGAAGCAAAGAGAGCAGAAGGAGGCATGGTGCTTTGGGGAAGAACGGTGTCCTGGAGAGACTGGCGTTTCTGCCTCTGTGTGAACATCTGGCAGGGACAGAATACCCAGCCAGGTTGACGGGGGAGGAGGCAGTTCACTCATCCCATGTGCTGTGAAGGCAGCTGAAGCTGGTACTTCCCTTCTGTTTCCAGTTCCTGTCATCTCAGTGGAAGGAGTGGGTAGAGGTGGACCAGGGACACAGCAGTGGACATGTGGAGTGCATCTCCTCTTCTTTGGCCTCAGTGAGACTCATCCTGCAGCTCTGAATACTACAGGTGTGTGTTTGCAAGGTCAGCCAAGGACAGAAAACCATCTGGTTTCACGAGGCTGAGGCTGTAAGCAGTTTGGTACAGAGCCTGACATGCCTGCCGCACCCTGGGGAGAGGATGCTACTGTTGCCGCTGGCCGTCTTCTGCTGAGCTTGGGTTTGGTCAGTTGGCTCCATTGTTTGGGATCCTTCTGGAGACCAGAACTGGAACCCTTCTGCCTCTTCGTACTACTATCTTGTGGCTGCCAGCATATTTTGACTTATAGCTATCTAGATCCCTCCAATTTCTGTCATTATGGGCATACGACCTCTTTTGGTCTGTGTCACTCTCCCGCCAGATTCTTGTGAGAACACTGTGCCTCAGTCAGGGCCCCACCTACTGGACCACAGTACTTGTCCTCAGTCCATCTGCAGAGGCCCTTTCCCTTGGTTTCCAGGGACCTAGACCTGCAATATTTAGAAGCCATAACATAAAGGAAGGTTTGGTATAGGGTAGAAATGGAACTTCCAAATAGAGACTTGAGCTTGGGGTGACACCACAATCCATGAATTGTGTGTACTCAGAGGAACTGGGATGGAGAATGGTCCCAGATGTATGGACAGAGGTTCATTTCTTACTTGTGGGAGCCTCAGTTTATCATTGCTCCACAATGTGGGCATTTTGCTATAATGCCTGGCTTGTTGAGGTCATGTATGTGAGTACTTTGGTCCAGTGGCTGGCAGAGACCCCCTGGGGAAGGCTGCTGCTGCGGCTGTCCTTGGCTGAGCGGGGTTTGCCTCTGCCACATTCCTCGCTTTCATATCCCACCGGTACTCAGCTTGGTACTCAGCCTCAGACCTTCCAGAGTGAGATTTGCATTGAGAAAATGGGGAATGGGAGGCAGGGCGATGGCTTGATGAGTAAAACTCTTTCTGTGTGAGCCTAAGGACCCACGTTTACATCTCCAGCATTTCCATAAAAAACTGGGTATGATTATGCATGCCTGTAAACCCAATCGTGGGGGCAGGGGAGGGGGTGGGGGAGGCAGAGCCAGGAATATTCCTGGCATTGGCTGGTCAGCCACCTCACTGAAGTGGTGAGCTTTCCGTTTAATGACACACCCATCTCAAGTTTGAGAGTGAATGAGGAAGATGTCCAATGGCCTTTTCTAGCCTCTGCACACTCTCGTGCACGCATCCCCACCCCACAAACTCATGCACCTCGAGCATGCGTGCACGCGCACACGCGCACACGCACACACTTTAAAAGTAATGAGAAAGTAGAAGTGTGAACAGCAAGCTTCGTGAATCTGCCCAGGTGTCATGGCTGAGTGAGGAGGGAGCTGGAACCTGGGGCAGGGGCAGGCATGTACAGAGAGGCTGTGAGTAGACCTGGCCAGGGGCTCTGTGCTACTGAGTCAGCCTCCATCCTGCTGAGTTCTCTGTGGGGACTGGAACCTCAAAAAGCTGCTGTAATGCTCGCCTGCCTACAGAGCTTAGCTCTCTGCTCTCATCTTCCCATGGCAACTAGGGAAGGGGCCAGGAGAGTGATCTGATCTGCAGAGGCGTGGGTGGGTGTCTGCCTGGCTTCCAGCTCAGGGCTCCTCAGCCTGTCTCTGCTACTCGGTAGCTCCTGAAACACCACACATCCTGTCACCAGATCTGTCCTGCACGGCAGAAGAGGAAACTGAGAGGAGAAGTCTGTGCTCAAAGCTACTGAGCTTATATGGCTGGGAGTGACACCTAGAACTTTTGATGGGGTGGCCTCTTTGTAGGGAGCTCTGTTGGCTTGAGGTAGCTGAATCTGCATGCCTTGATTGGATTTATCAAGGGGCCTTGTTGAAGCCACAAGGCAAAACCAGTTGTTATTTGAGATCCATAGACATCTTTCACATGATAATCCTTGAGTATTTGGAGAGTCCTCTTGACAGACCCTGGGAGGTTCTGTAGGGGTAGGCGTAGCTTTAAGTGTAGCTGAGTAGGGGTAGGGGTAAGAATAAGAGATAAAGATAATGGTAAGGATAGGATAAGTGGAAGGGTTAAGGTTAGGGTTAGATGAAGGATAAGCACAAGGGTAAGGTTTAGGGCTAGGTCTGGGCCATGACACAACAGAAGCATGTAAAAGTGGGGATATCATGGTACCCTCTGGGTGTTGATGAAACCTGGAAGTTGGTGGCCAGTAGCAACCAGTGGCGGTTTGGGGGTCTCCCACTGAGCCATTTACTACAAGACAAGCCAGAAAAATGGCAGCGGTGATCAGAACAGGCTCGGGTCCCCAGACTGGGGCTGCTCTCCAGTTGTTGAGAGAAAGTAAAAGCTCCGGGTTGCTGAGGCTCTCACGCTCACGTGACCTTGGGAAAGAGGCAGGTCTACTCTGCCTCCCTCTCCCACCCCGCTCACTTGTCCTGCTGGCTTTCGGGAAAAGGCTCTCCTCATTCTCTGAAATATCTTTAAAGTCTAGTGGCTAGTTAGCTGACACCTTTGCTGGTGGATAAATTTTTATGTTTTTTTTTTTCCTTTCCTTTCCTTTCCTTTCCTTTCCTTTCCTTTCCTTTCCTTTCCTTTCCTTTCCTTTCCTTTCCTTT
>NC_034596.1:27780173-27822542 GCF_900095145.1 Mus pahari
TCCTCTCCTCTCCTCTCCTCTCCTCTCCTCTCCTCTCCTTTCCTTTTCTTTCTTTCTTTCTTTCTCTCTTTCTTTTAGAGATGAGGCTTCTTATGTAGCCTAGGATGCCTTTGGAGTCACGAGGCTCCTGCATCTGCTCCCTGAGAGATGAGCGCCACCAGCTTTAGTTTCTAAGTTATCTTACACAGCAAAATCCCCCTGCCTCAGAGCTTATGAGTGAGATGCTCCAGGCCTGACTTGACTGCTGGAGAAGCCAAATGAATTAGAGATCAGACCCATCTAGTGGGCTTCAGAGTCCAGGCAAGGCCGAGTTATATGGGATGTGTAGGGAGGTAAGCTTCCGTTGTCATCCCAGGTCATCCCAGAAGACACACTTGTGCTGGACCCACTAGACACTAGGCAGGGCCAAGTGTGCTTTTCTTCCTGTTGAAAGAGCTTCCCAGGCTGGGTAAGTGTTCAGTAAGATGCTTGCTGCCTAAGCACGAGGGCCTGAGTTCAGTTCCCAGAACCCATGTAGAAAAGGCTGGCTGTGGCAGCATGTCCTTGTATTTGGTTTGAGAGAGAATGGAGGTAGAAGAATCCTTAAGGTTTGCTGGCCAGTTAGTTTAGCCAAATTGGCAGCTTTTGGATTCAGTGAGAGGCACTGTCACAACTAAGTAAGTAAGTAAGTAAAGGCAGAGACAGGCTACTGAGGACAAAGCCCATCATTAGGTCCCGGCTTCCACATACACCGCCCACCCATATAAACCAAAATAAATAAAAAAGCTACTACATTGTCAAATTGTTCCCCGAAGTGAGGGATAAGTCTGAGTTTGCAACAACCTGAAGCCTGGGTAGGATTTCCTTAAAACTCCATCTGGTATTTAATTAGTTCAGATTTCTTCAAGATTTTTCTACTAATTGCTCATTAATCTTGGTTTTCTGTGCTCTGAGGGTGTCTACGTGAGGAAGCCACTGCAGCTGAGGGAGAGTGCCAGGGTTTGGGCTGCTGATCATAAGCTGTGATAGCCAGATTAGCCAGATGTGATCTTAGGGCTCTTCATAGTTCACTAGCACCTCATAAAGCAAGTAGGGACAAAGAGCCCTGGTCCCAAACTCTGGACTTTGCCCACTGCAAGGCAGAGGCTATCCTCAGCTATGGGCAGATGAGGTTAGACCAAGGGCCACACATGGCAGTGGAGCAAGGACCCAGATGCTTCCAGTCACTGCCAGTCAGAGGCTTGCTGCCCTTACCTCTTGCACGCAGATCCCAGGTTCATCTATCCAACTGTTGCACCAGTCGTCACGTGGGGGAGACCGTAGGTGGAGGTGATGCAGGATGACATACAAACCAGCCTCTCACTGTAGCTGCTTTCAAGGTGATGGATGCTTCAAGCAAAATGATATATGCAGGGGTAGTTCATAAAATGAAGTTGTACACATTGGGGGAAGCAATAGTCCCCACTCCTGGAAGGAATTACCCGCCCCCTCGTGTGTGTGTGTGTGTGTGTGTGTGTGTGTGTGTGTGTGTGAGAGAGAGAGAGAGAGAGAGAGAGAGAGAGAGAGAGAGAGAGAGACTGGCTGGCTGGCTGGCTGGCTGGTTGGCTGTACACATCAGGGGAAGCAGTAGTCCCTACTCTTGGTAAGGCTCTTAGCATCCTCATTTGCTCCTTTCTCAAGAGAGGCTTGAGGACCTGTATGAAGCCTGCCCTTACTTCCCTCCCTGACAGTTTCTTGAGGAAGCTTTGTGGTAGGTTCTCTGTGCCCTTCACCTGGGATTTCCCATGCTTCTGTCTGGCCCACAATTCTGACTCAGTAGCCACTCTTGCTGGCTCTGACTGCTCATTCTGAAGCCTAACTGCTAGCAGCTGTCTAGTCCTCAGTTGATTCATAACTCTACCAGGAAAGAACTGCATTATCCTTAAGCTTCCATCAATCCCAACAGTATCAAGTATAGCATGCTGCACCTCAGTTTGCCAGGAATTGGTCCTGCTTCTTAGAAACCATCACTTTTACCCTCAGGCTGCATAAAGTGTATGTGTATATCCATGTCTATGGGAACACACAGACACATATTTATACACATAGCTCACAGATTAAGCATTGTACATAATATATAGCTGTAACTCACATATTCACACACTCACTAGCACATATGAATACTCACACAAATGCTGGCATGCACACACATAAGCATATATGTGCATGTTAGCAACATATGCTCGGGTTCACATGAAACAGACATTTATATGTACATATGTGCACATACCTATGCATATAGAAACATGCAGGTGCCAGTGTATACATATAAACAAATATACACACTTATATTCCTGTGCATGAACTCATGCACAGATATATATGCAAAACTCTAGTCTATGCATGTTTGTTTACATATGCATGCACATGCACACATACAAATACACACGCATGTGCACATGCACAAACACTCAGTCACACACATGCCTCCACATATCCATGCACACTTGAAAACATATATATATACATACCTACACCTGCACACATGCATGTGCACACACAAACAGATGCAAGCACAATTACAAACATACATAACACTAGCAAACAGAAACATGGACATGTGCATGAATATTCTTGAAGTTCATGCTCATGGACTCATTCATACACACTCAAGTGCATAAAACCACATATGTTCTTATAGGTACAAGGTGATAAATATTCACATTCTCATAAATATAAGTGCACAGAAAACCTAAGTGTGCACATATTCATGCATATACGATAACATAAAAGCTACATACATATACCTATCAAACAAAATAAAACCTTACACAGAAGGGTAGATGAGCATATGTGCATAGACATACACACCCAGGTGTATGCCCAAAATGTACACATATACACACTATACACACATGCTTGAATACACATACATACATGTGTGCACATACACATGACTCCTTCTAGAACTATGAACTAAATTGTGTCCTATTGTAAATTTGTATATTGAACCTCTAACTTCCAATGTGAGTGTGTTTTAAGACAAGGCTTTTAAGATTGTAATTAAGGTTAGATGGGGATATTGAGCATCTTAGTTAGGGTTTCATTGCTGTGAAGAGACACCATGACCACAGCAAGCCTTATAAAGGCAAACATTTAATTGGGGCTGGCTTATAGTTTCAGAGGTTTAGCTCATTATCATCATGGTGGGAAGCATGGCAGCAGGTAGGCAGACATGATGCTGCAGGAGCCAAGAGTTCGATATCATTTTTCCATTAATATATTTATTTACATTATATCCTGATCACAGTCCTTTCCCTCCTCTCCTCCCAGTCCTACCCCCCTATGCACCTTTCCCCATTCCATCTTCTTCTTCTTCTTAGAGAAGGGAGTCTCCCCCACCCCCATCCCCAGATGAACCCACCTTGGCACATCAAGTCTCATTAGGATTAACTACATCCTCTTCCACTGAGGTCATGGCAGCCCGGCTAGAAGAAAGGGATCCAAAGGCAGGCAACAGTGTGTGAGTCAGAGATAGCCCCCACTTCAATTGTTGGGGGACCCACATGAAGACTAAGTTTCACATCTGCTACATATGTGTAGGGGGCCTAGGTCCATCCTACACCTGCTCTTTGGTTGGTGGTTTAGTCTCTGTGAGCCCCGATAGGCCCAGGTTAGTTGTCTCTGTAGGTCTTCTTGTGTCCTGGACCCCTCTGGCTTCCTCAACCCTTCCCTCAACTCGTCCACAAGACTCTCTGAGCTCTACTTAATGTTTGACTGTGGGTCTCTTCAACTGTTTCCATCAGTGGCTGGATGAAACCTTTCAGGAGACAGTTATGCTAGGCTACTGTATACAAGTATAGCAGAGTATTATTAATAGTGTCAGGGGCTGGCTTCTCTCAGGGGGTGTATCTCAAGAAAATGTGGTACATTTACCCAATGGAATACTATTCACCTATGAAAAACAAGGACATCATGGAATTCGCAGGCAAATGGATGTAACTAGAAAATATCATCCTGAGTAAGGTAACTCAGACACCAAAGGACACCAAAGGACTTGATATGTACTCACAGATAAGTGGCTATTAACCATAAAGTACAGGATAACCATGTTATAATCCACAGACCCAAAGTTTAAGCAACAAGGAGGGCCCAAGGGAGGATGCTTGAATCTCACTTAGAATGGGAAGTAGATGGAGAGAGGGAACTAGGTGAAGTGGGGCAGGGAGGGGAATATGGTGGAGATCATGTATGGGGAAAGCAGGGGTCAGGGGGTGAGAGGGCTGGGAAAGAGAGGAGAAACTGGTGGGGCATCTCTGGGATACCTGGGATGGGGGAGGCTCCTGGGAGGATTGGGGTGACCCTAGATGAGACTCTTTCCAGTAGCCTTCCAGTAGACAACCCCCAAAACCTTCCACCCAGAATTTGCCCTGCCTACAAGATGCGCAGGGATAAATATGGAGTAGAGATTGAGGTTTACATCTTGATTCACAGGCAACAGCAGGAGACTGTGTCACTGGACATAGCTTGAACATAGGAGACCCAAAGCCCGCCTCCACCTTCACAGTGACACACTTCCCCCACCAAAGCCACACCTACTCCAACAAGGCCACACCTCATAATAGTGCCACTCCCTATGGTCAAGCAGTCAAACACATGAATCTATGGGGGCCATCCAATCCCATCAAACTAGCACAACCCCCGTTCCTCAGGGCATGCATCTCCTGGTGTCTCTTCCTCAGTTGGTAATCTTATTGGATTAGAGCCTCACTCTGTGTGGTAGTTTGAATAGGTATGCCCCCCCCATAGACTCATGGTTTTGAATGCTTGGTCATGGGAAGTGGCACTTGTTGGCGTATGTGTGGCTTTGTTGAAGGAAGTGTGTCACTGTGGAGGCAGGCTTCATGGTCTATGTTCAAGCTATGCCCAGTGCGGCCTTTGTCTTCTAGAAAAATCCTTAAGTTTCCCCACAACTGATATTATATTCTCTTCCTTCCTGCCTTTCATGCTACAGATCCCCGATTTCTACCATTGCAGGAGATTTGATCACACTGTGAACCCCAAGACTGTGTGATTTACTGAAAAAACCTGTTTCTAGGTGTGAGGTGGCCTTAGCACACACCTTTAATCCCTTTGGTTGGGACACAGACACAGATTTAGCACACATCTTTAATCCCAAATGATGAGGGTGAAGTTACTTGGTAGAAGAAAGCACCCATGTTTGAAAGTGATGTCTAATTGAGTGGTAGAAAAAGTGCTGAATCAGAGAAAGATTTGACAAAATAGGATCTGCCCAACTTTCATGAGAAGAGAAAGGAAAAAGAAGATACTTGAGACAGACGAACACAGAAAAGAGAAGAGAGATAAAAAGAAGGAGGCAGGTTTACTGGGAGATTCTTACAGAGACCAGTTAAAGAGAGAGCAAGCCAGAGAGCGAGAAAGAGTCAGAAGTTTAGAACAGATTGACCGGGATGAGGCCAAGCAGAGTAATTTAGGAGAAGCAGCTTGGAGAGGAGTTTTGAGCCACAACAGCTGAGTTGAGCCAGCCAGCCAGAGTTCAGAAAGAGCTAGAAAGGGTGAGCTTATTCAGCAGCAAGTGTCAGAGTCTGAAAACATTCCAGGCCTTGATTAGATTGTATGGAGGCTAGAAGCTTCCAGGACTAGCCCAGGTTAGCCGACAGAGGCAGTGAGCCTGCAGGATGCCACATCAAGTGAATAAAAATTACTCTTACATTCTCTTTAAAACCTCTCTTGTGGTTTAATTAGGGTTTAGAGAGACCAGGGCTTCAAGCATCTGTCTTTTCTTGTCAAGCTGTGATCCTTGTGAATTTGTAGGTGATATAAAGTTTCATGGCCAGAGAAGGATGGGATTGCCAGCCTATTTCTGAGCTAGTCTCTGACCACCCTCTTCTCTCAGGGGTTGATGGGGTTCTAGAGTCCACTGCTCTGTGCAGTCATAGACAATCATTTCTAAAGGGACCAACCTTTTCCTCAGACAAAGTCTTACACTTGGTGCTTGTGTATTGACTTGGAGGGTCCTGGCCAGGGCTGAGCCAGCAGCCCACAGAGCATGTACTTAAGGCTCTTCTCATGAGAATGCAAGCTGAGTTGGACCTACCTTCAAATACCAAAGCCTGATCATTCCAATTCCCCATGGGCTATATGGCGTAGGAAAAAAGGAATCAGTGTAAGAGTAAATATTACTTCCAGTGAGTGAGCCGATTTTAGAAACTTGCCTTCATTGTGCCTACTGGCCTGGTTTTCCAGAAATGCAGCAGGACCTCCTCCTGTGCCCCCCCATACTCCCAAGACTAGCAGACAGTCCCAGAGCCCCCTCCCCTGTCTTCTCCTTTTAGAGCATTGAGGTGTCTCCTGCTCTCTCTCTGCTACCCTCTATAGCTGGTCCTCAGTTCATGGGAGAGGTCTGAGGTCTCTCCACTCAATATTCTCCTAGCTGGACAATGGCTACTCACAAAAGGAGCCAGGGTACTTGTTTCTTAAGGTTACCAAGGTGGTCCAAGTGTAGCAGTAAGCTAAGGCCAGCAGTAGGCTGTGGCTGTCTCTGCAGCTGACCTATCTAGAGCTCATTTCGCTCCCCTTTCTTGAACTTGGGCTTGCAGTAGGACTTCCTATCAAAGGGACTTCACTGACAGCTAGTGAGAAGGCGGATAAGCCACTCTGCTAACATGTAGGGCAGGCCAGACCCTGCCTGCTGGGTAATCGCCTTTCTACTTTATGGAAACGCACTAATCCATTTAGGACCCTGTGCTTTGCTTATTTGGCTCAGATGTGGGTAGAAATGGCTCTCATTTCTCATTTGGATATAGCAGACATGAATATCTTCCCAAGGTTAATCTCTTTATCCTAGATGAAGTAATCAGACTTCTTAGGTATAACATTCAACAGACTAAAATCAAAGGTGACAAGGATGTGTGTGACAACCTGGGACAGGTGGTGCCTGTTGTTCTAGGACAGCAGTAGCATCCGTGTCTCCCACTGGGCCGTGGTAGTGCAGTTTGTTGAGCCACAGATTTGGATGTCAGCTGCTCTTCGCAGCAATTCAGATAATTGGGACTTTCTTCAGTGCATTAAGAGCATGGTTTAGAGCAGTTAAAATTCTCTCTCTCTCTCTCTCTCTCTCTCTCTCTCTCTCTCTCCTTTCTTTCTCTCTCTTTCTCTTTCTTTCTTTCTTTCTTTCTTTCTTTCTTTCTTTCTTTCTTTCTTTCTTTCTTTCTTTCTTTCTTTCTTTCTTTCTTTCTTAAACATGGTTTGCAAGTGTTATCCTGGTTGGTCTGGAACTCTGTAGCTTAGGCCCACCTGGAACCTATGATGCTCCTGCCTCAGCCTCTAAAGTGCTGGGGTTATAGGCCTGTATTGCCCACACATGGCTTTCTAGAGTCTTGACAAATACCAGCTCGTTCTTCTAACCCTTGCTCTACACTGGGCATACAGCATTTCCTTTATAGCGGAGCCCCTTATTCACCTCTGCATTTCAGTCAGAGGGGATGGATGGCTTCATTTAGGTGTTTTATACCAAAGCCATTGGAAACAGAGGGGTGTTTTGCTTTGCTTATTTTGTGTTTGTACAGTTGAATTTCTCATGAGAGCTGGGTGCTAAGGCGGGAACAGGCACAGAATGTTTATGGATCACATAGGGTCATGGAGACCATGCAAGCTCTGCAACTGTACACCTTGAAGTCACAAGAAAGAGGTGATGTTGGCCTTTATACAGCCGAGGTCCCAGAGAGGCTCTGCAATTCAATGTTGCTAGTGAATGCTGCTTTCTTTCCCTCGGAGACAGAGTCTAGCTATGTAGCTCTGACTGCCATGAACAGCTAGCAACCCAGTTTCTGCCTCCCAAGCTAGCAATCCCGTTTCTGCCTCCCAAGTTCTAGGATTACATGCCTGTGCTACCATGTCTGTCTTAGTGAATATTTGCTAAAATTAGCTTGGAGAAATTCTTACAATAAGCCGAGGTTTGGGGTTCAACAGTTACCCTTAAGACTAGGAGAAGTTATATACTTTCTGGGGTTCTTTGAGTCCACCCGTGACAGACTTGGGTTCAAATCTGGGGATATTCAGCCAAGATTAGTCTCAGAATGGCCATAGCATATGGCCTGAAAGTAATTAGAGGCAGAGATCATTTGTTTTAAAATGATCTCATTTGTGTTTCAAAAGATGCTGGTGTGTTCTGCCTCTCACAGCTCAGTGTTCAGAGCAGCAATGAACACTTGTTTAGAGAGTACAGCTGTGTAACAAATTACCCCAAAGCTTCGGCACATAAAACACACGTATTCCAGTTGACTCCTCCTTCACCTCAGTCGGTTTCCATCTTGCTAGATGCACATATAAGTTGAAAATCCTGTAAGCTCAAGATGCACTTAGCACATGTACCCTACCAACACCCTGGCTCAGCAGCCCTGCATCTCCAGGTTCCTGTTTATTAGTCAAGAGTTGGATGGAAGCGAAAACTGCCTAGCATCATGACAGAGGACCATATGTAACACACGCTGTTAGCCTGACAAGTGAAAAGTCCCAAAAGTTAGGTCTTGTTTCCACCAGAAGATGTGATTTACATTGAAAGCTGAGACATCGCATAAAGGGACAGAGTCAGAGGGCCATCTGTAGCCCAGCGATTCACAGGCTGCTCAGCTGGGTCTTTTGGGTTAGAATGATAGAAGACCATTTCAAGACCTTATGTGTGCTGTCTGCTTGCTCACAGCAACTTGCTGCCTTGCTGTGTGACTGCCTCAAAGCTGACCCAAGATGATGGCAGCTTTCCCTTGGAGGGTTCGGAGGGACAGCATGTGGGTGAGAAACCCAAAACGTTAAGCTACAGGATCTGCTCACTCTTGATATGCTCTGTGTTAGGGCCCAGCCTATCCAGAAGGCCAGGGGAGTGTGGTGGACACTAGAACGGTGGAAAGTGACCAAAACCAGACATTCAGTGCTATCCACCACAGTTGGAAGCCAGGACTACAACTTGTTCTTGGCCTGTGGGTAAGAAGTAAGTATTAGAAGCAAGTAGATTAGCACATTTACTGAGTGTGAACATTCTTGTGTGTGCTAGTACATTCATGAGTGTGTCTATACTTACACGTGTACATATGTATGGCATCCAGAGAACAATCGAGGGTGTTATTCTTTAGACCTGATGCACCTTTTCCCCACCTCAATGAGTCTCTCTCTGGCCCGGAGCTCTTTTAGTGACTCCCAGGGGTCCTCCTGACTACATTTTCCTGTGCTAGGATGACAAACATGGCCCACCACACCCAGCTCATTGTCACATGGATTCTGGAGATTGGTCTCAGGTCTTGGTGCATGCTTGGTGTCTTAGTGACTTCTCTGATACTGTAGTAAAACTCCATGACCAAGGCAACCTATACAGGAAAGCATTTAATTGGACTTAAGGTTTCAGAGGGTTAGAGTCTATACATGGCAGATCAAAGGCGTGAGAGCAGAAACTCCTGAGAGCTCATCTCTTGATCCACAAGCAAGAGGCAGATTGACTCTGGGAATGGTGTGAGCTTCTGAAACCTCCAAGCCTACCCTAGTGACAGGCCTCTTCCAGTGAGGACATACCTCCTAATCCTTTCCAAATGGTTCCACCAAGTTGCAACAAAGTATTTTCACATATGAGTCTATAGGGGCCCTTACCATTCAAACCAGAGCAGCAAGTTAAAGGGGAAAGGGCTTATTTTGGCTTGGAGTTCCAGAAAGGCTACCTACGATCCATCATTGTGGGGGGAAGAGCTAGCAGCAGCAGCACCAGGCTTCCATGGCAGTCAGGCAGATGAGATCGGCAAGCAGACAAAGGACACAGGAAGTGAGGGTCAGGTCAATCAAACCTCAAGCCCTGCCTCCAGAGAGAGACTTCCTCCAGCAATCCTTCACCTCCTAAAGGTTCCATAAGCTCCCCAAACAGCATCACAGTGACCAGGCGTTCAAACGCACGAGCCTGTGGGGACAGGATTTCATATTTAAGTCATGACATAAGGCAACCACATGACTGCCTGAGCTGTCGCCCCAGCCCTCCGTTTATATCTGAACAATATTATGAGCATAATAACACAAATAAGAATTCTAATGGGATCCAGAGAAGGTCTCAACTCCTCTGGTAAAGAGTGGAAGGAAGAGCCAGGGAGGGCTTCTCAGACGAGGTAAAATATGAACTGACACTTGGAAAATAAATAGCCTGTCCCCATCATAGACGCTGGCTCAGCTTGGAGGTTCCCCAGACTCTATAGGCTCCTTTCCTTCCACGAGATACTTGCATTTCTCAACAAAAGGCCCCTGAGAAGTGGTGAAGCGAGGGTAAGTGTTCCTGACTCTGCAGCTCCTGTCCCTGCAGTGCTAATATTAAGAGTCAACAGGAATATGGGTTCAACACAGGCCCCAGTCAGCCCTTCATTCTGCTCTCACCAGAATAGCCTTGTAAACAGCAAATTTTGAGGAAGGGAAGGGAATTATGTTAATCGTGTTCCTGAGAGCACTCAAGCAAAGGGCTGTTTATTGAAAATATTGACAGGATGGAGGAAGTTGTCTGAGTGATCGCTTCTGTAGCTTTTTGGGAATGTCACCATGGGAACGGGAAGCCCCTCCTGGCGGATCATGACATACATGCTTTGGCAGACAGAAGGTGTGCACAGGGATGTGACGGGCAGCAGTGAAAGAACTTTTGTCAGCAGATGGGGGAAGAACTTTCAGGGGGTCCCGGCGGGTGCTGGTGCAGCTGGCAATGTCACCCTACCCAGGGTAGTGGTGGCTAGGCCTCAGCAGAAAATGATGGAGGCCACTCAGATATTTCTCTGACTGTGGGCTTCTGGGAGGTGGATCTCGAAGAGGCCCCTTCAGCCTCAGACCTGAATCTCCAGGATTTCCTACTATCTACTGGCTCCTTCCAGCTTTACTGAAAGCATTTGTAAACTTGTTCTGGGGGTGGGGTGGGGTCCTGAACCCTGTTGATAAAGGCTGGACACAGCTCTGTGATGGCTATTCTTGATTGCCAACTTGGCCACATCTGAAATGAACTAAAACCCAAGAGGTTGTATACTCCTGTGAAAGATTTTTTTTTCTTTAGTTACTTGAAGTGGAAAGTCCCACTTTTAACCCAAATCTTTCAAGCTGGGAAGGTACACCTTAATCTGGGCCACACCGTGTGCCAGAAACCTATATAAAGGACATGGAGGAAGGAAGATTTTGTTCTTTACCTGCTTGCCCTTGCTCTAGCTAGCAAGTCCATTTCTTCACTGGCATTAGAGACTACGTCCTTGGGATTCCATAATATACTGAGAACCAGCTGAGACACCCAGTCTCATGGATTGAATAACTATTAGATTCTTGGACTTGTCCTTAGTAGACAACCATTTTTGGACTTGCTGAACCACAACCTGTAAACTACTATAGTAAATCCCATATATATGTATACGTGTACATGTGCGTGTGTGTGCATGTGTTTCATTCTATCAGTTCCGGTCCTCTAGAGAACCCTGCCTAATACACACTCTAACGACGTGTATGTTGAATGGCCCTGTCAGTTAATACTCAGTAGAGAGTCAAAGAGAGCTTGAGGTATGCAGCCTGCAATCCACTTTACCTTCAAGGAGAAGGACAGTGTCTAGAATCAAGCTTTGCGTCTGGGCCTCCTACCTGCCAATGGCGTTGCTGCTATTGGCAGTTGTGAGCATAGCCTTGAGAATGAGTTAGTCTGGATTTGAAACCTGGATTCTGACCTGGTGAGGTGGAGTCGTCATGCTAAGACTCCTTGGATATAAGGGTGGGTGGGAGTGACGGGCACAGGATTGTGGAACTCACTGGCCTGCTGCATGTGGAGCTCCATGCTGATGACACGGTGGTTTTCAGTCTGGCATCACTAAGTATGCTATCCACGCAGCAGTTCTTTCATGGCTGGGAAAAGCCTTGAGAAAAGATGGCTGGAGTCAACGCTAGCATGAATGGATGATTCCCCAGTGGTAGCAAGTGCAGGCTACCCAGAGCTGGACAGTGGAGTGATCGGTAGTACACTCCTGGACAGATGGCTTCCAAGCTCTTCTGTCTCCCTCTCTTCCTGATTCGAGTCTGCTTGGTTGCCTTTCTTTGCAGGGCTCTATGTTGCTGTGTGTATAGATAAAGAAAGATGATCCCTGCTCCCAGATATTTACAGCTTTTGGACTTCCACACTGGTCAGAGAGGTAGCCCTGAAGATCTATGGCCCTCCTGGGTTCAGGCATCAAAGCAGTAGACTTTAAGCTCCTGGTCTTTGGGTCTCGTATCTCTGGACAGATTAAAATGGCTCACAGAGTTAGGGTCTTGCAGAGGACTATGCCCACAGTCATTTATATGACTAGAGCCTTGGCTTACATGGTACATCCTATCTCCACTGCAATGAATTCTCTGGTGTGGTAGTATATATTTGTAATCCTGGAGCTGGGGAAGTGGAGACAGGGGAATCCCATTGACTGACCAGACAGAGTAACCTATTTGACAAAGGGGCTTCTGATGAAAGGCATTCGAGGTTCTCCCCTAACCACTCCCCCCCCCCGCCATGTACATGTGCCTTCTCCTCTGCCCTTCACACACATATACATGTATATGCACATGTACATGTACTCTCCACATGTACATGTACATTTGTACACATGGACACACACGGACATATGCACCCATGCATATGTACATGTGCATCCATATACACAAAACACATGTACATGTACACTCATACATATGTGCACACACATAAATACATACGCACCCACATACATGCATGCACATGTATATGTATACCCATGCACACTTATATGTACACCCACACACATATATACACACATACACAGATACACATATATACATTTACATATCATAATATGTGCATTTGTATCCACACATACACATGTACATGTGTACCTTTCAAACACACATGTGCACGTATACTCCCTCATACACATGTACATGCATGCACACATCTATGTTCATCCATACATGCACGTATTCATGCATAAGTGTACCTGTACACATACATGTACACTCATACACCTACATATGTGCTCACACGCATGTACACACATGTACATAGTCACACACATCCACACACAAATAGCTTCTTCATTGTAAAAGATCTTTTGAAAGCCTCTGTGTGTGAACTTTCTCAAGAGAGACCTTTGTGGGAGTTGGCTGACAGAGCTCTTAGGATGTATTTAGGATGTATTTATTATTTTGTTCTTGGGATTACATGTGGAAATCTTCGATGGGAACAAAGGCATCTATCTCTACTTAGCAAAAAAACGTGGGCAAGCAACCCTGCCTTTGGAACCCGGGCAGGAGAGGTGACACAATGTCCCCCGGGGGCTGGAGGGTTCCTGGGCTAGGGTGAAAGCTGATCACTGGCAGCTGTTGTCTGGAGCCCCAGGGCTTGCAGAGCCCACCTCTTGCTGGGAGCTCTCCTCCCAGTTGGGTATCCCTGGGGGCCTCTGGGGAGGCAGCTCCCCTGAACTAACAGGTCCCTAAGGGAGCAAGCATGGTTGATAGTTGTTTCCCTACCACACACTGCTATGGTTCCCTCAGCCTTTCCAGGAGACTTTCCACTTACTCTGGCTAATCCTCTACTCAATGCCTTTGGGGCCAACCGCCCTCCAGCACCTGGATTCTGCGGGACCTGCCGGGCAGCTGCATACTGGAGGCTGAACTGACTTAGGCCAGTCACCTCTGTTGTACACGTGCTCTCTGCTGCACCTGCTGAAGCTTAGGAACACTCAGGAGTCTGGTAGAGAATATTTGGTGACAGAGTGGAGACAAGGGCTTCTCACCTAGATCTTACAGACTCTGGACTAATTTTCAGAGTTCTGTTTGTTTTGTTTTTGCTTTATTTCTTTATTTCTTTATTTCTTTATTTCTTAGCTTTCCACTGTGACACAGGACTTGTATTTTGACATTTTGCTGTGTGAGACTCTGTCCCTAGAGCCATCTTTAAGCTGAGTGTCACATAACCCCCTCTCTTCTTTTTTGCTCTGGGGATGGGGGGAGGACCTCAACCCCTCACAAAAACAGGAGTAGGCAGGCTCATTAGGCCTGTCTTTGTTGAATGTGCCCCCGGGTGCGCCTTACTCTCAGGGACCTCTCCAGGCCTCCAACCAAGCAGCAGGCAACATGCTGTGTCCAGGTGTGGGCCAGCCCTCTGTAAGCTGCCGGTTCCACTGGAACCGGAGGCTGACAACTTTTCTCAGGCGTCTGTTGCATGGCAGGAAGTATTTGTCACCTTTCTATTTGCCATCTCAATCTTGTCCCCACCATAGAGCTTATAATTTTATCCCTAGGGAGATGGGATTCAGAGTGATTAATAAGCTATCAGTCTTGGAGGGCAGCACATGCTGCGACATGCATAGATAGATAATCGGCGTCTGAAGTTACAGTGCTTAGCATTATCTAGCCAACAGGGCACCACCAGTTCTTAAACAGAATCCAGAGATGCGCTGGTATACCTTGGGTCCCTTCACCCTTGTCCCCTGAACCATCCCGTCATCTAAACCCCTTTGCTCCAAAGCTACTGTGATCTAGACACTTCTTGTACTGTATTCCCTATGCCTGGCCTTTATCCAGTCGGGACCAGGGCTGGACTGCGGCTCTCCCTACATTAACTTTTCTGCCTCCCGTAACACGGGTAACATCCCGTCTCTTCTCAGCATCAGCCCCTTCCTCACTGCTGGCCTAAGGTCACTGTGAGCTCTTCAGCACTGTAGGCCCCTCCCCAGCATGTCCAGCTAGTTCCTCCTACCTGTCATCTGGCCTTCATCTCCCAGTGCTTAGGCTCCTCAGTGCCCTTTAAATGTTTGCTCTCACTTCTCCTTTTCACCTCTTTCCTTCCCTAGCGTTTTTCTTGTCTGACTGAGTCACTATCTTCATGTCTGCGAGTCTGAATCACTTCCAAAGGAGATACCTTCCCAGGGCTGTGTTTCCTGGAGAGGTGATGGTCCCGGAGAGCCAGTATCAACCCTAGAAGTGATTTCCTACCCAAAGCTGATACCCCAACCCCTGGGGTGATATCTTTCCAGGGCCTCTGATAACCCCAGGGGTGCTATCATCCTAAGGCCAATGTCACCCCTAGAGCTGATGTCACCTCTAGAGAGGATCCTCCCCCAAGTAGATGATGTCTGAGAACTTCAGTTCACAAAGAGACAGACAATCAGATTAGGTTATATGAAAATATGTTGATAGACTTAAAAAGATCAAATCTTGGCAACGTATTGCCGTTGGTCTTAAGACGAATTTGTGTATTAATGTCACTCTCTCTCCCCTTGTATTTCTTCACCTTTCCCCATGCCATTTTGATTACTTTGAGAGTTCTCAGCTATGAAGTGATCCAAATGTCACCTCAGTTTTTACAGTGAGGGGGATCTGTATAATTAATGCAATTTACTGTTGACCTCAAATAAGCCAGGTTCTGAGGGAAGGAGATGAATGCCAGGTGACAGGGTAGTCCTCCCATGGCTCATTGGGAAGGCACTGGGAGGTGCAGGGGTCCAAATCAGGTGAAGGTGGCTTTGGGATTTGGATCTGAGATTTCTCCTGTGGGTCTGGGCTTGCTCATTTCCTACACGTAGGGTGACCTTTCTTCCACTCCAGGCCTCTTCTCAGAGGCAATTACTAATGCTCATCCTTGCTGTCAAGTGTTGTGATTTGGGAAATAAAGTGTTGAATTGCTTAGCTCCCAGCCTCAGACTTCATCCTGCCTCGCCTCTTCCCCATGTAGGAGGCTGTGCCTCAGCTTATTCAGGCCAGCACTGGAGACTTATAGGAACCTGTTATTCAGTCTTGTTGGTTGGTGCTGGGGACTTACAGATGATCCCTTTCATGGGGTGAGACCTTCAGAGCTGGAAGTTTCTCCAGTGGAAGGGTGGCTGTTGTGATGGTTAACATTAGATGTCAAGTTGCCCGAATCACTTCAGGGAGAAGCCTCCAGACACATCGAGGTCGAATTGTCACGACTGGTTTAGCCTCTAGGCACCTCTGTGAGAGGATTTTGATTAGGATAGATGAAGTGGAAACACCTGGAATGCAGGCCACACCATTTCTTGGGTTGGGGTCTTGAACTGTGTATATAAGTGGAAGTGAGCTGAGTATCAGCATTCATCTTTCTGCTCTCTGATATGACATTTTTGCCTCAAGCTCCTGTTGCCATGACTCCCCACCGTGATGGACTGCGCCCTGGAAGGTAAGCCAAAACACACCTCCTTAACTTACTTTCCGCTTGATGTCTTATCACAGAGGAAAAAAATAGCAGCTGCCAACCATGCAAAAGGAGGACTGAGAGGCCTGGTGTGACCCATGGCTGCAACATTGTATATATGATGTCAAAATGGCCACCTGGTTCCATGAGGGAGCTTCAAGAAGACATTAGGAAAAGTCTCAACTTTAGGATTTGGGGGAGAAAGAGAAACAGTGAAAGGCTATGTTTTAGTATGTGTTGATGGTGTGTATGGGGCCAAGCAAATGAATATAAATAGAAAAAAAAACCTTCTGATAGATATCCAAGATGTCAGATAAAAACATCTCTGTCTGTCTGTCTGTCTGTCTGTCTGTCTACCTCTCCCTTTCCCCTCTCCTTCCCCAATCTTCTCTCCCCTCTCTCTCCCTCCCCCCACATCTTTCACATTCACCCACCTGTCTCCTCTGTTTTCTACAGATATTCCACAGATGTTTTTATGTGTGTGTGTGTGTATGTGTGTGTGTGTGTATGTATGTATGCACACACATATTCACTTGTAGATACAGTAGGTCTCTATTGCCAGTTCTTATAAACATAAAGGACTGCATAATATTCCTACTCTCCCTTCCAGCTGCTGACCTGTCTGAGACAATCCTGTGATCAAACACCATACTTCATAAAACCAGCCCGTTATTCTCTGAAGCTCAGGCTCACAGTCTTCCAACACAGTTAATTGGGATAACAGCACAAAAGATGACTAAAAGTGAAGAAAATCCCAGTGGCAAGTGTTAATGTGATAATTAAGCTCACTAATTAGCAATGCCTAAGGACCCAAGCTTCAGTTACTCATTCCAGAGACTGAAAGACGGGAGGGGTTTGAGAGCAAGCGTTCTTGTTACCCAGGTCATGGGTGGGAGTGTGCTTGAGACACTAAGAGTTGTATCTCGTGGTTGGCCTTGGCTTAGCCACAGTAGTGTCAACTTGACAGAATCTAGACTCACCTGGGAAGCAGGTCTTCATGAAAGACCATCTATGTAAGATTGGCTCATGTACATGTTTGGGGATTGTCTCTATTGCCTTAATTGATGTGGGAAGACACAACCTGAAAGTGTGTGTGTGTGTGTGTGTGTGTGTGTGTGTGTGTGTGTGTGTGTGTGTGTTGGGTGGGTTACCATTCTGTAATTTGGGACTCTGGAATGCATAAGCATATAGAAAGCTAGCTGAGCACCAGGCGTATACACATGCATTCCTACTTCCAGAGTATAGATGCAACCTGAGCAGTCCGCTCTGCTTCTGCCTACAGGCTTCATGCCCTGCCTCCGACCTGTTGTCATGTCTTTCCCAATGTGGTAGACTGTATCCACCTGGAACTTTAAGCCTAGATCATCCCCTTCTCCCTTACATTGTTTTTAATCAGGGTATTTTATCCCAGCAATGAGAGGTAAACCACCCGTAGTGACCCCTGACCTAGGTAGTAGTCTGTCTAGGGCTGCATGTTAGCATCCCAAGTCACCGATGGGTAGACATGGAAAGTGTGACAGCTTTAGAAAAGAGCGTGGCAAGCCTTTCCCATAAGGCTCCATACATAGAGCAACGGCTTTAGCCGACTCCGTAGTGACTCTAATATTCTGCAGCAGTGTGAAGCCTGCAGTCCTCACTCATAAGCCCATGGGCTAAGTGGTTTCTGTAACATGTACATACACAGGCAGAGGTCTTACTTTGATGACCTGGGTCTACATGGATGACTAATACTGAGAACTTAAGATGTAATCTAGATAGTGCCCATATGCAAATATACCCAATCCTTCCAGAATCCTCAGAGAAAATGCATTCATACATACTGACTGGCTACCTATGGTTATCATTTGGTTAATGGCAAAGTTAGCTTTCAAGCCTAGGTAATACATAATACACCTACTATCAGAGCTCTGCAAGACTGTCCACCTTTGAAATCTCTCTCTCTCTCTCTCTCTCTCTCTCTCTCTCTCTCTCTCTGTCTTCTGTTTGCTGTCTGCATCTCTCCCTCCCCCTACATCCCTACATCTCTTTCACATACACCTACGTATAGAAGATACTCTGATCATAATCCTGTCTCTTCTTTGTTTTCCACAGATATTAGAAGACCTTCACATTCTTTGGGGCACAAAGCAACAAGTGCAAAGACTTTGTTTCTGATACATCTCCCCATGTTGGCAAGAGAGCAATCATCAGTATTAACTATGTACCAGGCTCTAATCTGGGTAATGTCTACTGTTAAATATCCAGTGTGCACTAGCCTCACAGGGCCTTCCAAACCTCAGGTTTCAAGCAGGGACCAGGATCAGAGTGAAGACACGTTCAAAGTTACATTCTTAGTAAGCCATAGAGGTAGAGTTTCAGTCCCGGTCAGATGCCTCTGGGTTGTATGTTTTCCTAGACTGCCCTCTGCAGAGCGTGCCAGAGAGGAGACTGGTAGAGCTGTGCTCTGGTCACTGAGAACTGTTGGCATTTTTTTTTTTCTGTCTAATAACTTCATGCTTCAATCCAATTACTTTGGCATCATTAGGATTGTGACTGCTGTTTTTGTTGGTGCCACCCAGTGCCAATTACTTCTGTTGGTGATATTCGTGTTAGCCAGGGAATCCCTGCAGGCTGTACTGCTTGCTGCTGGGGACAAGCCACACTTCCTTGTGGACCTCAGTAGTTGCCATAAGAAAAATTACAAGGTGATAAAATGCCTTTGAGGTTTTCGTTTTCAGAGCTTATTTAGAGTTAGAATTAATGCACTGAGCATGTCTGAACACATATGCACACATGTGTACATAATCACAGATGTATACACACAGGCATACAATTCACATATATGCACACTCGTGTATATACAGGCACACATGCATACATGTACATACATGCCTACACATGTACGTACACACATATTCACATGCACACAAGCATGCACACATGCACACAAGCACATGCATACCATTATGGTGACTTTGCCAAAATGCCAAAGAGCAGGATGCTGACAAAAGAACTCTTAACACAATAGTCATTTCAATGAGAAAGGGACAGAATCAATTCTGTGAATACATAGGCTGATCAGTGCAACAGTGTAGCTGTTCCTGTATTCTTATTCCTAACAAAATGGTTGGAGCATGTCAAAATGGCCAAAATGCCAATAAAGCAGGATTAGTGGTGGCCAGATACCATGAATGACCCTATCATAGGGCACAAGCCAGGACTCTAAAGTTGGTCCCTGCAGTCAGAAGATGTGGGCTGAGTATCCTGACACTATGCAGGCATGTATATCTATCTGCACTGTGCTTCGTGGTTCAATACATGGGCTCCTTTCGCCTTGCAACAAACCCTATATCACTTTATTTCACAGTTGGGGAAACTGAGGTCTAGAAAAGTAGACTGGCTTGTCTCTCTTACTGTATCCCAGATTAAATTCTAGGCCCACAGTTTGAGTGTAAGTGTTTGGATAGCCACTTTTGTTGTTGACTTTTTATTTGGTCTGATTTGGTTTCTATAAAATGTTATCAGTGTAAATAAAGGTAGAACCAGATGCCTGGGCTGAGTTGGGAAGGTGACTTGGGCCACTGGATAGAATCCAGGATGGCTTTGCTGTGTACATTGTGCAAATACGGTCTCATAGGGATGAGTGTAGCTGAATCAGCTGGTGGCTGCCTCTCTGAAGGTTGGACGTTCCTTGAGCTGGGTGGGTAGCTTGTTCTTGCCCAGATCCTAGGTAATATTCAAGTTATGTATCTCTTTATACCATTCACCCCACTGTGATTCTGGTTCACCCAGCAGTGTGGCTCTAGACTGGGGCCACGTGGCCTGGAAACAGAAATTGCCTATGAAGTTCTGGGACAGAGCAGACAGTTTCCAAAAAGAGAGGTGACCTGGGCCTTTCCACAGAGAATCAGGAGGAGCTAAGGATGTGGTAATAAAGTCTTCTGTGGCTCTTCTAAGTACAATCTGTCCTCTTGTCTCTTGTCCCTCTGGAGGACACCCACTAGGACTACAGCCATTGGCACTGGAGACAGCTGGAGCTGTTTCCGAGCTTCATCGCTCTTGTACTGTTGAGCCAAATCTGTTCCTAGATGTTCACACCTCCCCGTTCTCTTCCTTGGCGGCAGGTATTCACAGCTCTCCAGGCGCCCTCTCTAGAGGAGCATGGAGTGCCAGCTCTCTCCATCAGCTCTGCGGTAAGGTGGGCCAGCAAGGAGGAGAAACAGCAGATGTCCATGACAGGCATCCACCTGCCATATTCAGGTGCTCCCTTCCCTGGTCTCTCACCACTGGTGCCGCGTGCTTGCTTTTTCTGAGCCCAAATGCACCAGGTTTTAAATGTCTTCAGGCACAGAACTAATTCTCACATCTTTTTGAGTCTCATTCCTCAGGGACCGGAAAGCTGACACACTGACAGGCATCCATCACACTGCCTACATTCTCCACGCCAGCAAGGGTCTGCCTTAATGGATCCCTAGGTTCTCAAGGCCAGAAGACCGTACGAAGATGTTTCCAGTTGGGGGATAAGATGGAAACACTGTTGCAGGAGAGCCTACTGATGCCCCGTGAGCCTCTCCTGTACGGTTGGTAACTTTTCCACATCCATGGAAGCAGTTTGGGGGCCCCAGTGGGACTCTATGACCTTCTTGCTTGGTGTGATCTCTTCTGATCCTTCTCATGTTGGATTTCATCTAGAAGGGTGGTTCTCAACCTGTGGGTCACGACCCCTTTGAGGACCGAATGGCCCTTTCAGAGGGGTTGCATACTAGATATTCTGCATATCAGATATTTATTTACATTATGATTCATAACAGTAGCAAAATTACATTTGTGAAATAGCAACAAAATAATTTTATGGTTGGAGGTCACCATGAGGAACTATATTAGAGGGCTGCAGCGTTAGGAAGGTTGAGAGCCACTGACCTTGAATCTCCTGTGCTCAGAACTTGACTACCTCTGCCCAGAAAGGGAGGAGGAAGAAAGCCTCAAACATCTTCTTGTCATTTCTTCTGGAAATAGGAATGAGGCTAGGTTGGGGTGCAGAGGAGGAGGCTGGGAGGCCAGATGGGTGCAGCAATGGCCAGGAAGAGCACTAAATCAGACAGAGCAAGGCAGACTATTTTCATTATTCTCCAGACTACGCACAGTGCTCACGCTGTGGTCACCGAACTGTTGGTACTTGGGGAATCATGGGGAGTTGTGGGGAGTATTCCAGAGAAACAGGATGGGTAGGATGTGTGCTTAGACATGTGGTTCATCCTTGGCTTGGGAGGTTCAACTCGATGGGCTTTGGGCTTGAGAAAGTGTTCCCATACCAGTGCTTGGTTCTTCCTTTTCTTCTCTGCACACAACTTGAACTGTCAGCCTCTTCTTACCCCATCAATGTTGTGACTTCCCTCAACTGTAGGCTGAGGCGAGTGTTTTGTTTAGGACAGGAAAGGCTAAGATATAATGGTCAGTAGGTCAGGTGTGTATCACAGATTCTCAGTTTATGATATTTACAACCTAACAAAGTTTGATTGGGTTGGAAAGCCTCTGCATCCGGAAAGAGATTTATTCTAGAAATGCGCGTAGAGATGGGCAAGTCCAGAATGCTCTGAATGGCCTGACAAAAGGGCCAGGGCTGTGGGCCAGGTCAGGTCATCTGCTGTGGAATTTCTCTTATTTCAGGGACCTGTGACTTTGTTCTGCGCAGGCCTTTAGTTGTGCCATGGTTTGCATCTTAAATTTGTCTTGGAGTTTATTTTCTACTGTGAGGTACAGGAAGTGGAATTCACTTCATGGTGGCGTCGCATGGCAGCCTTGGGAGTGAGGGACTAGGCCGTCGGGTTGATGCCTATATTGAATCCTGGTAGTTTTAGAGGGAAGGGGAGAGAGACCAGAAGATACACATAAGCTCTCAGTTCTTCACCATCCAATATTCTGTGCCTCCTTGAAACTTTGCCAGCAAGAAGCTGTCACCGGATGAGCCCGGATCTTTCACCCCCAGAAGTCGAACCTCTTTTCTTTATAGGGCCACCTAGTCTGTGGTATTGCGCCACTAAGAGAAGAAATGGACTATCTGGGTGAGGCCTCCCACTTTGGGAAGGGCAATCCCCCTTTACTTGCTATTTGCCAAGTCAATGTTAAACTCATCTGCATTAGTCACTCTTCTGGGGGTCGGAATATCCGACAGGGACAGCTTGGGGGGGGGTTGTTTCTTTTGGCTCACATTTAGGTGAGGTTTTTCTGGAAAAAGCGGGACAGGGCAGCCCCAGGACCCTGGAGTTCTATGCCAGTGAGTGACCACAGTGTATCACAGAAGGAATCTGCCAGCAGAGGACTACATCAGACATAAATCGCATGTTGGTTGTTGGTGAGAATACAGGGCTCAGAGGATGGTTCGAATCTGAGGCAGGGAGTTGTGTCCACATGAGCCAGTGGAGCTGTTCTGCAGATATTTTGGTCAAATATTTGGGATGTTCCTGTGAGGCAGGCGGTTTGGGTGATGCTGTGGGTTTTATTGTTTTGTTTTATTATTTATTTATTTATTTATTTATTTATTTATTTATTTATTTATTTATGTGTATCTGGGTGCAGTATGTATGTATGCCCATATCTGTGTTTGTACATATGTACAAACATGTGTGTGTGTATGCATGTTGTGCATGCACGTATATAAATGCATGTAGAGACTACAGGCTGACACCAGATGTCTTCCTCCATTACATCACTCAGTTGCACTCAGAGCTTACTGGTTTGGCTAGTCTCAGCTTGCTACAGGGGCTCCCTTCCTGTTTGTCAATCACTGGCATTCCATGTGAGCTAACCCTCCTTGCATCTGCATAGGTTTTGGGACTCTGACCTTCCGGTCCTCATATTCATTATAAGCAGGTGCTTTACTCCCAGTGGGATCCTCCTAGCCCTTCGTCTGGTTCGAATGTGAAATGTCCCCAGGGACTCATGTGTGTCAACGTGCTAGGACCTGGAGAGACCCTAAGGGAGGCTGCAGGGCTGTGTGCAACATGGGGGTGGTGAAGGACACAAGGAACAAGCCAAGGAGGTATGGAGGCGAAGTGTGTGGGTATCCTCCAGGCCTAGGGCTGCAGTTCCCAAAAGAAACTGGCTTTCTACCCTCTTGCCATTTCCTGAGCCAGCAACTACACTTGTGTAGGAACCCATATCCCAAGCCTTCCTATAGAGAGAGGGCCGCATTTCTCTCCTCTCGATGATCAGCGCCTGTAGGTTTCTGGTCTTTGGATGGCTGTGTATAGAGTCTTCTTGCTGGTCACTGGCTGCATTTCCTTTCAGACCCACCACTCACGTATTTACTAAAAGAGACCCTTCCCTCTGAAGGATGGCAGTGCCCTGCCATGATGCCAACTGGTGCTTCCTCATGCAGGAGTAGAGCTTCCAAGCTTCTGCATTTGAGTGACCTCCCCCCAAGGATGTCACAAGGCTTTGTGGCAATTACAGTCCTGACCCTTTGATCCCCTCCGAGCTGCGAGCTGTGCTGAGTTTCACAAGGAACTGCAGCCCACCCCTGACATAACCGGCCCCTCTGAGGGGCGGGGGTTCCTGGCAGAGTGCCTATACTCAACTTGTGTTTGTCATTGTCAGGGCAAGAGGGAAATGCTTCCTTCTTCATGTGAACTTGGCTTAGAGATGAAGTCGGGCTGGGTATTTTACCCAGTGTCTCTCTAGTGAGACGCATGGCAAATAACAGGTTATCTATGATTAATTATAACTAACTTGACCTCTTTCTTTCACAGACACTCAATCTAAATATTTACCAAGAATTCTGTTCTAATATGCCTTGTCCACACTAATAGTATTTCTTCTTTTAAGAAAAAGTGGGATTGTTTTCATCCAGAATCAGCTATTATGTGGTCTGGTCAGCATGTGATGTGCGTACACATTTCCCACACTTGGCATGGCAGGTAAACTTCTGGTTAGCTGTAGAGAAGACACTTGGTCTTTGTGGGGTGTCCCTGAGCATCCGAGGATGCTGACCTTTTGTGCCACCCCCACCCCAGCTTGTGTGCACGGTCAGCGGAGGCCTCTGGGGGGTCCCAGGGGGGTGTGAATGCTCTGGCCTCCTATGTGCTCCCACTTGGAACAGAGTTCCCCGTGTACAGCCTGGGAATGTGTGAGCCCTGGAACTCAGTGCTGGCAGGCTTGCCGGGGCTAGTCTCTGAGACAGCGTGCCAAATCCATGGCTGCTCTCCTGGTCCTTCTTTGCTCGGGGCACCTTAATAAGCTCAGCGGTGGCGTCAAACCCTCCTGTGTGGAAGCTGGGCTCTGGGGAGTCTTTATGTTTTAAGCCAGGTGGAGCAGCTCCTTCCCTCTGCTAGGAGTGTCCCCCACACGCATCTGTTAGACTGGTAAGAGAAGCCAGCTTGATTGTTTTTTGGGGGGTGTCTGAAAAGGATTCCCTGAAGACTAGAGAAGACAGCCATCCATGTCTCCTTTTTATTCTGGGCTCCTATGATCACACTGCTATCTATGGCTTTGCTATTCTGAGGGCACTATACACAAGGGCAAATCAGGAGCCAGGCGTGGAGAAAAGGTCTGTGTCCTTCAGAACTTGGTTGAGTTGCTCTCTACTTAATCCCAGGGCTGGGCTGTTCCCTCCCTGAGAATCTCAGCCTGCTCTATAGCTGGATGTGGGAGAGCTTCTCTATCCTACTACCTGATTCCTAGGGCTGGACAGATACTTTCTCACAGTGCCCCACGATCCTACTGGTGGGCGATTCTCATTCACCATATTTACTTATTTATTTTCATGGAGATGTGTGTGCAGCTGTATGAGCACACATGCACCAAATTCGTGCCATGACCAGAAGAGGACATCAGAACCTCTGGAACCGGAGTAAGAGATCCTTGTTAGCCACCTGTGGGTGCTGGGAAATAAGAAGAACAGTAGGCACTCTTAATATCTGTGGCATCTCTCCAGCCCCCGGGTCTGTTCTTTTGTGTGTGTGTGTGTGTGTGTGTGTGTGTGTGTGTGTGTGTAAATTCCCTGACACCCAAAGAGGTCAGCAGATTTCTGCTTTAAAGCCCAAGAAGCCACACCTTTAATAATCAGTCCCTGGGATTCTGAAACTGTTCTTTGCTTTGCTTTTTTGTTTTTGTTTTATCATTGAAAATATGGAAACTGCTAGCTCAACCCCCTCCTACTGACCATACCCGAGACCACACAAGCCTTGGCTGTCCAGTACTCCCCCAGACAGGGTAGTCCATATAGAGAACACGACAATAGAGTCATAATGCCGTGACGGCTCCACAACCAAGAGCTGTCCGGAGAAGAGCGCCAGTGTTGAGGAGCAAGGTTGACTTTGGACAAAGAGACCGGGAGAACATTGTGCACTGTGGCCCTACGGAGTGAGCAAGGAGTGGGCTGGTGGACGTAGGGACTAGGACCCACTCTCTCTGGGAGCAATGACCTATGCAGCCTGATAACCTTCATGCCCAGTGTGAACCAGACTGTGGAGAAGCCTTGAGAAAACTTGACATGCACAGGGGGTAGAAATCATCAGCATGTGCCTGTGGACAGTTGCATGTGCTAGATAATAGGAATGAGCTGTGTAATAATAATAATAATAATAATAATATCAATACAAATAATAAATGATGTTATTAGAGATAAACAGTTTAGTTCAATGTCACATATTCTGTGCAGCATTGGTGTGTAGACCATGGTTACGTAGGAGGCTCTACTGCCTATACACTCCATCACACTCTGCACATTGACTGCCCCAGGAGCTGCATCTCCTCTCATCTGAATGTCGTGATCCTTCCCTGGCCCTTCTGCAAAAGCCCTACCTACAGCCTGCATTTCTCTCTTGTGCTGCTTCCTCTGTGGTGTCCAAGTCTGGGATGAGATCCCTGCAGATTACTCACTATGGAGTCTGGGACAGCTCAGGGTCTTGGGAGCTCTTCCCTGCAGTGGACCTAAGGGATGAGCAAGAGAAAGTTCGATCCCCAGTAGCCAGGCCCATGCAACGAGACCCAGAGACTGGTAGAATGGAGGGCTATTAGTGGAGGGCCTTGTTGGGGTGGACTCAGCATGCCAGTTGCCCAGAAGTAAGTGAGTAAGGGGTTAGGTGGTGGCTAAGCGTATGTGTGTCTGTTTCCAGTTTCTCTTTGAGAACAAAGTCTGGCAGATGACAGGTCTGGTTGGCTTGAAAGGTGGGATCTGGCATGGATCTCGGGTGAATGCACCCTTGTTCCTTCTTTGTATCCTATTGATGAAAACACAAGAAAGCCACATTTCTTCCTGCTGTCCCATGATCTCCTGGTATCACCACGTGGGTCAGTGAATCACAGATCAGTGGCTCCAGACTCTGCTCTGTGTCCACCTTGTTGGCTCTTAGTCTCTCAGAGGGGTGTTTAGCAGACGTGACAGACTTACTGAAAAAGGATGGAGTCATCACTTGGGTCTCAGGCAGTTCTGCTGCCTGAATGTTTTCTTCATGAGGGAGTGTGGGAGGGACTTAGACACAAGCCTGAGGACCACTTAGGTTAGAATGGAGTATGCTTGCTCAAGCCCCACTGTGGAAGTCACAGTCACACTTAGGATGGGGCGGCAAGCAAGAACCCTTTCCTGTGTGGAGGGAGAATGGCACGGAATGGCCCTCTTCCTCTTGTAGTTCTGGTTTTGGTGGGACATGAGGAACTTTAAGTGATGTCTTGGGACATTGTCTCCAAGTGGGAAGTATGTATGATTATGAGTAGTGAGTGCTCCCTTGACGACCATGAAAACAACAGCCACATGCTTACACTTTATTCTAACAGGGTTAAAATGAACTCTGGCTGCCAGGTATGGTGGCACGCCTACGATCCTTCCGTTTGGGGAGCTGAAGCAGGAGGAATGCTATGAGTTCAGGGCTAGCCTGTGCCATCAAGTGAGACCCTTTTCAGAACAAACCAACAAACAGACAAGCAACATATACTTCTTATTTTATGTGGAAAAAATGTGAAAGCAAAGGAACACTGGGTTTTCATGGCTGCTGTAGGCTAGAGAAGAAAGAAGTAACATCAGGCCCTGTTGTATGATGTGGGTCACGTTCTCTTGAGTCCTTCTTGTCTAATATGCAGTAGGGCAGAAGGTCATGGAGTACACTGGGACCTGCTGACTCTGCATCTCCTGACCACAGTATATCCATTGCCCTTGCTTTGACTGGTGTGAGAGTGGCCATGTTAATATTCAAAGAGTCCCAACCTTAGCAGTTTGGAGTCCTGTGATCATCATGTGCTGGGAGGTGACAGTCACAGAGCCAGGCTACCCTGGTGTTCTCCAGGGATTTCCATTGGTTCCCTGGGAGGACATAGAGGACACCGCATGCATTCTGTTGCCATGGCCAGTGAATATTTCTACTGGCCACGCTCCTAAGTGTGGCTATCTGGGGACCTTACCACCTACAAGCTGCTCAGTGGTGAAAGAGAAGACTGACCTTTCAGCATCATACTCAGTGTCTCTTCTGTGGCTCTAAGTGATCAAGTAGATGCTAGTTCACTGCTTACTTTGTACCCATGTGTAGAGGATGCCTCACACACCTGAACTTGGCAAGGAGTAGCTATGTCCTATGTTCTGTGGCAGGGGCAGAGGAGACAGACAGACAGACAGACAGACAGACAGACAGACAGACAGACAGATAGATATATAGATGGACAGTCAGACAGACAGACAGGCAGCTGAGTGAAGTGCATTCTCACCATAGTACAGTAGAACCCGGCAGAACGGGAGCCTCTTAAGAGAACCAAGGATGCTCCAACCTTTCCTTTTTACCAGTTGTGTGACCTCGAGGAAATGACAGGTCTGCCTAAGGTGGTGTGACTCCACTGTCTACAAACTAGGACAAAGCAGGTGCTCCCCGAGTCATTGTGCACAGGACTATACAGAACGGGATGACTAATGGCCAGTGGCATTGCCACGTTTCCCTGTAATGGTAGAGCCTGTTTACTAAAGACTCCCCTTTGCATTGCATTATCAAAATTCCTGCTCCCCACCCCCACAGTTGACAAACAGCCACATTCTCAGAGTGTCTGGCCTCTTTGACAAAGCTTGCTGATATTTTAAAATTCAGCCTTCTTTAAGAAGTCCGGTTAAGCATATTAGGGACATGAACTTGAAGAATACTGGGCTCCCACCCTCTGGGAAGCGGTGAGCAGCTCTTGTCCTCAGGATGGCTTCCTGGCAAGCGAATTTTCACAGAGTGCACCTTGCCTGGAGCTATCCTGATTTATCAGACAGCCTTGTGCTCACAGACCTCACGGCCGGTGCTTTGCTTTGCTCCATTTCCTTGAGTGGAGAGCAGAGCTCAGCCCATTGCTGATGTTGATAAATAACCGCACACAAGCTCAATTAAAAATGACTGCAAGCAGAAGCCTTTAGAGATGGAGCACTGGCTGGCGTGGAGCCTCAGCCGCTGACAGTCGGATGCCTTGCTGGGTACAAGCGCAGCTCATGGCTTGTGCATTTCCTGTAGGAATCCCTGCAGGGAACGAGCATGTCTCTCTCCTGACAGGTCTCTGCAGTTCATGAATCCTGGAATGAACCTCAGACGTCTCTTTCTGGGTTTCCAATTGCCCCTCTGGCACACACAGGGCTTCTACTGGAAGGGCATGATGACTATTGGATTCTTGATTTGAGTTTCCCAATGTGCCTCTGTGGTCTGCAGTAATCCTTGCCATCTACCCAACAGTTGCTGTGTGCGAGGTGTGTACCTGGCCACAGGGCAGGTAGTGGAGGCAGAGGGCTTCCTTGTGCTCTGAGAGCCCCTCAGAGGCACCTGACAGGGTGAGACAGAGTCCCATGACAGACAACCCTGTTAAAGAAGGTTATGAAAGAGCCAAATGAAGGACCCAATGGTCCACATAGGTGATCTCCTGCAGGGGAAGGGATGTAAGCTTTACCAGAAGGTGAGTTCAGGCTGAATCTTAAGATGGAGCCCAAACCACTATTTTCTACAGAGAATCCTGGTAGGAAAGAAACTTTCAGAACCAGGGAGGAGCGGAAGAGAATATTCCAATTGGCTGGCTGGAGGTGCAGAGATGAGAATGGGAACAGAGGAAGGGTTAGAAAGATGTAAACAGTGAGACTCAGGTGCCTGCAGTAGAGGGGTGTGACCAAGGAGTCTGAAGCTGCAGGCTTCAAGTGTTGGGGGAAGGAAAAGCTACCTCCTTCAGTCTCGCTTTGTGGGTGCAATCTTCACGTAGGCTGTGGGTCTGGCTAGAAAGACAAGAATATGCCACAGCTCCATTTGCTCCAAGTGAGAGAAGCGATGGAGGGCCAAGAGATAAGCTCGCAGTGACCCGTTTGGATGCTGCTTGCTCTGCGCGACACAGAGAGGCCCAGCTTAAGCATCTGAAGGAATCTGGCTGGTGTGAGAAACAAGGGCCTTGTGGGTGCCAAGCCGCAGGACAGAAGGCTCCTGCCAACTGCGCTCTAGGGGAAACGCTCCATCTTTCCTCCCACCCCACCCTGTAAGCATACATACCACAGAACAAATGCCGCCCGCCCGCCTTGGCTGGGAACAAGGAGCCAGCGTGCCTTCTGTAAAGCAGCTATCTTCACGTCATCCGTGCCTGAGCACCGCAGTCCTCTGTCACCCTTCCGTTCCTTCGCTGGAAGGCCGGACGGAGCCACACTCTCCATTGACGCGGGGGCCCAAGGTCTTAGGCGAGGCTCTGGAAGATCACATTCAAACCATCGGCTCCTTGTCATTACTCCAGCGAGGGCTTTGCTTCTCTGCGTTGGTGACTTGATGGCAGACCCAGAGAGAGGCCACCAGCAGTCATTCTCTGAACAGAGAAGTTTGTCGTGTTAAAGGGAGATGAGGTTTGATCTTGAGATATTTGCCATCTAATTCCCTCAGACAAACCCAAGGACATGCTTCCACCGGCAATAGAGGGGCATGCTATTAAACAAGACTTAACAGGGAGGCCCTGCTGAGAGAATCAAATTCTCTAGAACTGGGTCAGTGTCCTGAGGGCCTACTGGGTGCTGCTCAAGAGCTCCTTTCCCCACTCAAGGCACCCAGCAGAGTGCTGTGCTCCCATGCAGGGGAACCTAGCCATCACTTATGACAAAAATAAATAAATAAATAAAATCTCCGGAGGTCTTCCATTTCCTCATTTATTTTTTGATCCAAAAAAAAAAAAAAAAAAAAAAAAAAATGAGGTGGGAAACTGGTTCATGGTGTAGCTGGCAGAAAATGCGTTATCTGTCACGTTCAGATAGGCTGCCCCCCCTGTTACTTAGGTTACAAGATGCTATCTCCTAAATAAGGTCAGTCCTACAGGGGAGATTGCATGGGCAGTGCTGGTCTGTGGAGGGAGGTGCAGAGGAACCCGGGCACTATCTCTGCGCAGGAGGCTGATGAGTCACTTCGATAGAAACACAATTGCTCACTGGAACTCCCACAAATGGAGTTTGGAAAACAGATTAACTGCTTGGGTCATTGTCTGGGGCAAAGGCAGGAGCCTGCTCAGCTGCCCCCCTGGGGTTTCCTACTCTGCTCTGTTCTGCTCCTGGGGCGTGAAGTTGTCTTCTATCTTAGGGAGAGCACTCCGGTTTGGACAGCTCTGCTGTGGGTCTGAAGGGTAACGGTAATTCCTCCCCTTCTAATGCTGAGCCTCCTCTTTCTAAGCTCAGGGTCTGAGCAGCAGCAAGGAAGCCAGGTGGATCTGCGCCAAGTGCCCAAGCGCGCCATCCTGAAGGCTCTCCTGGTGCAGGAATTGAGGGCTATGCCCACAGTCCTCTCTGGCTCTGACCAGCACACAGGCCCTGGATTCTGTATTCGTTATCTAGGCATCCAGGGACTCGCTTGGAGACCAGTTCTTACCTTTTCTCCCTGAAGCCGGGCTTCTATGATGGAGCCATGCAGGGCTCCATCTAGGCCACCAGGTCAAGTTGCTCCTCTTGGCAGCATTATAAGTGAATCCTATTCAATGGTACTGGTATTTGTGTGGGCATTCCTATGTGGAATAAAGCATAGCTTCTTTTTAAGAAATTATTATTATTATTTTTACTGAGGAGGCCTTCTCTGGATCACCCCATCCTAGGCTTCCTGCCATAGCCAAGGCCCACACCCGCTTTTCACCACTCAAAGGTCAGCATAGTTTACCGGGGCATCTTCTGCGCTGCAGTCACTTGGCTGGCTGCTTGGCTCTACCCACAGGGTTATCTTGAGACTCTGAGAGCTAAGCATGTTTAACCAAAGAGGATGCCACAGAACACTAGGCCGGCCTCATGGCGCAAACCTCAGATCTGCCGCCAACTAAGTTCTGACTCTGTGTGGGCTACTTAATTTAGTCCAGGATTCCTCTTCTGCTATAAAGGAGACCACAATCCCTACCTGCTGTGTTGTCATGGAAACGTCTCTCCTTATTGCCTGTCAGTCACAGAGCAGCGGAGCAGGAGTCCTTCACTAGCCTTGGCTCCTCTCCCTCCCACGACCCGACTGAGAGACATCCAGAGACATCACATCTTCTGTGTTCATGGAAGACAAGGATGGAGCCTGGGGCTCACCATTTCTGCTATTCACACCCAGCACCACCAACACCCTTCAGTGGCATCCTGCCTCAGAAGGGGCCTTCAGGTTTTTCATCTGTCTCTGAAATGGAATTGGGGCACACAATGAGTAAGAAGATAGCTGGTTATAATTCCTGGGCATTGGGAGACAGAGCCTTTGTCAAGAAGGAAGTGTCTCCTTATATTGTAGCAAGTCTTTATAGACTACAAACAATTATGGCAATATAAATAGCCAACACAAAGTGGGTACTTACAATACACTGGGCTAGATGCTTATACTAAATGCTGTGAATGCAGTATTTAATTCAGTCTTCAGGGCATTTTTCCTCTTCGTTTCATAGACTAGAAATTTGAAGTCTAAAGGGGCCGAGTAGCTAGTATGAGATCATACACAAAATGCCTGCAATTGAACTAAATCCAAACCCTTTCTTTCTACTTTGGGCTGTCTAGTAAATGTATAGAAATGGTCTGTATATTATAGGGTTTTTTCTATTTTATTTTATTAAATTGTAATCTTTTGGTATGAAATTAAGTAAGAGTGCATTTTGAGTTTGATCCCACCCACCCCCATAGGCAATCCTCCCAATGCCATTAGTGTAATAATTCAATCCTTGCCCATTGTTTCAGGCTACATTTATTTTTTTTTTAACATATTGAATTCTTATTTCTGTTAGCATTTCTTTCTTTCCATTGTTATTTCTCACACACTTCTTTCTTTCTCCAAAAGCTACAGCATCCTTTCATCACTGTAGACTGTCATCGGTGGGGATTTGGAGCAAGCGTGATGGATGAATCACCCCCCACCCCCTTCACACAGCCTCAGTTCATCCTCACTTCCCTCTATGTTGAACACTGCTGCCGAGTGATCAAGGTTAAGGTGCTGACTGGCATCTCATTTAAATGGGGCAGCATCTCTGTGTGGCTATGCCATGCCAACCAGAGGCCACCTAACACACATGGTGACTCACTGTCCAAGGCTACCCAAGCAAGGGTCGGAACCTCAACGGGAGCACCAAGTGACAGCCATCAGACCACAGAAGGTTCCTTGTATCTACTGAAAGTCTGTGTATAATTCTTGTACATTCACAGTTCTCCAGACCTTCTCTCCTCCAGCCAGTGTGTGACCCTACACTCTTCCTCATGTGTCTTTGCTGGTTGTCTCAACATCATCTGAGATCATCACTCTCAAATGCAAACCCTCCCTCCATCTCTTTGTCTGCCCCATTCCAGGGTTCCTCTCATCTCCAGAGGTTCAGTGCTCTGACCTGAGGACCCAGGGGTCCTCGAGATTTCTCCCTCCTATCCTCTTTCTCACCCTTGTCCATCAGCAGGCTTCATCACAACAAGGACACAGGCCTTGCTGTTTTCTTCTGAGTGCTCCCCCTCCAGTGACACTAAGGATCAACTCTTGACTTATGGAGTCAGGTCTCTTCCTGTTACTCAGCTCTTCCGGGGGTTGATCTGAAGACTCTGTAATGCTGGCTCATCACCTGAAGAAGCCTGTCCTCAGTGCCTATCCTCCTTCGCATACCCAGACCTTACAGCTTCCTAGCATCCGAGATATGGGGCCCAATCATTTGTTTGCTATCTTTGTCACTCTCAAGTCATTATTCTGATGTCAGTCCTGGGAAGACAAACTCATCTTTTCCACCTCTGCTCCTATCTGACTTTTGGTCAAAGGCAATGAATGTGTGAGCGAGGTCTGTGGCCCTCTTGGTAGAGGTCTTCCTAGTATATCTTAAGTCCCGAATTACAACCCTAGTTCCATGAAAAAACAGGTGTGGTGGTACATGCCTGTCAACCGAGCACTTAAGAGGAAGAAATTGGAGGATTAGATCAAGGTCATCCTCATGTGCATAGTGAGTTACAGGCCAGCCAGGGATACAAGAGATACTGTATTCAAACAAACAACCAAATCAAACCAGAACAACAGGGACAAAAATGAAGGTGCCTGCCTGCAGTTTTTGGTGGGTTTGAAACCTTCACAGGACCTCAGGTCCCATGTGGAGGCCATTGGGTTCACTTGTATTGTTTGATTGTGCTTGCCTGGCTCCCTAAAGCCCATCTGCCCCAGGAGCTGCAAACAGGTGTATCCTGGGGCCTGTGGGTCAGAGTGGCTGTTGGCTCAGTAGGCTAGGAACTAGGATTCCACCCTGCTTACAACCTTCTTGTCCCTGTGATGGCAGGGAGTGCCCTACTGGTTGCCCTGTGTGTAGGAAATTACTCCAGAGCACACTGTGACTCTGTCTCCTAGGACAGGTTTCGATCGGCAGTTCTCTATGGTCTGGATCCCAAGGCTGTGTCTGCAGACTCTGAAACAATGATGACTAGAGAAAGATGCCTTGTTCCTATAACCTGGGCAGCCTTGCTCACTCGGGGCATGTCCTGACAGGTCCTTGGAAATGCCCATGAAAGTAAATGAGCTCATCTTGGCTTCTGGCAATATTGGGGTCCCCAGACTTAGTGCATACATCTGCATAGATTTTGGAGCCTGAGGTCTCACTGATTGTCGCCAGAAGACTTAGGCTGTTTGGGGGTTTCTCTTCAGAGGCCTCCCACAAAGTTTCTCAAGCTCGTTAGGAAAATCCCCATCTTGAACTGCCATCTCCCAGCAATAGATTATCTTCAATCCCTGCCCCCTCCCGCTCCCCATTCTTTGGTGTGTGGGTCCCAAGCTATAGAAAATTCAGATAAAACAGAGCAATAGAACTATCCTTTAAGCATGCATTTTTGATACAACCCGGGGTCGGAGAAAACCACACAGGACCTGAAGAAAAGCAGGCAAATGTGAGTTAGAATGGACGCATAGAGGGTGCTGTACACAGACCTGGATGGAAGCCACTCAAAATTAGGGCAGAAAAATCATGGCTACTTCCTGACTGAGGGGATACTGTGGTGTGAGCCAAGGAGGGAGGCACAGGAAGCCTCCAGGGTTCTCCTTGACTGCTCCTCTGTTTGTTTTGATTTGTCAGGATGGGAGAGTGATGAGGAAGATGTTGACATCACTAACTTGGGGACCAGGTCTAACTTCTAAAGCTCACAATTACCTGGTATGCTTAATGCCTCCATCACAGGAGAGGGACACACATAGGGGTCACGTCTCTGGCTCTAGTCTCCAGGAAGGGAGCTCAGACCCTGAAGCCCAGAGTGATCTTCATGCCCTGTTGCCGGAGAGTTGCCAAAGGCATTGCAAAGTGTCTCAGAGTGCTCTACTGACCATTCCTGTGCTATTATCTGTCCCTCATAAGACAGATTGTTCACCTAGCACACACAAGTCTTTGTGCTAAGCCACCTTAGGAGATGCCCATATACATAGTCCTGGGAGAGGGTGTCCAGTAAGGCCAGTAGAGGCCTCTGTCTAAAAAAGTCATGGCAAGTTCCCAAAGGATAGGGCTGCAGGGCAAAGTCACTGAGGGAGAGAAAAGTCAAGGGTGACCAGTGCTTCTGGAACTCAGTGGACCAGAGTGCCTGAGCCCCCGGAACCTCTCTACACTCGAGTCTCCACACTTTCTCTCCCACCACTGTGCTGTGTGACTTCAGCTTCTCCACAGGGCGTCAGGAGTTCTACTGCTCACACCCTGCCACAAACTGAATGCTATCAAGGTTTTTATCTCCCAAATCCTAAAAATTCCTTTGGGAGTCATTCGGGGAGGATCCATGGGAATTGTACACCTCTGCTTTGGGGGAACTGCAATGTCCATCCCCCTGCAGAGCCTTCTAGCTACTCAGCTGTGTTTGGCCTCCCTCACTTCTCATCTATCTTTGCTCCTGTGCTAGGTCCCTCTGGAAGGACTTACTAATGAATCGTTGGCACTTTAGGGGCCACTTCCAGAAAAATGCCAATATCACACTGAGCTATAGGGGCAACATAGGGTGGATACAAGCACGCATGAATGAATGAATGAATGAATGAATGAATGAATGAATGAATGAATGAGTAAAATGTTTATTTTTGGTAGCTGGACTCCCAATGGGAGAGGAGGCAATGTCACTGCTGTCTGTTTCCTGGAACACCAGGAGGCTCATGCACCATCCCTTCATGTTGGCCCCAGTATGTGGGAAACAGACTCCTTAAGGCAGGTTAGTCCTTAAGGGACACACACACACACACACACACACACACACACACACATGGCCCATGCCTACTCATCTGTTAATTGATCATTTCCCTAATTGGCCTTTAGTCCTTTGATTATGTAACCCGTTTCATGTTCTCTGAAGTGAGGCTCTGCATGAGATGTCCTGTCAAAGCTCACAGCTGAAGAGGAAGTCAGGGGTGGGGAGTGGTAGGATGCAGGTAGGGACCCCTTCACAGCTGGACCATGGAAACCTCACGAGTCCCTGCCTCCAAAGCCCTCCCTGGAGGTGAAGCTGTTTTGAGCAAGAGAAGTAACAAATCTATTTTCCACTGAGCAGGCGAGCTGTGTAATTATTACAGATGATCTTTTTCCCTCTACAGGATAGGGCTTGTCTGGAAATTAAGCAGATTCCATGAGCAACCAAATCTAATGAGTCCTACAGATTGAGGCATAAGCGGCCACGTCTCAGACTGTAGCGCATGGCTCATCGGTGGGTGAACTGTGCTCTAATATTAATTGTGTAATCATGGGTGGAATGTGGGGGAAGTCCATAACCAGACCCCCATGTCACCGTGATTGTTGCTCTTGGATGGTGAGCAGGACACCTGCTGATATTTGAGGGAGACAGTAGGCTGTAGGTGCTGCGGATCCCATGACCCCCCCTAACCTCACAGGGTGGCGGTGTAAACGCAGAGCCTCTTAATGGACTGAGGGCAGCCCCCAAATCACACGTCGCTGACGGATGATGAATGAGTCCGTCCTCCTGTCCCTACAATGCTGCAAAGGGGAGGGGGGTTCTGCTCGCTCCGTCCACGTGAGCAACTCCGCTGGAAGAGGCAGAAATGGAAAGCAGGTTTGGGGAGCATAGAGCCCAGTGGGGACAGTCATGAGTAACAGCTGCTGGGACCCACCATAATGACAGACACTCCATCCTACATGCTGCAAGGTTGTCTTTCAGGGAAGGCCACAGGCTTCTGGGTTTGGCCAATGGCTCTCATTCTTGTCCACCTTTGAATTCTTGTTCCTTCCTGACTGCTCTTAGCGGCCAACTTCGACAGATGTTCGCACTTTGTTCTCATGTTTAGATGTGTAGTATGCAACAGAATCTGGGTCAACCAGGGCCCCAACCCTCACTTCTCACTGACATCTGATGGGTCTCAGGCTATAGAAGGATGGATGGGGGCTCAGTGGAGAAGCTTGGTCCACAGTGGACATAAGGTGCTGGGGCTGGGGCATCGTAACCCTTCAAAGGATGAATCCCAGGGAAGAGTGGTCAGTAAGGGAGGCAGGGAGAGGCTAAGGGAACAATGCCAGGAGTGGGTGAGTCTGCTAGGAGTGACTGAGAGCCCTCTGGGTACTACCAAGATAGGTGTGATCTGAGACTAAAGTGATTTCGTTGTAACCACTACAGAGGCTACAAGTCCTCTACAGAGGGGGACTTGTGAAAGGAGCACTTCCAGAGTAGGCAGGTGGTCCAGTTGGGATGGGAAATGGAGCTGGGGACAGGCAGGGAGGTTCAAGAGTGAAGGGCTTCTAAACCAGGTAGAGGTGTACATACAAAGCTGGAGTAGAAGCATATTCAGAAAGCCTGGCTAGACAGGGTGTGGACTAAACATGTTGGTGACAGAGAGGCCAAGAGGAGCAGTATGAGTTGGGAGTAGGTTTCAGCTTTGGTGGCTGGGGCATGGCAAGAGTGTGACATGATCTCAGGGGAAGGGGATGCATTTGATTTGGGGACATGAACTCAGTGTACAGGAGACGTCCAGATAGACCTGGCTGGTAGACCATGAATTGGCCCTCAGTATTACTAGGCACTCCAGGGCTCATCTTCAGAGCTGGGTCATCAGCCCAGCAGGAGATGCATGTTATCAAGGAGAGACCTCTGTGATCCGAGCAAAAGGAAGGAGGGCCAAGAGGAGATAAAGACAACCTGCAGAAGATACTCTTTGTACGGCCACTGAGTTCTATCCTGCCACTTCTGCTTGCTTCAGTTGCACCACCCAACGCCATGGCCCACATGATCCTCCCACCCTGATACACTGGCACCCAGCCACCTATGTTCTACCAGAAATGGACATCTGTTGAGTATCTCCAACCTCCCGTATATTCTCTTCCCTCAGCCTGTAGTGTCTGTGCTGCTGAGTTTCATAACCTCTAGAAGCCTTTGTTTTCCCTAAGCATGATTTGGAACACAAATATGTCCAGAAATCCTTAAATAATTTCTGGTAGAGCTTCTGCTTAAAATTTATTAGCCTTTAATTTCGATCCATATCACCAGAAAAATTTATCATTCTTTCTGTAAACACCACACCACACACACACACACACACACACACACACACACACACACACACACCTCAGCACAAACGATGATGTGGACTGGACAGTATGCTAGTCAGTGTTCTCTGGAGGTGTAGGACATACAGAATGAACATATATTATAAAAGGTATAATCCAATGGTGGTCATGTGTATGCTAGAGAAGCTGGGAGGCTCCGCCAGTTCTCAGCCCATGAAGCCGGATATCTTGGCAGATCCGGTTTGGTGCTAGAGGCCTGGAGGGTTCTTGGAGAGCCATGGTCTGAAGAGTGTGTTGGTATGTGGAAGAAACTGGGTTTTGAAGGCAACAGAGAAAGGACAGGAGCCAAGTAGATGAACTCATAAGCAAGGAATGAAGCTATGCAAGCAAGCAGCATGACATTCTCCTCAAAGTTCTTTGTATCTAGGTCATTTGCCAGAAGGTTCCACTCTCTCTAGGAGAGGGTTTTTCCCCAATCAGTTAGTTGTTCTTGGCAATGCCTCACAGATCCACCCAGGCACCTATTTATTAGTTGATTTCAGACCCAATCAAGTTGACATCCAAGATTAACCATCAGCATTAAACAAAAAACCAGTTAGGGATATTCCTGCCATGAAAGCCATTGATCCAGTTGATTACCATAGGGAGAGTCAGGAGAGGAATGTGGCTGCACAGAACTTGATGTCACCAGGATCCAATTAGGCTGTTGTGTTTTTAGGGTCACTTATGTCATGGGGACATTTTTGTGTCCTCAGTGTCATCTATGCCATGGGAACCTTGATATCTTCAGTGCTACTATGTCATGGGGACATCCCTGCATCTCTAGTATCAGCTATGACATGAGGCCATCCCTGTGTCTTCAGTATATCACATGGGGCAGCTCTACATATCCAGAATCACCCATGTCAGACTGTGTTCAGTATATTGCACATACTCCTGAAGGTGTGTGTCTTTCAGGCTTGGATTCTCCACAGCCTTGTCCTGTACACGATTGCCTGCATCCCCTCCACTTTGTAAAACTGACACAAACGTACATGATGCTACATGTCAAACTCTACCAAGAGGATGCTGCAGTATCTGCCGAAGCTAGGTAGTAAAGTGCCAGTACTCAAATACACAGGCGTAAACAGTTCAGACAATATGGATTTATGGTTTTTTATTTTCAGCAGTATTTTCTGAATTACGGAGGCAACTCAATTCCTGCAGTAGCAGCTGACACTTACAGAGCCTTTGAACTCCGCAGCGGGCTGTCGTGTGGACACATCAGCTCACCATGGCCCTGTGTGGATGCTATGGTGGAAGACTGAGATCCAGAGGCTAAGTAACTCACTCAAGGCTGCCTGTAAGCAGATGCCTGCCTGAGACTTGAACTCATCTCTGGATTGAGTCTGGTGCTTTACCCAACTCAGTCAGTCCTTCCCTGATGCTTTGTCTCCCAGCCAAAAGCAAAGATGGAGCTAAGACAATTAGAAGCCACCGATGCTGCAGTATAATTAGGTCTGAGAGTAGCAGTCACAGGCAAATGCAGGTTTCTAAGATGTTTTCTTGGGCTTCTCTGTTTGTGGGACCTCTTCTGTGAGCACCCAGCAGATGGCATTCATGCAAACTCAAATACCACAGCAAACTCCTCCTTCAGATTAATTAGTTTCCATTTATACACCTCACCTCAAAAGCTTTACAGTTCTTTGATCTCGCAGTTCTGGTCTCCAAAGCCTACCAATCTCCTCTTTCAAGCATCTTTGTTTTCCTGCAGCGTTTCCTAGAACAAAACCTAGAGACTCCAGACTCCAGGAAGGGCGTGTCTGCCTGCCACCACAGCCTGCTTTTTTTGTTGTTGTTGTTTGTTTGTTTCTATGCCACGTTCTCAGAAAAAGACACTAGGAAACAGAGCAATACCCACTTCTCCTGGGGCATCCCTGGGCCCAGATTGCTCTGTGATATCGTGCAGGCCTATTTTATGAAGGATGGAAAGCTTTTGTCATCTATGAGAACAGTGATTACCAAGGGAATCGTACAAAAACCACAGCACTAGGCCCACTGCCTGGCCCTGTCTCCTAAGCCCAGCTGGTAGGCAAATAGTGCTTGCCCCATCCTGAATTTATTTTATCTTCTGCATGTGTGTATCTACGCTAGATGCATTTCCAGATGTTTAAGGTCTGAGTCTTTTCTGTTCTCAAGGATCTGGTCGTCCTGTAGGAGAGAGGAAGGGGGTGTTGCTTTTAACTTGTTTCCTTAGGTGCAGCATGGAGAGGTTCATATTACTTTTTAAGGACAAGGCATTCATTTGAAGGGAGCAGGGAAGGACTTGACCTTGAGAGTGATCAGAATCAGACCTGGAAGAGGGATGCTTTCTGTTGGAGGAAGGAAAGTCCAGTGTATGATGTTGAAGGACTCTGGGCATGCACTTGAGATGCTCTAAGAATCTGGTATGGTTATGTTTAGGGGAACTCAAGGGCTGGGACCCAGGAATGTTAGGCAGACCATTATGTTCGTGCATCATGAGTTCTATCAAGACTTCTATATTTCATGACCTCTGTACAGCATAGCTTCTAAACATCACAGTTTTTGTGAATCAAGGCTTGCATGAACTATGACTTCTGTTCACTGTTGTGGTGGTTTGAATACACTTGGCCCAGGGAGTGGCACCATGTGGAGGTGTGGCCTTGTTAGAGGAAGTGTGTCATTATGAGCATGGGCTTTAAAACCCTCATCCTAGCTTCCTGAAAGACAGACTTCTGTTTGCCTTCAGAACAAGATGTTGAATTCTCAGCTCCTCCTGGGCCATGCCTGCCTAGATGCTGCCATGCTCCTGCCTTGATGATAATGGACTGAATCTCTAAACCTATAAATCAGCCCTAGTTAAATGTTGTCCTTGTAAGAGTTGCCTTGGTTATGGTGTCTATTCACAGCAGTAAAACCCTAACCAAGACAACTGTGATCTCCATGGATTACGACTTCTGTGTATCAATCGGGACTCCCATGTGCCAAAACTTCCATGTGTTATGATTTCAGTGCACCATGACATCCATGAATTATGCATTGCAGTTTCATATACAATGACTTCTTTACAGCTTCTACACTTTATGGTGTCTATGCTTCATGACTTCTGTGCACTATGACTCTGTATAGTATGACTCCATGCTTGCATGCATTATAACTTATGTCCACCATGACTTCCATACACCATGGCCTCTGTACATCATGACTGCCACACATCACTATGTTCATGAATCATGACTTTGGCTCATCACGACCTATGTGTATTATGATTTCTGCGCAGCATAGTTTCTATGCACCATGTCTTCCATATACCATGAATTCTATACTTTGCTATTTTCATGCCTCATGTCTTTGGTGCCTCATGGCTTCTGTTCATCTTGACTGCTCTTTGTGATGAGTTAGGTGCATTATGATTTCCATATAGTGCACCATGACTGCTAACACCATGACTTCTGAACACAACTTCCGTGCTTCATGACTTGTGAATATCATGTCTTCCATGGACCATTATTTTCATTATGACTCTGTCACTCACAACTCTGATGCATCACTGTAGATATTCATTTCAACCTCTGTGTACCATACCTACCATGCACCAAGACTTCTGTGACTCATGCCTGCTGCCTCTATCCCACACATTTCTACTCTATCCCAAGTCGATGGTATTGGCTGCATATGAGATTAAACACAGGGAAAAGATTTTAATTAAGACACTCATTCTGTGCCCCATCTCCTTCTCACCCCCATTCGCTCTCACTCAGCTGACAGCTGAGAAAAGCTTACTTTTTAGTTTTTCTTAGCTAAAACTTAGCTCAATTGACAACAACTTTTCTTCTCTCTATGCAGGGCAAATTTCTTCTGGGAACCACAGAATCAGATTTTTTTTCTGCCTGAATTCAAGTCCCATGTTCTTTCTTCTTCTTCCACATGCTACCAAGGGATCAGTCCCTAAGCAAGATCTTTTCCTCTGCATTCGCATGGACCTTAGCGACTTGACCTTCATTAGTCACCACCTAAAAGGAACTCGTGAATCTGCCACTAGTCCATTTGAGAATATGATAAATGACATTATTTTAGTGAAGCAGCCACCAGATAGGAGTGATCCCTCTTCCCTGGCTTAGCCCTGATGATGGAGAGCTGATGCCATCAGTGCTTTGGTCATAACTGCTTCAGTGGTGTCCAGTGCCAAGGATGGGGCTTCACTTGCCTCTGCCCTGGGTCAGGGTTCTGCATGGGTTCAGACTCTCTCTGAGTGGATTCCTGGCCTCTCTTTCTCTCTCTCTCTCTCTCTCTCTCTCTCTCTCTCTCTCTCTCTCTCTCTC
>NC_034596.1:27822561-27841792 GCF_900095145.1 Mus pahari
ATCCTTCTTTCCCTCTCTCTTCCCTTTCTCCCTCATTCTACCCCTTCCCTTCTCTCTCCATCCTTCCTTCCCTCTACTTCTTCTCTCTGTCTCTCAATCTCCTCTCCCTCCCTCTCTTTCTCTCCCTTCCTACTTTCTCCCTTTTCTTCTCATCCCTTCTTCCTTCTCCCCTTCCCCTCTTTCTCTTTCCTTCCTTCTCTTCCTCCTTCTCTCCCTTCCTCCATCCTCCTTCCATTTCTCCTTCTAACTCCCCCTGTACCACCTTAGATGCTTCATCTATAGATCATCTATAGGGGACAGTGGTAAGGTCTAAGGAAGAATACAAACTAGAAGCTTGGTGGTAGGGCTTAGACGAGAACTCCTTCTCAGGCATTATTATCAACATGCACACATGTGGTTTCTGCCCTCAGGAAGTTGTAGTCAGGAGGGAAAACCTGAGGTTCAAGTGTGATAAATGCCACTCCTTGTCCCACCAGGATGAGCAGGGAAGCTATCGCACGTGACTCCCCAACCTGGTCAACAAGGCAGTTGAAGGGGCAGGACCAAGGTATTAAATAACCTGGTTGTTAATCTTGTCAACTGGACTATATTTTAAAATCACCATGGAAACACACTCCTAGGCATGTCTGAGGGAGTTCTATGACTAGGTTAACTGGGATTGGAATACCATATGACCAGTACCATGGCATGGTCTGGACTCCCAGACTGAATAAAAAGGAGGAAAGAAGTGAAACACCATTGCCCCTCCCCCAACCCCATTTCCTGTCCACAGACATGGCTCTGTCCTCACACTAAACCTTCCTTATGTGATGGGCTGTCCCCTTAAACCCTCCTCTTCCTGATTTGCCTTTGTCACATATTTTGTCATAGCAATAAGAAAAGAACGAATACAGGTAGAACTGGCTGCCAGCATCCGTCCACCTTCTCCTTTTCATCCACTTCTATTCTCCCTATCCTGTCTGTCTCTGCTTCCCCAGCCCATCCAGAGGAGATTTCCCAGGGATGGGAAAGGAATAAGAGTCTTTCTTTACAGACCCTGGTGTCCACAGAACACGATGTTGTGACATATTCCAAGGTTATAATAGGATTAGAGACAAGTGTGTTTGTTTTAAGTTCAGATGGAAGCTGTATGGAGACATGCTTCTCTATTTGAGAAGTCTGTTTTGCTACGAGGACACTGAAGAACAGAAATCCAATGAACTTTAAGAAGAATGAGTTCCAGAACTTTCTTCCCAGTTTGCATCTCCAGGGCTCCCTGGGCAGAGCCACTGGGGGAAGGGCACACCCTACAACCCTTTCCATTTATCTCCCTGAGCATGCAGATGCTGTTTATGTGGTTTGAACTTCATCACGGGAAATCAGTTTGCATGTGGTGACTTGGGCTTTGAGGAAAGATTTTTCTATGGTGTGGCCAGGTGTCTGGGAATGCCAGAGGTTTCTTTTTGCCCTGGGTACCATGTAGCCATCTGGACCCATTCAGCATAGCTAATGAAGGACTCCGCGTATGGCCTGCTGGCAGAAGAGCTCTAAGATACACCTTGTGACCAAAGACAAGAAATCTCCTGTGTGGGTTTCAGGTTTGTTATTAATCTTAGGATTGTGAGGTAGCCACTGAACTGCTGTGAGTTGAGAAAGGTGGGCTGAGTTCAACAGGATGGTGTATGTTGTGAGACTCTACTGACAGACTGCTGGACATAGCAGAAAAAGGCCCGCCCTGGACGAGGCAGGAAATCTAGGGTTCTTAAGGCTGGGTAGGTAGGGATTGGATCTGAGCCACACACACACACACACACACACACACACACACACACACACACACACACGCGCGCGCGCGCGCGGAAGCACAAGTCTCTGTTGGATGCTAGCCGAGGGTCCAGAAACTTGTCAGTCCTGGGATAATCTTGGAGTTTGTGTGATTCATAAGGTTAAGACCTAGACCTGCAATACTGCCCTAGTTTCAGACATTGGCTGCAAAGTCAGCTGGCTCCGAGTATGTGGTTTGCCACAGAAGCCGTTGGGTCTGGTAATTTGCTAGAACAACTCAAAACAGTGTATAGAAATGTGGTGCTTCTGATTCTACTGTGTCATGAAGGATATAAATAAATAGCTGAGTAAAGAGATGCATAGGGCAAGGTCTAAGCAGTAGACAGAGCTCCCATGGCGGTCACATCTCCCTCCAGGTACTTGGATATATTCTCTACCTAGAAGCTTTCCAGATGTCACTGTTGCAGGCTGTTCATATGAGGTTGCTTAGGGTGGGGCCTGTGCACTAAACACATCCCACAACCCAGAAGAAAGCTCTGGGGCTCGCCTGTATTTCCTCAGATCGCACAGGGAACAGAGAGAAAGTACTTCCAAAAGTTGTCCTCTGTCCTCCACGGGTATGCTGTGGCATGCACATGTTACTGAGTACATGCATGCATACACACATACATACATACACCCATGCATGCATGTACTCACACACACCCACACAAATGATAAATAATTTTTTTAATGAAAATTTAAATTACATGTGTATGGGAAATAAGAGAGCAGCAGCGCCCTGTGCCCTATGCAGGCATAAATACAAGATGAAAGCACTATAGTGGTGTTGGTTTGATAAGCCTGCTCTTCAGTGAGTGAGGGGGAGCAAAGAGGAGGAGGAGGAGGAGAGGAGGAGGAGGAGGAGGAGGAGGAAGGGACACAGGGAGGAAGGAAGGGAGGAAGGGAGGAAAAATGGGGAGGAAGGGGAGGAGCTAGAAAAGGAGGGAGAGGGAGAAAGGAAGGGAGGAAGAGAAAGAGAGGGAGGGCTAGGGTGAAGACAAGACCTCCTGCTAAAACATTCCCTATTGAAATCACATGATTTTGATTTTAAAACCTGGGGCATGAGCCATACAGGCCTCAGCTTCCACCCGAGTACCTAGGACTTCCTAAAGAGACCCAGAAGCCATAAGAATCAGACCATCTATGTGGTGAGCACTCCAACGTTAAGAAACCTAACTTTTAACAAAATCAAGGGGAATACCCCACACAAAACCAGCTAACCATGGAGAAACCAGGAAACTGTGGAGGGGCACAGCTTACCCTCTGCCAGAGTGGCAGCCCCCACCCCCGAGCCACCCAATACTGCTCTGGAGTGGAAGGCAGTTCACCTCCTCATCTTTGCAATACAATGTGAGTTTCAAACACATATCATAGCAAAGACCTGCGAAACACACTGCCTCATTGACGGACTACTTGATGCCAGGAGGAAGCAGAGGGCGAGCTCGGACCAGCCTCTCATTGCTGTGGGGGGCAGACCACGGGCCACTGAAGACCCTCTCAAATCCCTAGAGTTGGGTGCTGCCAGCAGAGGCTGCCAGCGTGATCAGAACCATTCCCTCACTGGCCTTGGATGTAGCTAAGCCCACCCTTGTCTTCCCATGGCAGAGTTTGAGAGAAGTCTACAGGAACAGGAAACCAGCCCTTGCTCAGCTGCTGCCGCCCTCAGAATGCTCTAGCTGGTGCTCCCACACCTCCCCAGTTGCTCCTCCCACTTGGAAGGTGGGGCTTCAAACTCCAGCTCCAGAGCACCAAAAACTTATTTCTCTAGAGAGGAAAATAGGAGTCATGGGCTGCATATCCCATCCAGTGAGGCCCCAAGCCTCCTCGGCATCAGAGGGCATTTTGTCATGTTCCCAAACAGAATTCCAGGAGTTTCCACAGTTCTCTGGGGCTTCTCTTAGGATTTGGCTCTGAAATGTTTGTCCTCTAAATGTTTGCCCTGCTGCAGGCTTGGTTCCCAGTTCAGCAGGGGGCACGGGTGGGACTTTGGGGAGGTGACTGAACCCTGAGGGTTCTGAGCTCAACAGTGGGATAAGAGGTTGGACTTAGGGCCCAAGAGCTTTGTTGTAAAAGCAAGCTCTCTCCTGCTTCCTGGCCTGCGCGAGGCAAGAATGTGGAGCAGAAACGGTAGAGGAACACTGCTTCCTGGCTTGGTCCTAGGATCACCTGTCTAGGGGTGACACCTATGGTAAGCTGGGTGTTCCTGTATCAATCAACAATCAAGAAAATGCCCCAGAAACACACTCATGGGCCAATCTGGCAGAGACAACTGTCAATCAAGGGTCCCTCTCCCCAAGCATGTCAAGTTGACATCCATGATTAGCATGAATGGCTACTTGTGCAGGCTGTCCATTTTTGTCTCTGTGGGTCAAACAGGAATAAAGTAGGAAGAGCGCATATGTGAGCCAAAAGAGAATGTGTGAGTCCTGCTGGCTGCTGATGCTGTCGTGACACTGAGTACATCGCTGAGCCTCAGTATTTCCGTCTCTAAAGTGGGGATAATGATGCTTCCCACACGAGATTTGTTATGAATTCCATCACATGATGACCACCGGAGTGAGGCACTTGACAAATGTGGCATTTGTTGATTTCTGTAGCCTGCAAGCCATAGCGGCTCATGGCACTGCACTTAGGATCTATCACCTTCCTACAGGCACAGTGCTGTTCACCACTGCCTGGCTTTATCTCCTAGAGACATGGCACCATGAGCACCTGAGATCCAGTGCTCACACTGAGAGATAGATGAGGAGTAGAGCCCTCTTGGCCTCCCTCTGCCAATCCCATGGAAGGCTTCTCACCAACTCATCAATAGCACACACACACACACACACACACACACACACACACACATACACACACACTCAAAGTTCCCAGACCAGAACCACCATACACTGGCACCACGTAGGCTCAGTGAAATCAGCTCAGACTTGGGCACTCACATGGGCTGCCTACTTGGGAGCAGAGGCCAGTGCTGAATCAAATGTTGGACTGGAGTCTACAATGAGGCCAGATACACAGGGTACAGCAAGTGTGTGGGGTGGCATCAGGTGAGAGCAGGGATGACCCACAGAGAGGGCACAGACCTGGTCAGGCACAGAGAGGGCACAGCTTTGGCCAGGCAGCATCAGAGGATTGGGGGACAGCTTGAGCTCCAGGCATCTTCCTGTGATCTGTTAGACCCGGCCTCCTCTGTGCAGGATCACAAAGAGGCACCCGTGGGCTGCTCAGGTGTGGGGCTGGACGCAGACAGGAGACCTGAGCTCGCTGTCCTCTCCTGCACAGTCAGAGGTGTGCAAGCAGTGGCAGAGGCTACTCACATCTGCATCCCAAGTGCTGTGGTCAACCTGGAACCACAGCAGCTAGAGCTTTGGAGAAGCCGGAGAAGTGCAGGAAGTTGACTCCATCATTTCCAAATTAGCATACAGAGAGAGAAACACGCTCCGTCTTTTCTCTACAGTGAGAAAAGTATGTCAAAGCCATGACGAATCACCTCTGACGATGGAGAAGCTTATCCTGGATGGCAACATTTGCCAAGTGTCTATGCAAGAAGCATTCCCATCAGTCATGAAAACATTGTACCACTTGAGCTTTGAATCCGACCTGGGATGTTGTACTACTCTAACATCAAACATCCCATCAACTGGAATGATTCTTAACACGTGGCTCAAAATCATCTCTGTGCCACATCAACGGGCTGATGGGCTACAAAGTAAAATCTACCCGGTTTCATTTTCATGGAATATAAACGATCAATTAAACAACAACAACAACAAAAGCTCCCTAACATTTCATATTCTATAACTAACACCACTGCTTGCTTCCCCTAAGCAAAAGACCTTCTTTTATCTTCCCCACTCTGAAGCCTATCAGATGCATCACTGGTAGCCACTTACCAAGGGGGATACCACGTGATGTCATACTTCCTTCATTGGTGCTATATGGTTCTCCGAGGTGGTGCTGGTCCCTAAGAAAATGAGCCTTATTCAATACCAGCTCTGTGGGTCACCTGGAAGGAAGAACCATGATGAAGACCTCAGGAGAGGAGACAGGGACAACTATTGCTGGTGAGAGGCAGGGGAGCCATAATGTAGGGTCTGTGGACCTCAGGAACTCACGTTCTGTCTTGCTATGGTATGTGAGATGGAGCTCTCGGAAGATGACCAGCTGAAGAAGGGGGCGCTTTTTCACTTCCCAGGGACCTTCTGGAGACAGAACAGGATGGCCCCCAGGACATGGTGGAAGGAATGGGTAAGCCCACTGGAGCGACCAGCAGGGCCAAGGGCCCCCTGCAGCTGGAGAGGCAGCATCCCCAGAAGTTGCAGAAGGGACTAAAACCTGCTTCTTCATGCTAGACCCTGCATAAACTCTTGAGTTCTAAACCTTTCAAACTTGGACTCAGGATCTTCTGTCATGGTCCTCACTGAGAGCTCTAATGGGGTCCCTGTCCTCTACAGTGTCTTTCCAGGCCCCATTAGAAAGTGATCGCCTCGCTTGAAAAGCTACCCCTGGTACTGAGAAATTCTACTTTTGTTCCCCAGTACCTTGTGTCTAGCAGGTCTAGCTAGGCCAGCAGCTGAGTGGGAGTACCCTGTCACAGGTCCTGAAAGATAAACAAGAAGTCCCATCCGTAAGGCTCTTCTCTGGAGTGTGTCCTTTATGTGGCTGGAAAGAAGGCATTCTCCATCTGCTGACCCTAGGCCTGTTGGCCACAAGACATGGCTTCATGAGGATGCTCCCAATGACTCTGGCCTCCCTTCATCCCATTGCCAGCATGGTACTTGATGTAAAGTAGATGGGCTGATGGGGTGAGATGGGAGTTAGGGGAGGTATAGCCACACATGTAACCCAGCTACTGATGAGCTGCATGTCACAGGAAGCCAAGTAAAATGGAGGGGTTTGTAGCTCTGGTTGGAGGAGTATCCACTGGCTGTCCATGCTGAACTGACTGATGGAGACAGCTGTGGGATGTCAGCTCCACCCACAGGCAGAAGGCAAGACAAGGCTTCACAGGCTATGTTTGGGGTGTGGGTATTTGTGGTAGTGAGCGAATGGACCTGCGGGCAAAAGAGTATCCTAAGTAGAAATGCAGACAGGCCCAACTAGTGCTACAAGGCTAGAGGGACCTGAGTTCCTGAGTTCCAGTGAGAGTTGGAAGCAGGAGCCAAGGTGAGCTCAGGGGTCTTGGGCTCTCCTGAGAGCCCCAGGAACAACAGGCACTCTTAAGACTTCAGTCTGTCTGTGTGGGGCTCTCTCCCATCTCAGTGGCACAGTGTTCCACTAGCTAGTGGTGTGGGGTCTGCTTTGAGCTGAACCCGGCAGCAGGGGAATGCTGCATGAGCTATGCTCTTGGACACAGATCAGCCTATCCATCCAGGAAAGCAACCCTATAGACTACAAAGGCAGACCTCAGTGCTGTCAGAACCTCGCGCATGACCACATGGATCCCAGCAAGTGGCTATCACAGTAGCAGCCTCAAATGGATACCCATGGTCTCTTTGATCTCAACTTCTAGGGAAGATGCACAGACTGTGTGTGCCCATACCACCCCTGTCCACATGCTATGATGGGAAAGGACTCCGAGAGAAGTGAGGCTGCAATGCTCCTATCTATGGGGGAAGGTCCTCCCAACAGGCGAAACTGGAATCCATGCTGTAAGACCTCTGCTGTGCCTCTTTTCTCAGTGAGGATGCCAATACTGGGTGAGATGATACATTGATCCATTTCTCATTGTGGCGCAGCCATCCATCAGCACCTCTTTCCTGTTCACAGGGGGCATCTGGATGCCAGGCACACACTGTTCCCCTTGAAAGCCAAGAACAGTGGGTGGCTGGTTCGGGCCAACTCTGTATGTGAACAAACCTCCCTGCTGGGCTAGACCCACACCTGTGTGCTCCGCCTCCTGAGAATTCTCCATCCTGGGGAGGGCTTCTGCTCTCTGCTTTCCCTCCTGAACCAAGTCGAGGCTGTGGTCTTTGTATCACACAAAATGGGCAAAAGTCCTAGAAGAAGTCACCAGATATTTGGTGGGAGTTCCAGTAAAGATTTCTATTCTACTGTTCCAAGAATCCTTCCCTTAAATAAAAATGACCAGTGCTTATGGGGCTAGCTCAGTGCTCACATAGAATACTGGCCCAATATGCTCTTGACTTGGCTCCCATTTCAGCACTGCAAAAACCAACAGGCACGGAGATCAAACTATCAGGAGTTTGTGGTACCTGCATAGTCCCAGACTGGCATTTTGGGGGCATTTTGACCATAGAATCAGGCATGATAAGAAATAAAACAGGGATGCTTCAGGAAGAAGCTGAAGATATGGTCCTGAGCTGGGCAGCCCAACTCTGAAGGATTAGGGTGCTGTTCTGGGTAGTGTTTGTCAACTTGACACAAGCTGGAGTTATCTGGGAAGAGGAAACACTGTTTAAGTATTTGCTTCTATCCGATTGGCTTATGGGTGTGTTTGTAGGCTATTTTCTTGATTGATGATTATTCTGAAAGGGCCCAGCCCACTGTTGGGATGCTACCCCTGGGCAGGCAGTTTTGGATAGGAAAGCCAACTAAGCAAGCCAAGAGGACCAAACCAGTAAGCAGTAGCACACTCATCCATGGCCTCTGTCTTTGTTCCTGCTCTCCAGTTTCTGTCTTGAGTTTGGCCCTAACTTTCCTTTGTGGTGGACTGTAAGCTTTAAGCTGAAATTCAGTCTTTTCCTCCTTGGTCATGGTGTTTACCACAGCAACAGAAAGCAAGCTAGGACAGATGGTGATGCCAACTCCACTGCCTCATGGGTGCTCTATGGAGCTCTGAGACCTTGGGACCCACAGTCACTTCTACAGATGGTCAGTCCATTGCACAGCAAGTGGTTCCATGAAAGAACCTTTGGGAGCAAACTAGAGCTGCCTCCTGGGAAGCCAAGGTTGTTTCTAAATAGGATAGATGGGGAACTCCAATCCCTAGAGACATCCATGTCCAGGCCTCTGTGACCACTTGGTCCAGCACCCAATATAGCCCCATCCCACCCCCTCCACCAGCATGGGAGACACAATGATGTTTCATCTGCCCATCATGAAGAGGACCCAGGAATCCCTCCACCATTCACCCAGTCCATTCATGATGGTGCTCCACATTACACATAGGGAAGCTGATGCTCCAGGTGGTCAAAGCTTGCTTCATCAGAACCTTGGCAGTCACAGTACAGACATCTAGGCTCGCCAGAGTCCTACCCCAGGGATTTGTCTCTCACAAGAATCTGTGATTATCTAACAACAGTAATCAAAGGTCCTTCGGGGAGGAGGATACATGTGTCAATCTTCAGTCCTAAAGCCTGAGCCCAGGGCAGCACTGCAAGCTATTCACACTGGGTTGAGGGGCCCAGAGGGCTATGGATAGAAATGAAGGATCCCCAACATGTGCTGGCAGAGGAACAACCCTAACAAAACCCAGGAGCAACCACCCACTTCTTCCAGATTGTTCCCACACATTAGAGTTATCTCCAGAGGGGACCCAGGTAGGCAGACAGCTCTACCCAGAGACAGGGTGAAGGCTTTGAAATAGGGGCATGATCCAGAAAGCCTGTCACCTGGGCTCACTCCCCACACCCCAAGAAGATCACCTGTGTCTGTGAGAGCCCAGGGAGCTGAGAGAGAAGGAGACATCTCCAGGTTCCCACAGCATGTCCCCACATCAGCATGACAGACAAGACAAGCCTGGCCTCACTTTAGAGATGTCAGTGTTAGCACAGCATGCCTGGGGGCTGGAGACCCTCCTGTCTGGAGGCCCTCAAAGAGCAGGGAGTGTCTATGCCTTCCTGAGATTGCCAGTGTCTCGCTTGTCTCTGACCCCAGCCAGACAAAAACAAGGAGCAGGGTCTGGGCCTGTGCTGGAAAAAAAAAAAAATCTCACATGAAAGAGCTCAAAGTGATCTATGGGGCTCATATCCTCTCTAAAAATAAGGACAGACAGAGGGGCGGGCTGAGAAAGAAGCTGGGAGGGACGGGACGGGAAAGGATGAAGGAGGAATGTGAGAAGAAGGGAGGGAGAGGATGAGAGGGGAGAGAAAGAGAAAGGTGGAACAGGAAGGAACAGGGGAGGGGGGGAGGAACGGAGAAGGAAAGATTAAAAGAAGGGGGACAGAAGAAATATAGGTGGGAGGGGAGGAGCCCTATCCTAGTCTGGCCCTGAGCACATTTGGGGCATTAAGTTCTAGCAAGGAGCCTTCCCACCAGCTTTGAAGGCTAGCTGTGGTGAGCTAGCTCTTCTCCGGGCTTGTTTTGCAGGCCCCCAAGATGCTGTATATTGATGTCTGCGTCTCCCCGAGTCCTCAGGTTTATTGTGTGTTGATGCCTGCTCACCCCTCTGGTCTTTCAAGAGATTCTGCGCATCTGCACAGAGCAGAGCGCTGTGGGGAATACAAACAAAGGGAAGGGAGAGAAACCATGGTGCCATTGCTACCCTTATGTCCCATAAAGTCCCTTCCCACTGACACCGGGATGTCACTCTTCGTCTCTGGTACCTTTATGAGAATGAGGAGTCTGCTCTCCAAGATGGTGGACATGGGGCCATAACGCAGCAGCTCCTCCAACTCTGAAAGGAGACCTCTGCTCCCGGTATGCTGAAAGTCCACAGATCCAGCCTCGGGATATCATCACCATGAGCTGGCTCACCCAACAGAAATGCTGATTGACAGGCAAACATGAAGCCCCTGGGTCACCTGAAGCATCCTTGTAGACCTTTGCCACCTAGCCGCCTCTGGGAAGGCTCTCTGCCCCAGTCCATGATAAGTGGCAATTCATAGAACGGCTGAATGAATGAGGGGGAGAATGTGAGGTCAGTGGAAATTCCCAGTCTCCGGGACCATTTGCATTTTAATATTTTGAGCCTCTTAGATTCACCAAATAGGAAGTAGCTTTGAGGACAATAGAGAAGGCCACCTCTGGGGTAGCCTTGTATCCATAAACAACCACCCGGTCAAGGCAGGACCAAACTAACTGCACACCACATCCTTAAGAGATCTCAATCGGTTGCCCCATAGACTCCTGACCTAGAGGCCCTTGGTCCCTGGGGTTGGAGGCAACCTGGACAACATCTACCTACGCAAGAGTCTCACCTGCAGCCAAGGTTGAGCCACTGATCCTGGTGACCCACCCAGAGACTTCCAACCCTAGGATGCTGGGCCTGTGGCTTTTGGTCCTCCAGGACCTCTTTCCTCAGGGCTCCTCCCCCTTGGGATTCCTCATCCTCTCTCTTCCAGTTTCCCTCCTCTTTAGTACTCCCCCAAGCTTCATAACCCTTCTTCCCACTAAGTCTCCCCTTCCCTTCCCGTTCTAGGCTCCAATCCCTTCCGAGGTTAACTTCCCTTTGAGGATCTCCCTCCCCACCCTCCCCTGTACCTACCTTTCATCACATCTTTCATCCCTGACCCCCATCTTTTCCCCCGTACATTTCCTCTATCTTCCTCTTCCAAAGTCCTTCCCAGTTTGATATGAAGTTGTGTCCCATGTAGTGTCCTCACAGCCACAGGTAGGAAGTAGAAACAGTGGTCAGAGAGGATGTGCCAGGTTAAAAAGGGAAGTAGGGAGGGACAAGGGATAGTATGGTCAGGAAACAAGGGAAGAGAAAGGCGGCCTCCTCCTCTAGCTCAGCTTCTCCCATCAATACAGCTTCCTTCAGCAGCTCCAAGAGGATGAATCCTGTCTTCCAAGATTGGCTTCCAGCCACGTCCATAGCTGGGAAGAATGCTGTAATTAATAGCCCTCATTAATCAGGGCTCAAACTGGGCAGAACTGGAGCTGGGGGGGGGGCTGGGAGGGGTATCACTGCATTGCACTGACAAAGCCATTGCCGCCACCTGAGCCTCAGTGCAGGCCCTTGAAGTCAGGCCTAGGATCTAGTTAGAAGGAAATAGAGGCTAGGCCTGGACCTGAAGAAGACAGGGGTAGGCCGCTCTAGGGGCTGGCCACTTTAGAACACGCCCGTTTTCTGTGACCTTCCTTGTGGAAACTCCTTAGTCATTCTTCCACAGCCAACAGAAGCTCCTGTTAGACAACAGAGATGAACAGGTCATATCTGTCCAGCCCACAGCCCTCTTCTCATGGCTAGAGCAGACCTACATCCCCACCTCACTATGGGTGGACTCACAATAATAAAAACAAACAAACAAAAAATCAGCTAAGTCCTGCACAGGACTAACTGGGTACGTCTGGTGACCGTTCCTTCCCAGAGCTCTCAGAACAGTTGGGTATCCCTGCCCCTCCCTTCTCCCAGATGTAGGTCTTAGAACTTCCATTTGTCTCTCGATGCACGTGTGTGTGTGTGTGTGTGTGTGTGTGTGTGTGTGTGTGTGTGTGTGTTTGAGAGGCAGTCTCTGTCTCACTAACCCATGCTACTTTTGAACTCATGAGCTCAAGCAACCCCCATTTTGTAGAGTCCTGAGTAGCTGGGACCACAGTTGCATGACCAGCACAGCTGCCACTTAGAATCTGACTTCAGCAGAGCCCTGAAGGCTCAGAGGCCCTGCCTCCTCCACCCCTATCTGAACTTATTCCTGTGACGGTGACCTTCCACATGACTGTATGATGACCCTGGGCTCACTCAAGGGCTCAGCTTCAGGGGACAGCTCATCCTTTCACCTCCGGAAGTGGAATATTTTCTCCGTTTACTTGAGAAATGTGGCATGCCCCACACTGTTATTCAAACAATACTTTCCCACATTCTGGCTGCCTTAAAGGTAAAGATTATTTGACAAGTCCACTGTGACATCCCCACCCACCTACCCCAAAAATTCAGATGCAAGTGAACATGTATCACACACGTTCTATCAAAAAGCATTTGCCATTTTAACCAAATTGCCTTGTGCATACTTGGTCTTATTTTCATAAACTAGAGAGGAGGTGACATTTGCTTATCTTAAATCTGATTATAACTTTAACTTCAGAATAGGGGGATTTTTATAGGCAACTACAGGTGAGTCCTAATTAGCATTTTGGCTTTATTGGGGGGAAAAAAATCTGTCTTACAAAAGCCTATAATCCGTCTGAGCCAGTGCACCTGTGTGTCTGTTAGAAGCTTGACCAAAGTGAATTTGGACCCCCTACCCCTGTTCCAGTCACTGTTTCCTGTGACATGCACAGTGGGGTTGATCTAACACTGGAAAATGGCTTGGGACTCAATATAACTTCATGCACACATAATGTACTTCCATCTCTCACAAGTGGAGAGCAGCTTAAAGTACAGGTGGGCTGAAATATCCTCTTGCTCCTAGACAATGGGAGCTCCCCATCTCTATCTCCTGCTCAGTGTTTATGGGCCTAGATCAGCTGGATTTGATGGGGTACCAGTCATGGGGCTCCTCCAAGAATCACTTTAGCCGTAGAGCCACGCAGGGCCCCCTGTGATTCCAACTCTCAGCTGGAGACCTAGCCTTACTGTTAGGAGGATCTCTCAATCCTTGTCTTTTTGAAGGAAAGTATTTAGTGAAGTGGCTTATACAATTCAAACAGAAATCTATTTAGCAATGAAAACACTCCGAAGAGAGATGAGGTAGGCTGCCTAAAGCAGGCAGCAGTGAGGTAGGTTCTGAATTGTGGATTCTACAGATTTTATGAATATTTCTGAGGTGGGTAGCGAGTTCATGCTGTAAGGTAACCTTTTTTTTTGCTCCCCAATCATGATAGACCAGATCTCCCTTTTAAAATACTTCTCCTCATTGATCCCCACAAAAGAGGGGGTGTCAAAACTGCAAAGCATGAGGTATCATAATGGCATCACCTTCGAAGAGTCCGACCCTTTGTTGGCACACACGTGGGAAAGTGCGCTGGTTACCTTGGTTTCTGATATAGTGGAACTGCCAGGCAGCAACCTCGAGGGTGTTTAACCACCAAGGGTTAAACATCAGGTTCAGCATCAGGAGACACGGCTGCCAGGATGCAGACATGGTGCTTGTATCTCAGCTTCCTCATATATAAATCCTTGCCTAAACCGGTACCATGAGCCTCACATCCTCCCATCAAGCAGGGTCCCAGGAAAAAATGGGACCCAGAGAACTTAGAGGACAACCATTCTTGATGGAGGTACTTATTTAAGTGTACATGCATGTGTGCATGTTTGTGTGCTGGTGCCCATGTATGAGGACATAAATGTGTGCACAAGTGCCTGTGATGGAGAAGTCAGAAGTCACCTGTATTTGTCTTTGTTTTATTCCTAGAAGACTCTAGGAATCAAGGAGTCCTTTGCTTTTGAGGCAAGCACTTCACCAACAGTTGCACCCTATTCGGTTGCCTAGTGAGACCAAGTCGACGGTTCTGTATACAGAGGGCCAGCCACACTGCTGTCTCATACCCTGTTCCTCAAGTGTCCTAGGAATGCCTGCAACTGCCTGGGCCTGCATCGGCCATCCTCCTCCAATCCCCAGGGAGGTGTTCAAGCAGCTTCTCCCTGATGCCCATCTTCATTCTAATCCAGGAAAATTGGCTCATGGCTATCCTCACATCAAAATGAAAAAGAAATATAAGCCGTTGATCCTCCTGTGGTGAGGGCTAAGCTTTGAGATGACCATTTCTTGATTGTGCAAAATAGACAGCGAGCTTTTTTATCCTTGGTGGTGGTTTTAATCCCCCATCAGTTGGCTCAGGTATTTTCTGAACTTTATTTGCTGCCTCCAGCCAAACACATAATTTGGCCAGGGTTTGAGTAAGAAATTGGGTCAGCAGTCTCTGTCTCCTTTAACCTTGACATCCCATTGTAGTAAATGCAGGTTTGCTCGCTCTCTCTCTCTCTCTCTCTCTCTCTCTCTCTCTCTCTCTCTCTCAGACACACATACATACACACACATACATGTACACACATGCATATACATGCATATATACACACATACACACACATACATACACATACCACACACACACACACACACACACACACACACACACACACACACACCTCCTACATTCTTGGAATTTCAGGGTAATGGGAGTACCCTTCATTATTCATTGTTAGCCCCTCTCTACATGAATTTATGCTAATGAGATGACAAAGTTGGAGAAAGAGTGGGGAGAGGCTTCAGGTAGGGAACCTGCAGATGGAGAAGGCTAGTCTATGATCAGAGGTTTGGACCTTCAGCTTCATTCTTCTGCCCTCCTTGGAGAAGTGAAGAATGGAATCCACTAGTGCCTGCTCTAAGATGCAAAGGTAAAGATTAACCAGCCTTGCTGGGGTGGGCACTGGGGTTTACTCAGCTTTGTGTCCATGGCTCTGGCATAACTGGGCAGCTCTAATGCGGGATGTTCCAATCCACTCAGGAAACGATACATTGTAGCTTTTCCTCAGTATGGCTCCAGAACAGATAGAGGCATCTCTGCCAGTCCCACACTGTAGATGGGGGAAAGGATCCCCATCTATCACCAGCCCCCCCCACACACACCTTCTGCTCTCCTGTCTTGTTGGGAATCCCGGCGCTCTTGCTCTTTGTTGATCTCAGGACTGGGTTGTGACTGGCCCTCTTAGCCAGCTACTATTAACCACCCACGGTCATCCCTTCCATCCTCTGAGCTTCAGTGGCAGCTGTGTTCCAGCCACGGGACCTCTGACCCTAGTTCAGACGAATCTGAACTTCTCCCTGGTTCCCCTAGAAGCTTGAACGTGGGAGTTCCAGGCCTAATCAAAGAACGGCTCCCTGCTGGGCTGGCCTCTTGGAGGTTGTGATACTATGATGGGGAGATAATCTTAACGTGTGTGTGTGTCTCTCTCTCTGCTTCCCCACTGGTGCCAGACACAGTGACTCTGATGGCCATGCTGACCTCTGAAAGATTGCATGGCCACCAAGGCCACCTGCTGCCTGACTAAATTCTTATAAGTCCTGCGATAGAGTAAATGATTGCTTTTTAAAGCCTTCAAGGCATGGGGTCCTTTATTAGGCACTAATACATAACTGATGGAATCAACTCAGCCAGCCTAAAGGACGCTGATCAGGGACTGGGTATCAGCATGTCCCTATTGGTTATAATGCAGTCTTGGCCATCCCAGGGATGACCTACTGTGCTAGCCACTGGCCAGTCAGCACTGCCACATGCTGCCTGGCTTCCCAGAGCCTGCCAAGGCCTCTGCCCTGAGGCTGGCATATTTCATCCATCTCTATCACTTGGAGCACCTGGCTTGGGTGTTGTCACAGTTAAGGCTTCCAGTGATTGTGGCCAGGATGGATGAGAAAAGGAACAGATCCAAGTCTGGAGGTCTGCAAGGGGCTGCGGGCTGCTGCATTGCAGGGAATATTAATTATACAGCACAGAGGTATTTGCTGAACCAGAACTCTACAGCAAAGGGCATGGTGAGAGAGCAGAGGCAGGTAAGCCAGGCAGAGGGGCAGAGGGGTGACCAGAGGCTACATTGTGGCTCTGGGGCTGAGGGTGAGGGTCACGAACCAATTTGAGCATTGGAGTCCAGAAGCCACAGTGGAAGGAGAATCAGGCACTGTTTTCATTAAAATGGCGACTAGAGAGCCTATCATTATATACCCATTGCTATTGAGGATGAGGTCGGCACACACATGACCATAGCTTATTTTGTGGTGTATAACGTGGAACCAGTACTGGGGAGACCAAACAGGAACTTTGGGGGCTTGGGGCCTGACCTTTATTTACTACTTTTTGCCATATTCTCTGAGCCAGCCTCCTCTCTAGTAAATACAAAACTCAAGGAAAAGAACGAGAGTTTTGGCTTTGCTGAGGACCAGCATCACATGGGAAAGGTGCTGACCCAGGCAGTCCTGCTGAGCATGGAGGAGGAGGAGGATAGCTGAATGACTGAAAACTGCCCCTTCCCACTGCACAGCAGCATGTCCTTCCTTGAATGTGGTTGCCCTGCCATTCAGGATGCCTGTCTTGAAGAGTCCTTTAATTTATCAAGGGAGGTTAGATCCTGCTTAAAGCAATTTTCTTTTAAGTCAGCTGATTCACTTCTCAGGGGTGTTTTAAATTTATAGGGAGATGGAGATCAGAGTGCAGAGTTGGATGTAATAGTTACCGATAGTTAACATCTACCATCAGCCCCGCTCTTTTGTTGCATGTCTTCATCAGTATCCAGAGTTCACAATAGGGTTCTCTCTGGATTTGGTACATTCTTTGGTATCTGTGGCCACTGGAGACGGTGACTCCATCAGGGTCCGTGGGCTGAATCCTCACCTCCAACCTGCTGATTACATCCTGCCTGTCTGCCTCAACACTGAGAGCTCACGGTGTACCAGTGTGGTAATGGCAAGCACTTTCTGGCTTTAGAATATGTGTCAGTTTTCCTCCCAGACGTCAGGTATCCTACTTCTGGGGCTTTCCTTTTTGCCGCTGTCTCTGGCTTCTCTCTGCTTTCCAGGACAAAGCCTACTCCTCCAGCCTGAGCCAGGGTAAGATGTGTCCAGCAAGCTTTGGTCACACTTGCTTGGGCGTGGCATTAGATAACTGTCCTTGGCCACTGTCTCTGGTTGATACTCCTCAAACAGAAAGCTATGCAGAATGGTCCCACCTTTGGCAAAAATGGGTTTCAGGTTATTAACAGTCAATTTTCACTCATATTCGGGCAGAGGCTGGTGATGGAGATGATGGGGTGAGGCAGGACATCAGGTGGCTGAGTCTGTGGCACAGGGGAGGGGGTTGGGGGCCCAGCAAAGCAAAGATAGAAATTCTCATTCTGAGTGTGCAGGTGTACACAGCCCCAGGACGGGTGTCAAGTTCACACACTTTGCCACACTCTCTGCATACTAACTTGTTTAATTTTAACAGAGGGAATGGAAGCATGGGGCGGGAGGAGGGGAAGGAAGACAGAGAAGGGGGAGGGCAGGAACAGTCTGGCCGTAGGTTTCTTTTTTCTGTATTAGCCTGGTCACCCTAAACCCAGGTCCAGTGGCCACTGCAGAAGCTGGTTTGCTTATTGCTTCATCTTTCATGTGTGGCTAATAAAATCTGACTAGTTTCTAGTGGTATTGCCCTCCTGAGACCTGCTGGCTCCACTGGTAAACCCAGTGCGGGTGGAAAGTCCAGGGATATTCCTGCAAGCCTCAGGACTTCGGGAAAGGGCCCGTACTCCGTGTTGAGAGGATTTACAATGGGGCAGAATCAATACGTGTGTGTGTGTGTGTGTGTGTGTGTGTGTGTGTGTGTGTGATAACAGGGAAGCAACTGGTGTTTGCTGAGTATGGTCATCATGCTGAGACCTCCTTAGGTACCCAGATACATTCTAGTTTATTCCTCACGATCCCTTGGTACAGGCACACCTGCCCTTTTTTGTTTGTTTGTTTGTTTGTTTGTTTTTTCGAGACAGGGTTTCTCTGTATAGCCCTGGCTATCCTGGAACTCACTCTGTAGACCAGGCTGGCCTCGAACTCAGAAACCCATCTGCCTCTGCCTCCCAAGTGCTGGGATTAAAGACATGTGCCACCATCACCCAGCTAACACCTGCCCTATTTTTAAAGGCTGTGGCTCAGGAGTTTGGTGATGGCCCAAGGCTTCCAGCTGACTCAGGTATACTGAGACAGTCACCACTTGAAATAAGATCTGTCTTACAACAAAACAAAACAAAACAACAATAATAACAACCCTCTTAGGTTATTTCAAGGTAGTATGTCTACTCATTGATTTTTTTTCCAAGAGATCAGTGCTATGCACCAGAGAAGATGTGCACAGTCTGTGTTTTTGCCCATAGGTTCTATCCCTGGAGCCTTATTTCAGCTGAAGATGCGCTGCCTTAGCCATCTCTGTGGAAATGGGGCCAAGAAGACCTCCACAGGTAGGCCAGTCTGGGGAGAATTCAGCTGGGCTACTTCCTAAGGAGACTCATCCAGCTGATGGAGGGCTTCCTCCTTCAACTGTCTGTCATTCTGTTATATATTTCCAAAGTTGGTCCCTTAGAAATTCTTAAAGGGCTTTACCCTCAAAAGAGGAGACCTTTAGAGAAATGACTACTCACAACGAAAACAGGGACTAGAGTCGGGCCTGGAGCATCTGCCACGCCTGAAGGGAAGGGCTCAGAAACACAACAAAGCAGTGGGGGACCTCTTCATCTCTGTCAGCTGATGAAGAGCTCATTAGCTACATTTTATCAACTGCCTTGGGACTTAGGTCCTTGACAATTAAGGGTGTTCTGATAGAGAGGCTACAATGATCAGTGATGGCTCTGAGTGCTACAAGATAGTGCATAAGTATGTAATACATTAATATAAATATATATGCCTACACATATATTATAAGTGTATATGTGTATGATATATGTGTTCAATAAATATGTATATATATATCCCTATCTGATGACATGTTCACAGATTCATTTGTCCACACCCATTTATTCGTCCTCCATTCATTTATCATCTACCTACTTATTCATCCATGTATCCATCCATCTATCTCTCCATCATCCATTCAACTAACCATCCTCCCATCCCCCCATCCCCCC
>NC_034596.1:27841903-27848764 GCF_900095145.1 Mus pahari
CTGACAGAGCTACTCTTGCCATCCCCCCATCCCCCCCCATCCCCCAGCCACTCAGGTCTCCTTTTGAAGAGGTGCCTTTCAGGTAAGCGTCATGTCACCCTCCATTGTTCTTTAGAGCTCACATTGCTCTCCTGAAGGACGTTGTTCTCTCCTCGTTCTCTGCTCCATCTCCTGCATCATAAAATTTCCAGCCCTTGCTGTCTCATTTTCAATGACAGAAAATGAGATTTACTTTTTTTTTTTTTAAAAAAAAATCCCTCAAAGAATTTCCCTTAGCATCCCTTTATCCAAAAGCTGCCATCCCGGTTATCTGGTTTGCTTTGGAAGAGTGGATCTTGAGAGAGGAGCCTGCATTCTTTAGTGCCCACCTCTCTCCCACACTCTCCTGAATACAATCTCCAAACACTTGCTCTTGTTCACATCACCCATGACCTCTACCATATTGAACTCAATAATAGTCCTGTCTCCATATCTCCGGGCCTGACATTAACCATAGCGACAGGAGATTTCTCTTTCCTCCTTGAAGCTCTTTTGTTACCTGCCCCTGGGCACCCATCCTCACTGCCTGCTTTTCCTTCTACCTTCATGGTGGCTCCTTCTCTATTGTCAGCCCTTCCACATCTTTCCAAAACCTTAAAATGGGGCGGATTCTTAGGACATCTGAATTCTACTCTGCCATATTTTATTGATCCCATCCAGACCTAGATGGTTATAGATATAGTCCATACATTAATGAGTCCCGTCAGATACACCAAGCTAGCTTACCTTCCTGTGAACTTCAGATTCACTCATCAGGCAATTCAGTTGATGCCTCACTTGCACATAGGAGGCCTAAATACCCCATGCCCAAACCAAACCGCAGGGCTTCCTTGTCCATACCTTGTTTCTCCCTTATGTTCCTCTTCTTATAACCCCAGGCAATGGCACGGCCATTCTTTAACTCACTCAGCCAAATGCCTGAGTGTCTTACTCTCTTCTTTTCTCTTAAAGCACCACTCAACACCAAATCTCATGGGCCACACCTGCAGACTGCAGCCTACATCATTCATTGTGCTGCATCTTCAAGGCAAGATCTCTACAGTGAGAGGAGAGGTGGCCTCATGGCCATCCTCTCATGGCTGCTTTGGACCTCAGCCACTTCCTCACATGGAATCAACAGGTTTCTACAAAACAGGAATAAGGCTTGCTCACTCCTATGATTGATAAAGAAATCTTGTGTGCTTAGAGGAAAGGTTTCTGCAGCAAGAGGGTCCTTTGAGATGTGGCCTTCATCATCTATCCTACTTCTTTGCATATCATTCCCCCATGCTCATTTTACAAATCTCTCTCTCTCTCTCTCTCTCTCTCTCTCTCTCTCTCTCTCTCTCTCTCTCTCTCTTGCACTCTCTCTTTCTCTCTCTCTCTCCCTCTCTCTCCCTCTTTCTCTTAACCAGACAGGCTCTAGATTCAGAATATTCACTCATGTTTTTCTCTGCTTCAATTGTATGTCTGTCTGTCCCCCTATTTCTGCCAGGTAACCTCCCACCAGCCCCTCCCACCTCTCCTAGGTGACTTGCCTCCCTCAGGTGACCCTCCTTCACGCCCATCCTTCCATTACTAGGTGACCCTCAATCAGACCCTCCTTCTCTTCAATCATCTTCTCTTCTCCACTCAGGTGACCCTCCATAGCCACTCCCTCCTTCCACAGGTGACCCTCAGTCATCCACTCTCTCTTCTTTAAGCAAACTTTCCACCAGCTTCCCCCTCTTCCTTAGATGACCCTCCATGAGCACTTTCCTCCCTCCCAGATGACCCTGCACCCCCCTCCTTCACCAGGTGACCCTCCATCAGCCCCTATATCCTCTTTATCATTTCCTTTAGGTCTCTTGCTTAGTTTTACCATCTCAGTGAGACTTCCATCAACACCCTATCTAAATTTTATCACACTTATTTTTATCTGCCTTTCATGCTTTTTTCCCCCTTTGAGAAAAATTCCAACCCATTATATATTTTTCTATCTCATTATCTTCTGCACTAGAAAAGACTGAGCTGTTGGAAGCGGTGTTTGCCTCCCATCAGAAGCAAACCGTCCCTACAGCCGCCTCCAGCCCCATCTGCTCCTACCCGGATGTGAGGCCATGGAACAGTGTTGACCTTATGGGTACCCTGCTGGTTTCCAGAACCACTCCTGACCCTTATCCTAACCTGTCAGCCTTTCAGCAGATTATTTCGGAAACACGTCATGAGGAGCACCTGAGCTTCATATTCTGGGCCAGGGGAAGAACCACAATGAATATTTAATGGCTTTTCCTGAGGCTCCTGCAGAGTATTTTCCAGCTGAGGGTCAGTTCGGAGACTCCTTGAGTTCCACTGTCAATGGCTCACTGTCCCTGCCAAGAGTTCAAAGGACACTCAATTTTTGCCTCATTAATATTAACTTCATTGCTGTGGGGGCTTGTCCTGATGACATCTCTTGTTAAATATTCATTGCTGAAGTGAACAGTGCTCTGTAGGTCCACTGTTACTGGGGGACATTGCAGCTAATTGTCACCGTTAGTCTCCCTGCCCCTTGAGAGTCAGTGTCCTTGTCAGAAAGGTCTAACCTGGTCTTTTTGGGGAGGCTTGATAAGTCCCTCAGCTGTCCTTCTTGGGTGCACCAAAGGCCATGGACCAGGGGGACTGTGTGGGAGAAGCCTGTGCCATATTCTTCACTCAGCTGGCAGGACTCTGCCACCTGTAATTGGACATATCCTTCTTTAGCCTCATCAATAATGGATGTTCCTGTGAATGGAACTTTCTAGACCAAGCCCTCATTTTACAGATAAGAACCACATTCAAAGATATGAGGGAATTAACTAGTTATATACATGCTGAGTTAAGGAGACTGGAGAAAAGCCTGTCACTTTTACTAGGCTTCTTACTCATGACACAAGAGCCAGTCATCTGTAATCAAGTCATGTTCAGATCTCCTAGAGCCCTTTAAAGTCAATCTGCTTACCAAAGTGTTTTCAATAGCAGTCAGTGAGGATTAAGTGACCCACCCTTGACAGTGCCCAGTGTTGATGGATACCTACACATAAGTAAGCGCTGAAGAGTGTCCAGCCCAGGTGCGAGCATCAACCACTGTCTAGCCACTATTTATCATTACCACACAGCCACAGACTTCCAATCTAATCTATTTTGTTTAAGTTCAAGGCACTGCCCACCTCTAAGAGCTAGAAGTTCTGCCACACACTGTCTAAGGACTCTCTGTCCTGTTTTCCATCCTGGTTGCACCATGCCATATTCCCATAAACAGAAAACAGCATTCTGATTCTCGCTTTATTAACTTATGATTTTGATAGTTGGCTTGCAGAAGTGGGGTTGAATCTGGGGCACAATTGTTGCCGGAATACTAACCAATTTATGTCTAGTCTGTGACTGAAAACTCAGAGCTTTGTTGAGCTGGATTGGAGTCTGATATAGCTAAAAGTTAATTTTTAAAATCTTGGAGAATTTTTAAAAGGACTGATCTAATGTTAAGCTTTTTTTTTTACAGTAATAAATAGATAAACAGGGCGGGCACCCAGGGAGCTTGGCTTTGCTCGACACCATTTAAATAATAATAAATTAATAATATTAAAACACCATTTAATAATAAGATCCATATTTAAAGTTGGCGGTTAGAGGTAAGGTCTAAGATTTTCCCAGATGTCTGATTTTTGCAGTCTGCTTTAATCTATGTCTCCTAATCCACAACCTTGAAGAAATAAGAGGCAGTGATCCCAGACTGCTTTGGGAAAATGCCTTGGCCCTGTGATGTTGTAAGGTTCAAGCTGTGTGCCTACGGCTGGTAGGGTCCGAGTGGCCCCCAGTGCACTTGGAAAAGCAGGTCTATAAGGCAGCAGTGATATTGCTGACATAGTCTTGGCTTCCATGTGACCTGTAGCTGTTTCTGAGCTTAGGGGCCCATGGAGTTAATACGAGACAAAACTTGGGAAGAGAGTTTGTCCTATATGGCAGGGAGACCCTCTGTGTCAGTTCCCTTCTCTATGAGGTGGGGACAGCTTGGGAACCACATGGGAGAGGGTGGCTCAGAGCATGTGTGACTCATTGTTTTGGGTGCATTAGAAAAGACATCCAGTGGGAGTTTCACAGGCTTTTGAGCCAGCTCTTACATCACCCTGTAGTGAGAACTTGCTTCCAATGAGTCCAAGCTGGTCACTACAGTGTGGGGCCTGGCTGTGTGTATGTCAAGCTAGCTCGGAGAAGGAAGGGAAAGCATATGCCAGCCTGCAACACATACAATCCCTCGCCCTGTTTTCTCTGAGCCTTTGTCTCTTTCCATCACACTGAATCTCCTTATGTGGGAGACACACAGCCTCGGACAATTCACTCCTATCCCAGGGAGACTCTCACACTGAAGCAGGGTCTCACAGCATACTCACAATTCTCAGATCTGTTTTAAAAAAAAAAAATTCAACAAACTCTGCAAAAATAAATGAATTTTCGCAATTAGCTTCTTATTGTCCCTGAACTCAGTAATGAAGGAATTGGGGGTGTTTTCCTTTATCGTTTTCATGTTCCATTGTACACTATAATGAATGGTGCCATTTACTCTCAGGTAACTATGTAGAGTGACACGAGCTAATTGCATACTTTGCAACCTCAAATCAGCAGAATCTCACAATATATCATGATAATGCTCCTGTATTTCACTGAGGAAACGGGCTGTTGAATACCAGGTTAATTATGCATGCATTTAATAGAATCATGGCGTGGGGTGGTCGGTGGGGGAGTTGAGGGAGAGAAGATGTGGAGTCAGCTCCCTCACACACACACACACACACACCCTGTACTTATTACTACATAGTTAGTTGTCATCCATTGCCTGAGTGTGTATGTGTATGCATTGATTTGTACAATTATATATAAAAAAGCCTTTGCAATGCAGTTTGTGTTATGCTCAATATATTCCTGGATAGTATCATATTGCTTCACAAATAAACTTAGGAATTAGTAGGCAAAGGAATAATTCCTGTGATTTTAAAAAAAAAAATAAATGAAGAAACTGAGGCTCAAAAAGATTGAGTTTTGAAATAGCCACCAGGTTTCATCTACTATAGTCAAGTAGCTGGTCTGAGACTTAATACAGAAGGCAGCAAAATAACTCTGCTTTTCTTAGTTCAAACACTGAATTAGGTCTACAGCCCACACATGTGGGACTGCCCTCAACCATACACACTTAGGATTTTCACCATTTAAATGATGCCTAAGTCTGCTTACTTGCATCTTTGTCATCTCAAGGGACAATCGGAAGGTCATCATTAGGGGTCTGCACCACTGTGTGAATCTGGGGTGTTCCTGGCATTACCCTGTTCAGAACACCTCCCTCATCTCAAGATGCAGATCATCATTCTTGCTGCACAGGCCTCTTCAAGGTCTTGTTTTTTCTCCCTTTCTTCTTGTCATCTACCATTGTGTGCACCAGGCTCTGTAACCCTGTGTATGACCTTCTGTCATATGCTCAGGTACCAGCTGGTGGCCTGACATTGATGGGGATTTAGAGTGCTCAGAGAGTCTCTTCATGGCTTCAGTTATCTTTTGACTGCTCTCACAGCCTGGGTCTCGGCTATGGCTCCCAGAGATGAAATCATTGAACACAGACATGGGACAAGGCCTGTGTTTCTGCCACCACAGAGCCATGACAGAATGACAGGAATATCTGCTCATCAAGTGATGGATTCTCACTTAGCTGTCTAGTATGGGTGCCACTTCCTTAGTTCTCACTGGGACTCCACAGTGAACGGTATGATGTTCACAAAGGAAGAGACAGGTAGCTCGCAGGGAGAAGTGGCTCTCCTAGGTATCCGAGGAGACTGGAAGGGGTAAAGTAGCAGACATGGTCCTTGATAATTGGGCCCACAAAGTATGATTGTTGATTTCCAACAGCTATGAATGTTTTGTTCCTGTTGGTCCCTGGCTATGGGCAGATATCATTTCATATCCTATTGGAGGTAGAAGATAGAGACCACTGACCTCTGCCTTCTAGTTGCAAATAGGATGATGCTGAATCTAGAACTTTCCTTCTGAGAAGGATCCAGGTTACAGTGCTGCCACTGAGCTATAGAGGGAAGGATGAGACAGGGCAGTACCAAGCCAAGTATGTACAGGGCTTGGAGAGCACCTGCTGGCAAACTCAAGGCTCAGTGTCCACAATGAGTTGTTGGTAGACATAGTGCAGTCAGTTTCCCTACACAGATGTTAAAGTATCTTAGTAGAAGCCCCTTGTGGACTTAGAGCATAAAAAGCTGCACACACATATATGTTTATGTGCTTACCTATATGTTAGTTATTTATGTTTTCATTTATTTGCCTTTGTGAATTGTGCTGTAATAAACTTACTGTCATCTGATCCCCATTTCATCCTTGCCACATTATGGTGGAAGTTGTAGACGAGATTCCAGTGAGCGTGCAGGGTAGAACCAGACTTTCTCTATTCCATCAAGCCATGCCTTGGCTGGTAGCCGTCTTTCATAGGCTTGGGATTTGCAAAGCCTGGGTCAGACTTGCATCTGTGACCCATTAGCAGGTAAGCCTCTGCCCTGAGCCCTCCCATCCCAAGCCACTGTTCTCTCTGATGGTCTTCAAATTGACTTTGCTGGGATTGGATAACTTCATATGCTGATTGAGGAAACCACATAATTAAAACCACCAACTGCCCTGGATCCAAGGTTGGCCCACGTGAACCAGCCCTGGCTTAGCAGATATAAGCAGTATTGAACCAAGGTAGTAGAGAAAATGTAAATTAGGGACAGGGCAGAAGAGAGAAGGGTCAATAGGCAGAGAGAAAACAGCTCTCTCTCTCTCTCTCTCTCTCTCTCTCTCTCTCTCTCTCTCTCT
>NC_034596.1:27848774-27853915 GCF_900095145.1 Mus pahari
CTCTCTCTTTCTCTCTCTCTCTCTCCCCTCTCTCTCTCTCTCTCTCTCTCTCTCTCTCTGTGTGTGTGTGCATGTGTGTTATATATAGTATATGTATATTTGTGTATTGTGTGTGCACGTGTACATCAGCAGTATGTACATACATATATATCACTGTGAGGGGTACTGTGGGGATCTGTTGGCTTTTGTCCCCAGGGCACAGCCACCTTTGAAGTAGCTCTTAAAAGCTAAGTATTAGATGTTCCTGACCCAAACTCCTAAAAACAATGCCCAGTTTTCCCCGTCTCCACAGAATCTACCTGGCCCTAGGGCTACTACCAATAGGATCTACAGGGCTGCTAAAAGGCCCAGAGGATGAGAGCTTGACTATCAGTGGGGTGAAGGTGCCTTGTTTCCAAACACCAGGAAGGCCTGCAGCATGAGCATGAGAGGTTTTCTGCTTGGCAGGAAGTGGCTCAGGGGGCAAAGGGCACGCCCATCAGGACACAACGTGAGGAAGAAGGGTCTAAGAGATGGGGAAGAAAGGCTTGGATGGTGGACTGGTGCTTGAGAAGTAGATACGATCTCTAGTCATTTGCCCATTCATCTGTCTGTCCATCCACCCAAGGCTCATCATGTGATGGAGAGATACTCTTCAACCTGGTGGGCAGTGTGGAGGCAGCCAGGAGATGGTGCTATCTCACACTAGCCTGGAGACTACAGGCTGCTGGCACAGCCTCACTTGCTCCTCACAAAGTCCCAGGTACTGGGTAAAGGCCGTCTTCCTTCCATACCTGCAGAGAGTCTCATCAAGTCCCAGAGCTGTGTAGATGGCACAGTGGCAAGGAGAACCACGGTTTCAGTTCCAGGTGAGTTATAAGCCCCTGTAGTACAGACAGAGTCCCTTTCTAGCTCTGATCTCATTTCAATACTCTTCGCTGCTTTTCCTTTAAGTGCACCATGAAGGGATTACATCAGTCTGGAGATACCACATGTCCAGGATAATCCCATACTGCCAGGCATGCAGGCAAGGTAGCCAGCATCAGGACTCACAGTCTAAGGTCAGCCATCAGGGTACCACTGAGGCAGACATTCTAAGTTGTGCTGGGACCTTGGGCCACACCTTGTCTCTTAGCATCCTTAGATCCTCATTTTTTTCTTATTACCTCCCCTTCCCTTCTCTATGTCTCTCAGATGTATATTTATATGTGTATACTTATATAATCTATATTCTGTACATGAGAGAAAGCCTACAGTATTATGCAATATTTGTCTTTCTGTTTTATTTTGACTAACACTAATCTCTAGTTCTATAAAATCTCCTTCAAACGGCATAATTTCACTACTCTTCATGGTCAACCAGAGTCTCATTATGTATGTATACCACACTTCCATTCATCTGATGGTAGACAATGAGGCTGGTTCCACAAATGTACAAGCATCTATGTGATGTGCTGAGTCCTTGGGTTAATACTAAAGCATGAAGCTGGGTTATGTGGTAGTTCTGGTTTGGTTTTTTGGTTTTTTGGGTTTTTGGTTTTTTGGTTTTTTGGTTTTTTTTTTTTTTTTTTTTTTAATTTTCAGAGGAATTCAATATAGGTTTCCAGGTGTCTGCAGAAGTTTCCACTCTCACCAGCAGTGATCAACCTGCATAAACTAGACAAGAGAACTGCATGGTGTATAACAGAAGCTTTGACAAACACACACTTCAAGGAAAGGAGAGAAGAGCAGCAGCAGGGATATTATAGAGGTTGCTTTCCTCAAACTGCAGGAAAATCTTCTTGGTGTGGTGACCCGTGGTTAGAGGGCTGGGGGACTGGACTGGTGGCTTGGAACTGAAATCAGCAGGAGTATGTGGCTTCAGCACTAGGTTCGGTCTGATCAGAACTGATCTATTTGAGAGGAGAAGAGAGGCTCTGGGGTCAGTGGTCACTGGTGGTGGGGGAAGGGATCTTCCATTCCAGAGCTAAGGAAGACTGTAGAAATTTTGTTACCAGAGTGATAGTATATAAGGTAAGGCAGTCAGGACTTTGATCAAAGATGTAACTGAGCTACATTTTAAAAACTGGTTGTGCATGGATTAGACCACAAAGAGATGGGGGAGGGTGATTGGGATAGTGTGCCGTGGCCATAATCTAGGTAACAGGTGATGTGCAGTAGAGTATTGTGGCGGGAGTAAGGGTGAAGCCTTTCAGAGAGCAGAAAAGCCATTGGCAGAGGGGACAATACATTCACATGAAGGAGAGGAAGAAATAAAGAATGATTAGGTTTTGCCAAGGAGTCCTGAATGGTACTGTCATTTGTCAATATGGAAAGGACAATGAAGATTGTCTCAGGGATGGAAAAGAGGACTCTACTTTTGAAGCTTAGCTAAGAACGTATGTTAACCAATAAACAGAAGTCCTGTCAAGGTTCAGGTCATATCAGCCTGTGCCAGGAATATTATCTAGATAAGAGGCAGAGATAGCATACTGGTGGAACTCAAAGTTAGGACTCCAGCAGGAGCCACTTTCAGAGTGACACAGACAAGAGTGTAGGGGCCAAGCCTGAGGCCAGAGATAAGGAGGAGCCATGGAAAGAACATCTCCTTGGGATGCTGTGATGTGGCAGTGTGCAAATGGGCCACGCATTGCTAGAATTAATAAAGATTGGTTCAGATTTGCTCAAGCGAGCACATCTGTGAAATGCGGTTGCTTTTAGTGAGTGTCACAGGGGTGAGGCCATGGTGAAAAAACAGGTGACAGCCTTATGAGGCAGTGGGATGGCCACTTGAAAGGGACCTGGAACACCCCACCCCCACCCCCACCATCCATATCCCTTTTGCATTAGGTAGTTGTTGCTATATCGTATGATGGGAGTCCAATAGGAATTGAAATGGTAGAGGGGAAGCTGTTGATACAAAAGAGAAGTTCAGGAGCAACCATATGAGTGGGTGGGATGGGATGGGATGCAGCCTATGATGGTTAAACGAAGTGATGTGAATTCATTTCCCTTCTACAGCAGAGATATGCATCTTGGAGATTAAGTGATCGTGGGATTTGAATTCCAGGATCCACCAGCTTTAAGAATCTTGGAGCTCTCTCCATCCACCAGGAGGTTTATTCCAGGCCTGAGTTAGCATCCCTTTGAAGGTGTGGTCTAGAATAATGGGCTCCAGCCCATGGTTTATGAACATACAGCTGTGACATCACCTGCAGGGCCACGGCAAGACTGGTAGGGGAGCTTGATAACACCATATCTGCCTTCGGGATAACAGCACTGTATCTTCAGAGGCTACTTGGTTCTCTGTACCTGCTGTGTGTTTTCATAGCCAGGTTCCTGGATGCTGTAAAGGGTGAAGGATACAGGAAACCACATTCATATGCAACATGAGCCAAAATAGGCAGAGGGTGAGATGGCCTTGAGGATGGGGACTTCAGGCAGGCACTGCAGTCTGAAGGGCTTTGGTAATCCATCACCAGCTTAAACCAGCTTTCTAAGAAGCTGCAATGGTACAGAATAATGAGTTAGGGGTGTCCGGTATAGAATGATCTGGACCTGAGAGAGCAGGCGGTGTTAAACAGCGCTCTGGAAATCTGAGTGTAGACCCTGCCCCAGCAGATCCTTTGTTGGAGCCATGGTGGTAATTCCCACTATCTGTTAAAATAGCTTTGAAAATCCTTAAACATCCTGCTGCACACGTTGAAGACAATCAGCCCAAAGTCTTGAGTTGAGACTCAGCCCATTTTACTGTGACTATGGGATTCTACTGTTGAGGTAACACTGGAAGCCTGCACCAGGGAAGGAGGTAGTTAGCCCAGTGGCACGGCCATGGGATATGCTGTGAGTTCACATGGATCTGGAATACAGACAGCAAGCATCTTGCCCTCTGACATCAGCCCTAATAACTTCTCTCAGAGGAGGATGACCATGCTTTGTTCCTATAGGGCATCTATGAGCTGCTGGGAAGGAACTCTGTCCTTCGATGGTCTCTGCTGCGGACTATCCCCTAAGCCCCGTCCTCTTCATTCACATGTACAAAGTCCTTTTGGAGCATGTCACACCATCCTAGGATTGGGCAATTTTTCATCCGGCCCATTTGCAACCATTTTCCTACGAGCTGACTGTGCTCCTTGGCGCAACTACCGAGCAGGGCTTATGCCTCCTGTACTAGAGTTCAGCATTACTTTCATGGTCTCACTGTGACTACTGTTGGGTTAGGCATACCAGCCCAATGACTGCCTCCTTCTTGTCTCTGATGGAGACGCACTGAACACCTTCCCGTCCCGGGAACTGAGTACCAGGTACTTAAAGCGAAGAGCATCTAGAATGTCTTTTGTATATCTTCTCCACAACACCTTACATGCTCTTTGCCCAAATTATTTCAATAGCCTCTGAACCAAGTTTTTCTGTTTCTGGTCTCATTTTTGCCACTGTGCACCCTGAGGTAATTGGAGCCCTCTGCCGTCACTCCCTGGCTTAGTACCAACCAATTCTCTCAGAACCAAGTATCTAAGCTCTCATGGGACTGAGAACAAATGCCCTCCTTGGCCCCCAGGGATGTCTTCTCAGCCATGTCTCAACTCCCTGCTCCCATTTATCTTCTGCTGAAGCCACAACCAATTACTCTCAGTTCATTAAACGAGCCATCTTGCCTCGCACCTCCAGATCACTGCGCATGCTGTTTACTCTGCCTGCAATGGTGTTCTCCCTGACTCTGCATTTTAATTGCCTACTTATAACTCTACCCATGAAAGCAGTAATCAGATGATCGGGTGTGGAGAGCCTTCTGGCATTGCCAGTGCCTAGCATGGAGTACACACACACACACACACACACACACACACACACACTGGTAGGAGAATGAAAGATCTTAATAGAACTAATAAATTCATGTATTAGTTGTGATATTTAATATATATGTGTATGTATTACACACACACACACACACACACACACACACACACATTGCCAATGCCACAAATATCAGCTGTTGTGTCCTGCCAGAGGGTACTCTGGATGGCTGTGGAATACTGTCAGCTTTTCTTCCCTGACCGAATGACCTAGACACCCAGTGACTAGTGAGTGTTCAGAAGGCTCCTTTTTCTTCTTCTCTCCAGAGATTTTATAAAATAGAACCATTGGGGCCAGAGAAGGAGAAGGAGGAGGAGGAGGAGGAGGAG
>NC_034596.1:27854185-27893456 GCF_900095145.1 Mus pahari
AGGAGGAGGAGGAGGAGGAGGAGGAGGAGAAGGAGAAGGAGAAGGAGAAGGAGAAGGAGAAGGAGAAGGAGAAGGAGAAGGTGAGTTGTTAAACAATAACTTGAGGAATAAAACACATCTTACTTCCTTGTCTTGAGAATAGGATCACAATACTCACGTCACCCAGTGGCTATGAGTTTTAAAATAAGTTGCATCTGTGAAGCTGGGACCATGGTATGTACTGTGCAGCCATGCAGGAGCCATCTGTCCGTCAGATACTAGATGCCATCCTCTGTCCTCTCCAGGAATCAAGAGTTTACCCACCTTTGCGCCGTTTTTCTCTCTGGCATGGCATCGGTCAACAGTTACAAGTCAAAGTTCTGAGCTGTGTTTCTAGTCTCCCATAGACCCCTATCAGAAGCCCCTGATGGGGAGGATAATGACCCCAGTCTTTCCTCTTCTACCACATTGAGGTAGCAATGTGGGATCAAAGTGTGCTTGGAGCATCAAGCTCTTCTACCAAAGCAAGGGCGCATCGCTCTCACGAGGTTGGGCTCTGGAACAATTTTGAATCCCGAATTTTAAACGAATGGTAATCTAGGCCCTGTCCTCTAAATCATCATAAAGCAGCGAGTCTGGCTGGTGCCACTCAAGAATCTTGGACACTTGGAGGAAGGCATTGCTGCCTAATGCATGCTTGCTTTTGGCCCTGTGGCCATCTCACTGCTAGCTCATTGTAGTGGGCTTATGTCCTAATCAGCTGCACGGAAGCTCTGAAGGGCTTAGTAACTGACACTTCATTAAGTCTAAATAAGTTTTACTTGTTGTTATCTCTACCAGTGCCTAATGTGGCATTGGAAATGCTCCATCTGCCCAACACCGTGGAGCAACAGGACATTCTACACAGAGGACTTTTCTAAAACTGCTAACATTTGCCAACATGAGCTGCAAAGCACAGACACGCAGGGCGACTCTGACCGACTCAGAAATACTTTCAAGTGTTTCTTAGGTGGGCCACCCATTTTCCTTATGCAGTGTTTGCAGGACATCTGTAGCTGCTCACTAAAGTCACAGGTAGGAGCCGCTGCATGCTACTGACGGGTTCTCTAGGCAGATGTGGGACACGGCCAGCTTTTCTTCCGCCACCAAATGACCCAGGCACCCAGTGACCAGTGAGTGCTCAGAAGGCTTCTATCTCGTCTCTCCTGAGAAGTTTATGGCCTCTCAGAAAATAGAAAATATAAATAGAAAACAAAGTAGAGCTCATTTTTCTACTTTAGACTTCTCTAAGTGAAAATATTAGTTGACATGAATTTCTTTAATGCAAATTTTTTTAAGTGAAAAAGCGATAACATGTTAACATATACTTGGAGAGTAGAGAGAAGGATCACTTCCAGGAAATACTGAGGGGTTGTAGGGAAAGGTGTGGGTCAGAAAGGATTCTACTGAGGAAGCTGAGTCACTTTAATTTTTTTTTCGTTATTCAGACTTGAAAAATTGTCTATATGGTGTATCCACCCCTCGCTCCCTCATCCATCTCTCCTTAAGAGTCTCCATTTCACTTTACCATCAACTATATGTCCCTTTACAGTTTATTTCTTTGTTTCTTTGTTGATAATCCATGCAGTCTAATTACTGCTGCTGATATCCAACATGTGATCATCCCCAGGGACACAGGGAACCTACCGGTTCTTAAAGAAGTGGCTCTTCCTCCCTTCCTTCCTCCCTGATAGGCCTCAGCACAGGGTAGGGCCTCCCCTGCCAATGCTGGAACTGTAAAAAAATATGTGTATGTTTGTGTGCATGTGCATGTGCATGTGCGCTTATATGATATGTATGTATGTGTGCACATGCGTACAGACACACAGACACACACATAGGCACACAGACACACACAGACACAGACACACACACAGGCACACACACATCACACACACACACACACACACACACACACACACACACACACACACACACACACGTTCTCGAGCATGAACCTGTGCCTCAAGAAGCCAGAGGCATTAGAGCTGGAGCTATAGTAAGCCTCTGGACGTGGGACATGGGTCTTCTTCATTAGCAGTGCACACTAACTGCTGGGCCAGCCTTTATTGTATGACTCTTAACAGGCTTGGTCTTGTGCAGGTCTTATGTCGGGAACCACAGCCTCTGTGAGTTCATTGTGCAACAGTTACACCAGGTTGAGAAGTCAGCATTTCACAGAACCCTGGTTCTTACAACCTCTCTGCTCTGTCTTCCATGAGGTTCCCTAAGTGAAGTCCTACATCTTCAAAGAATACAAAGTATCAACAGATGAGAGATAGAGGGTGGTTCCTTACGGTGGTATGCTGGAGCGGGAGGTGTGGGATTGTATCTGGAGTGGGTTTCACACTTTGACTGTTTCTGTTCCAACCTTGGCTCTGTCTTTTACTGGATATGTATCCTGGTAAAGATTCTCCTGCCTCCTCCATGGACTACAGCCAACGCTATCAGATTCCCTGTATAGACTCAGGTTGGATTTGGCTGAGAGATTTTTGATAAGGCATTGGAGCTGTTCACACCTGCAATACTTTCATTGCAGTGAGTCAATGGGTGTGGCCATCCGCCATTTTCTGTTGCTAAGTATACAATGTTACAAATAGGAAAGTTATAAAAGAAACTTATTTTGCCTTGTGCTTCCTGTACCAGCTGGAGGGCTGCATCCTTCTTGCTGGTGGTGCCCAAAGGCAGTGCAGAGCCTCACCAGGCCAAGACTGAGAGTCCTATGCACTCTGGTCTCACTCTATCAAGCTCCCATCATCTCTTAATACCTTTCCCATGCCATTGCTGTAATGTGTACTTCCAGCACATGATACTCAGGGATACACTGAAATTATAGCCAAGCCATAGTTAAATACTGACTTAAGCCATGGTTCTGTTGTGAGCAAGCAGCCTTGGTAAGCTGACTTCTAGCTCTTTTATGTTGGTTTCCAAGACCGCCGAGATCATATGTTTTATGAAATTAGTGATCAGAAAGTCGCCAGGTCTGGTGGCACATATGCCTGTAATCTTTTCACTTGGGAGGCAGAGACAGGAGGGCCTCAGGTTCAAAGCCAGCCTGGCCTACATGGAAATGTTGTGTCTTGGATAAAAAAAATAAGTGTCTCAGTAACCCAAATAAAGGAATCTATTGCTTAGAGATTTGTGCCTAGCGCACCTATTATGTTCCTGCCATAAAAAACTGGTCTCATATACGATGTGCTCACAGGTCAGGAATGGTATTCCACACTCCAATGATTCTGCAGAGCAGTGGTTCTTCATTAAAGGAAAGCGGGGAATGCAGGGGTGGAGGGCAGCCCAACCTTGGACCTCAATGAGCAGCCAAACTAAAGATGCTATGCTGAGGCTCAGAAAAGACCCCAGTAGGTAAAGGAAAACTGCAGATGAGAAGAGATGACATTTTCCCCAGGAGTGTGCCTCTCTCCCTAGAGAGCTCCCTGCCTTGTCCCCGTGCCTCCCCTACCAGGACACCCCAGGAGGTCCCTCTGCTCCTCTGAAATCCCATTTTCTTGGTTCTTCTTATCTCTGAGGTGACAGGGTGACTTTTGAAAAAAATCCTTTATAAATTCTACGAGGAAACCAGAAGGGAATGATTACAGGTTAAAAATAGTCAAGTTCTCTAGCCGGTGCCTCTGCCTGCCTGTGTGGCTCCAGTTGGCTCTCTGCAAATGGCCTTCTCTGTTCTCCACACCACCCACTGCTGTGGGCAGAGACTGCCTCCCTGCAGCCTGGGGACTGTCTCTATGTACCTTTCCAGACAGATGGCTCACCTGTCACTCTGATCTCTGGGGTCTCCCATCTCTCTCTCCTTTTTTCCCAGAGAGATCTAATCTTTAGCCTTTATCCCTTGAGGTAGGCAGTGGCTCTTCTCTGGCTGTCCTTGCTCTTTAACTTCCTCTCCCTGGGACACACAGTTTTCTCTCAGAGTTCTGTTTTCAGTTCAGTGTGGCAACATTTGCTGGTGGAATCCTCATAAAGAGGCACCATGTCCCCGTGCAGCTTCTTCGTTTCCATCTCACTGTTTATGTTCCTTGGCTACCGATACTTTCTCTGAGCCAAATTCAAGTCTGGTACTCTTCAAGTGACAGTCCCCAGTGCTTCTCCTCTGCCTGAGAGAGACATCCAATCTCCCACCAGTGCTGTCATGATGGGGTTCTTTCTCTCTCTCTCTCTCTCTCTCTCTCTCTCTCTCTCTCTCTCTCTCTCTCTCTCTCTCTGCCTCGTGCTTGTGTGTGTGCGTGTGCATGTGCGTGTGCATGCGCATGTGTGTGTGTGCGCGTGAGTGCGTGTGCGTGTGCATGTGTGTGCGTGAGTGCAAGTGCGCGTGTGCGTGTGCGTGTGTGTGTGTCTGTGTGTGTGTGTGTGTCTGTGTCTGTGTCTGTGTGTCTGTGTGTCTGTGTGTTACTTCTAACCCTGAAACAACAGGAAATGAGGCTCCAGGAGAGGCTGTTTTTCCCTAGGAAAGGGAACCCGTGGAAGTCTCCACAGAAGCTTTGCCTCTTGTCTAGCTTGTTACCAGAGCTAGCCACAAAGGTATGAAGCATCCATTTGACTTCCTGAAGAGTCTTACTGAGTACTTCAGGACATGTGCTTGATAGTTGGAGCCTTCAAGGCCGAAAAATGTCAAAGATTCCTGTTCTGGGGTCTTACAGCAGCCTGGGAAGACAGACAAAAACCCAGAGGGTGATGCTTTAGTCAGGCTCTGGGGGTGAAGTTCTCAGAGTAGCGAGGGAGTCAAGCAAGAGTGTGGAGAGCACCTGGGGTGTGGGTTTCTGTGTTAGGGAGCAGGCACTGTGGTGAAGGAGTCCCTGAATCAAAGAGGAAGATGCCCAGAGAGGCCAGTAAGGTCTTACAGGCTAGATGGGCCAGTGTGGTCAGCATCTCAGGAGGCCTACTAGGGGCATGGCTGAGTGGGTGAGGGGAGGGGAAGAGAAAGGATGGGAGGGGCAATGGAGAAGAGGAGACAGACTAGAAGGACCTGGGGACTTGGTCATCTAGTCAAGGTGAGATGGGGAATTTTGAGACTGAGGAATTTTGAGAGGAGCACTTTGGGATGTGAATGGGAACCAGCAGAGGGCGAGGAAGGCTGATGGGTGAGCCCATTAGGAATGATTGGAGGCTGCCCAGGAGTGAGGAGGGAGAACCAGACCAGGGGCTTTGTAGACCGGGTCCCCAAAGAGCTTCCTCCATGGTGTAGGTATCAGAGTTTCATGAGCACAGTGGGCATGCCACCATCCAGAGGTGGAGGCAGAAACCAGGGCATGGGGATGTGAGAACAGGAAGTCTCAAGTGACCACTCAGCGCCATGCTTGAGGTACAGAACCACAAACATTCCGAAGCTCTGCCAGAAAGCGAGTTTGTCCTTGATCCCTGTGTGTGTGTGTGTGTGTGGGGGGATATCATTTTCCACACAGCCCAAGTGTTTGAGGCCAGCTCTCTACAGGGACTGACAGGCACAAGCTGTGTGCAGGACTCTCTGCAACACTCCTGTGCACACTAATGATAGGGTACCAGTGATGAAGAGGGAATCTCAAATCCGCAAACTCAGTGATTAGGCAGAGATGAAATTGATTGTTCCGGTGATGGCAAGGCTGATGATAGAAAGTGAAGAAATGCTGATCTAGCTCTGGCATTATGGAAATCATAGCATGTGTGTAGTGTACAGTGGTGTGTGAATGTGTGGTGTCGGATGGTATGTGTGCAGATGTAGGGTATGTGTGGTGTATGTGTGTTTATATGTTTGTAGTGTATGTAGTATGTAGTGTACATGGTATATGTGTATGTGTGTGGCGAGGTATGTTATGTATATGTATATAGTATATGTACATAGTATGTGTTGAGTGTGTATTGTATATATGATATATGGTGTGTAGTATATGTGTGTAGTATACATGTATGTATGTATGTTTGCATGTATGTATGGTGTATTATGTGTGGTGGTGTATGTATATATGGTATATGCTGTATGTTTCTATGGCATGTGTATATAGTATGGTGTATGTGTGTGTATGAAGTATATCTGGATTGTGTATGTATGTCGTGTGTGTGGTATGTATTTTTTGATATATACGTGTATGTATTGTATGGAGTATGGTGTATGTATGTGTGTTGTGTATGTGTCATGTGTGTATGTGTGTGGTATGTGTCTTTTGACATGTATGTGTATATGTATTATGGAGTGTGGTGTGTATATGTGTGGTGTATGTAGTGTGTATGTGGTGTATGGTATATGTCTGTTGTGTGTGTGTATATGTGTGGTATGTACATGGTATGTGTCTGTGTGATGTGTATGCATATGTGTGTGATGTATATGTGTGGTGTATGTGAGATGTGTGGTGTGTGAGTGTATGTGGTATATACATTATGTGTGGTATGTGTCTGTGTGATGTGTGGTGTGTGTATGTGTGCATGTTATGTATCTGTGTGGTATGTGTGTGTGTGTGTGTGTGTGTGTGTGTGTGTGTGCATGTGTGCATGCTTGCACTATGGTGTGTGTTACTTTGGTCTCTGCGTTTAGCTGCATTTGTGGTGGATGTTGAGATAGCATTTAGTTCCAACTCCAGGGAAGATGTCTGACTCAGTGCTGAGTGAAAGGTTTTCTTCTAAGCTGAGGCTCTAAGCTGAGATGCCATTCCCTCCACTGAGTTCAGTGGCTGCCATTTGTCCTGTCTGGTGGTTATGACCGTCTCATAAGGAACACCTTGAGAATGCACCACCTGGCTCATTCACCACCATGTCCTGCATGGTTTCAGCACAGTTCCTGGGCTATTTCTGCTGGTTAGTAAGCATGTGGGCTTGTAGTGAGTGAATGCAAATGTGTGGAAGGCTTCAGCTACTGCTAGTTTTGAATCAGAAGTCAGATGAAGAGCTGAGAGGACATCACAATGAAGCTGTAATGCAGATGCGTGTGCGGGGATGTAAAAGATGCCATGGAAGGTGATGTTCTAGGCTGCAGCTCAGTCTGTAGAGCGTTTGTCTAGCGTGTACAAAGTCCCTCCTTTGACTCCCAGCACTTGCATAAACCAGGTGTTATGGTGCGTCCGTCCCTGTATCCCTCCCAATGCTTGGAAGGTTGACACAAGCAAAAAAAAAATCAAGGTCATTCTCACTTTGATAGCAAATTCAAGGCCAGCTTGGGATGCGCGAGACCCTGCTCAATGAGAAAAACAATCATTTTCTGTGCTGCGGTCCCATTGTGCCACAGCACTGAAGCATGGGCTCCACTGCCTGTCCCTCAGTCTGTGTCCCTGATGGCCTCAGGGACAGACAGAGCTTGCTCCCAGGCATTACCCCCAAGGTCCTGTCATATTTGGTTAGACTCCCTCAGTGGACCACACTGCCGAAGAATCAAGGGTGGAAGGGAAAGGGCAAGAATCCATTGCCTTGTCCTGGCTGGGCATGGGTTCCTGGCCAAGGCAATTGCCATCATGCTATTTCCTACTGGGAAGCCATTCTCTGAGCTCTAGCATCAGTATTTAAGGCTGTCTTGAACCACATAGTAGGTGTGCTACTGCTGATCTCTGTCCTACTATGTTCTTAATTTTGCTCTCACTTCCTTCTGGAAACCAGATATGTTGTTCACACAAACTTGAAGATTCTTTGACTCTCTAAAGACGCACTACAGCGCGTGTCTACTCTGTCTAAGGTTCCTCTGGCATCTTCCTGTGTACCTGCCTCTCTGTGTATTCAGTTTGACTCCATCTGAGCTCTTTGTGCTCCCAGCATAGAGTGCTGAGTGAGGCTTCACAGACATTTACCTCTCTTGTGTTAAGGCAAGCTGTTGGCATGTTTTGCAAGACAGGTGTGGGGTTAATTTATTTTCTTCTTCCTCTTTCTCTAACGTCTTAAGTGAACAAAGTGTAGTTCATGCCTTTCCTCAATGGAAGATACTTACTTTGAATTAAATAAGTGCTGGCAGAGGGATGGATTAACATCCATTTGAGGACTTGTTGTTACCTGGGGTGAAGGTGTCTGCTGTGTGTTGAGAGGAGATGGGGGCTTATGGTTCTGGTAACAGTTTTCCAAGAGTTGGGAGCAAGCACTGTGCTCTTGAAATTGGGAACTGGACCTTCATAGCCTTCAGGGAGGCCTACTAGAAGATATGGAGCTGGAACCACAACTGAGAAGAGAGAGTCAGCCAGGAATCGGGACAGTGTGTTCTGATCAGGGAAAGGATGGAAGAGTGTGCCCTAAACAGGAGTTCCCACGCAATCTAGGGATGCACGGCAGAGCTGGAGGAACGGAGGACCTACACCATGTGGCCTGCATCTCAGGGAAAGGGAAAAAGAATGCCACTCTAACCCCAGACCCCAGGATGCTTCTGCTCTCTTCTAGTTGCATCTGGGCAGATAGGACTTCAGTCCCAGAGTGACAGATGTATAGGAAAGTGGTTAGAGGCAGGGTACCAAGGAGAAAGAAAAAGGGCTAGGGCTCCGCGAGTGCAGGGGATGAAGGAGATGCCCAGATTTGTTATCAAAAAGCAAACTAAAGTAAGCAAAACACAAAAACTCCCCGATCAACCCACTAAACAAAACACAACAAACTAAAGGAAAGTGCAGATCTCATTTCAAAACAAAATAAAAATACAAATGGAAGAAACGGAAAAGACATGTGGATTCTATCATCCCAACGAACCAACCAACCAGAAACAACTATGAGAAAAATAGTTGACATTTGGACTCTGTCTGAAAATAGAGGAGTGGGGAGGGGGGTAGGGCAGACAGACAGGTAGACAGACAGATTGGCTGGAAGAATCGGGTCGCTGACTAGCAACTGATTGTCATTCAGCCTCAGGCAGCATGAAACAGGAGGAAGCCCAAGTCAGGGGCGACTCTGATGTCACCAGAGGAGCAGGATGCTAGCCAGGCCATGGCAAAGCATGAAGGGGAAGTGGGGAGTGTGTGTGTGTGTGTGTGTGTGTGTGTGTGTGTGTTGGGGGGCTCTCTGTCCAGTGAAGCGCAATGAGCATACAGAGGAAGAGACTCAGCCTATGGGAACAGCTTGAGGAACCTCAAGAGGCTGTTGGGAGGAGGGAGACGAAGAAGGAGAGGACATTGTCACCTTGGACTTCTACAAATCAGGGTGCACTGTCACCCCAGCCTGAAAGAGATGGGTGCTCAAATAAAACATCTAAAGAGTCATTGACATTTACTCAGGGTCTGCATTCAGGTTTCCCAGAGAAAGTCAAAGAATGCGGAAGTACAGCCACGTGTCTAATGCTACCGTAGCTCTAGTCCTGGATTTACCAGCCCCTCCAGGTCCTGCAAGCAGCTCCAGGCCTCTCTGTCATTGCCCCTGAAGTTCTTTTGGTTCACACACCACGCTGTGCCTACCAGCTTATCCTTCCCTTTGCCAGTTCTTCACCACTACCTGACCCCTGCCTTGAGTAGAAACTTTGGAAGGGCAAGGAAACAGAAACCTGCAAATGCTACCATGGTGATTAATATTGTCAACTTGACAAGACAGAGAATAGGAGACAAGCCACGGGGCATATCTCTTTGCTTCCTGATTGTGACCAGCTGACGTGTACTTTTGTGACTGTATCATCCTTACCATGATGCTCCATGTCCATTCAAAGGATAAAACCCTCATAAAGTTGGTTTTGTCCAGCATTTTGTTTCATTGGCAAGATGGATACTAAACCACCGCCTTCTGTGGCCTCCATGAGGGTTAGTAGACTGATGCTCACCGGGCCTTATCCACTGCCACTATTCCACCTCCCTAACATGCACCCTCAGTCTTACACTGGGAAGCTGCTCTGGCCTCATATTCCCAGAGGCCACAGTGCAGAAAGCAATGGTGTGCTTGAGAGTGAAGACAAGGATGGATGTTGAGGTGAGGGGGAAGGGTTGCTACATACACCCCGCTTTCAGGGTCTGACGGACAATTTCAATGTTGATGTACATCTGAGGGGTAGGGATAGCGTGTTCATTAGTGAAAAGATATATAACTCACAGAAGCTGGGTGATGAGCCTTAGGACATAGAGCATGTTCTCAGTGAGAAAGCCCTTTGTCATCTGATTACAAACTGTCTAAGTACCCTGTGTATACACTTTTGAAGTATGTGCCCTTGGCCACACACATACATGCACATGTCTCATCTTTATGTATACAAAGCCTAGAGATGCACAAAGCCTTCTTCTTCCTCCTCCTTCTCCTCCTCCTCCTCCTCTTCCCCCTCCTCCTCCTCCTCCCCCTCCTCCTCCCCCTCCTCTTCCTCCTCCTCTTCTTCCTCCTCCTTCTCCTCTTCTTCTTTCCTCTCTACCTGTGACCCCCAGGCAGGTAACTGAAAGGCTGCCTACATCTATCTACTGCCCAATCACAGGATTTAGCCTTTTATTGACCAAGCAATTTGAGGAGCAAGGGTTGTACAACAAAAGCTGGTTGTACATGGGGCAACCAGGTCTTGGGGTATAGAATTTAACATTTGGATACATAGCAACACCAGACAGATCCCCAACAAAGGTGGTGTTCTATCCTTAGTGGCCAGGTAGGCATTCTACCTAGAACTCACCCTAGGAAAAGAAGGGAGTTTTCTCTCCCATAAAGGGCCAGGAAGAAAGGGACAATTGCACACTGCTTGGTGACTTTTCTCCCTCTCTGTGCTGAGGTTTCATCCATGTAACTAAAAGTGGAAACAATTTAACATATGAAAGTATGTAAAATGTTAAAAACATTTCTGCAGGGGTCACATCTGTTGGTATCCATGGTGATCTGGTTCCAGGTTGCCCCGGTATACCTGCTATTCTAGACAGAGTGGAAAAAAAAATGATTCCAGTATTGGCAAGGCTGAGCCCCCACCCCCACCCCTTGCCTTTCTCTCTCTCCAAAATCAATGTGACTTCCTTTGAAGGAGGCTTCAGCTTTCTGTGGATGTTCCTGCCACACATCTCCTCCTGCATGCCAGTGCGGCTGGCAGGCAAATCAATTGGTCCAGCAGCTCTGCCATGCAAAACACAGAGTTGAGCTGACATCTCCCAGAGAGCCCCAGAGTCAGCCTGGGCACCTGGGTCTATTCGGTACAGAGCAACAGGCAGACACTGGGAGTGCTGTCAGCTGAGCAGGGAAAAGGGACAAGCTACTGTGTCAAAAGTGACACTTCAGCTTCTGCTGGTCTTGCAGAGCTATCTGCCTTGATGTGACTGTGGCTGACATTCGGCAACAGAAGTGGCTGGTTTCTGAGCTGGATTGAAATCCATCCAGCTCCCTGCGTTCACAACGATGATTTCTCACGCTAATTCTCAGCGAGCCAGGCATGAAATATATGCACAGGCTCTGCTCGTGAGGGCCTTTGGAGTTCTTGGAGGTACCTGGGATGAAAACATCTGTGCCATTCGCTTTTGTGAATTTTCCTTTCCTCGGTTTCAATTATGCAGTCAAAGACTCTCTGGGCAAGAGAGAGAAGGCGAGAGTGTGCAGCTATGCCCCTCTCTCTTCTTGATAAGAGTCAGTGCCTGGCCACTGCCTGATCAGGGAAGCATGAGCAGAAAGGGGGTAGCCTTTCATCTTCCCAGAGACACAGCACTCTGCTCATGCAAATGAGATTGTCTAAAAGCATCCCTGCCTCCCACAGAGCTGCCTGGGGTCCCCTAGACATTCTCTCCACAGGACAAATACAGGGTGAATTTGCTGAGATCATATCTGTGATCATAAGTAGTTGATAGGGCCGCCAGCTGTAGAAAGGATGGAGGGCAGCACAGGGCAGCAGGCTAGGGCTGTGTGGACAGTGCAGAATTGTAAGTTGGTGTGCAGGTGTATGCGTGTGTGTGTGTGTGTGTGTGTGTGTGTGTGTGTGTGTTATTCCTATCTCACTCTGCCTCTCACAAAGCTTCAGCATCTCCATGGTAGATCTCTATTCTGTCCTAGAGAATGTGTGCTAATCACAGAACTTGTGGAGGACATTGACATATGGTCTGACACTCAGAGGTGGGGCCAAGACTGAACCATGGGGCAGAGGCAAGCCAAGAACCCTGGTCTTTCATTTGCATAGGAAGAATGCCCCACATGTCTCTTGCCCTTTGGAGGCTTCTTATTTATGACCTGTTGGTTGGTTCTCATTTTCTGGGGCTCATGGTGGGGCTCCAAATGCCCCAAATGTAGCTGCTTCTCTGCCCATCCACCCTCAGCCACACGCCATTTTGAAAGGGGTTCAGATTTGAGTTGGAATTGCTTTATGTGGTTTAGTTATTAAAGGGAGCACAGAAAGAAGCTATTTTCATTATTCTGAAAGTAGAAGCCTGTAGACATGATATGGAAGCTTTGAGGTGGAGACAAAACATCTCTGGGCAAACTCGGGCCCCTTGATCTGTTATCCATTCAAAGCAAAGTGTTATCATAGAATGGAGCAAGCATAAAAATCCTAAATAAGCCAGCTAGATTCATTCACTCTTAGTTAGCTTACATAACATTTATTTTGAAGAGCACGCAGCTGTACAATATACATGACTAACTTCCTACTGGCTGACTAGAGACAATGCTTTGGGCAGGTATGTTATGACAGCTACCTGATATCTGCTCTTAGTAAATCCACGATTCCACCAGTGCCTTCAGATGCTGATGGACCAATCTAACAAGACAAGGAGCTTTCACCCCCATCTTCATCCATCTCCTTTGCTCTTTTAAACCTGAGGTCAGACTCTACTCTGCTTTTCCTATAGACATGGTCATCACGTGAAGCTATTTTGTCTAAGACTCCATCACAGGATGAACATAACTTATTGCCTATTTGTGTGAATGCGTTTCTCCTCCTGGAGCTTTTTTTTGTGACAGCTCCAACATCTACAGTCTCTTAGCCTTGAGAGAAGTCAAACCATGAGACGGGACATTTATACAAGATGATGTATAAATTTTCACAGTTTGGGATGACATCAGTACCTGTTAGCCTAGCAACCAGAAGGCTAACATTTTAGCACACAAGAAGGGAAATGTCTTTCAAACCACACATAGCCACTGAATAATTATCAGACGTCTACCTACCCCGAAAAAAAAAAATAAAAGCATGTTACTGTCTTTGCTTATCTTGGCATGGCTTCAAGATGCTACGATCTTCCTGCCTCAGCCTCTGGAGTGCTAGGATTATGAATATGTATGACTGCAGAGTCTCAACTGCTCCAAGCTGAGACTCTCAGCAAGATACACTGACCATACTCACACATCCTAAGAACTAGACATTTTTTTGTTCTACGGAAACCTTCACCCTTTCCCTTTGGGTCTCTCGCATGCAGTCATCTGCCCTCTCTGTGACTTTCTGATGAGACCCTGGGTACTTTTCACAGTCCCTCTAGATGCCTCCAAATTACATGTTCCTAACAAAGTCAATTGCCTTTTCCATCACAATGTAGGAGACAGAGAGAGAGAGAGAGAGAGAGAGAGAGAGAGAGAGAGAGAGAGAGAGAGAGAGATCTGTCCAGAGTCTTTCCTCCAAGGAGTTCATAATTCACTTTTACAAGCCCCTACAGCAATAGGCTAAAGAACCTTGCGCAGAAGTCACCCTATCACTTTGTTGGGTGCAGGAAGACTGTTCCGAATGCCTCTCTTACTTTGAATAATGGCTGTTTCAGGTCCAATCCATCTTCTGCCTCATCAGCAACAAGAGGGAAGCAGGATGTGGCTTCCCGGGCCATTCCTTTCATACCCACAACAAGGCAGATGTTAATGGTAGTGCTCAGGCAAGGTTGTCTCTGTCCCTACTTCTCCTCTTGCCTTCCATTGTATCTTGTTCAAATTATCTCTTGAATACACGTTCATTTCCCACCCCTGGGCTTTTTGTCTTTCTGTAAGCCACAGGCTGTGTGAGGCAGAGCCTGAGGCACCCCTCCTGCCAGTGGGGAGGCACAGGGGAGGAACCCCTGGCTGGTGGGTTGATTGGATGGATGCCTTCCTGAAGATTCTATCCATCCTTCCCTTCCCCAGGCCTGGTCTTTCCCTCCTTGGCCTCTCTCCAGCTTCAGAGAAGGGGTGGGAGTGGGGTGATGTGGGTGCAGTGACATTATGCTGAAAGGGGGACCCACCTTAGTGAAGAAAAGACAGGGAGGAGAGGGGACAGCTCCAAGCCAATGACCTGGATGGGACCCAGAGGGAATGACATTCAGAAGTAGCAGACCTGTCCTTGGTCCCCCTCTGGCCCTCCCAGGCTTGTTTGCTCAGGTTACCGTGAGTATCCAACCCACCACTGCTCATAGACTGCATGTGGCCAAGGAGAGCTATGAACATGGCCCAGGGGAAAACTTACAAACTTACCTGAAACATCACGAGCCTCTGGGAGTTTTGTTTTTGAAACTTCATCACGTGGTTCTTGACTATGGTGCCTGCAGATCTAGTTGCAGTGTCAAAGACTGGACATGAAGATCCTGTGTGCTGGGTGTCTCCTACTTCGGCTACCTGAACTCAGGCTGTACATTCCTCCTTCCCCTCAGATGCTTACAGAAACAGTGAAAAGGGCCAGGGTATAGAGAGGCCTCTTGGGAGACCCTGGGGAGACAAAGGGCTCTTTGTACATCAACAGGCAACCTCTGCAGTTCCTTCCTCCCTCCCTCCATCTCTCCTTTCCTTCCTTCCTTTAGTGTCCCAATCTGTGAAATGGGACCATTCAAAACCAGCCTTGAGGGTTGCTTGGAAAAGATCCTTGAGGCAGTACCTGTACACAGTCCCTTCCCAAAGCTACAGATTGGTCTGTTGCTGCTGTCTGGGTTCAGTAACACAGGGCTGTGTGCACAGAACAAACAGGATTCTGGGAGGGGAAAAGGAATTAGAGCAAGGGAAAAATGACCACTGTCAGCCACACCAGATGCTGCCCCTGCCATACTGCTGGAAAGCTGCCAGACACCGCTAGGGGCTAGTGCAGCATAGAACCTGGATCTTAAAATACTTCTTTTTGAGCAGTACGCATGTATGTGTGCGATGCTTTTGTGTTTAATGTTTCTGTGTGTAGTGCCTCTGTGGTGTGAGTGTGTGTGTGTGTGTGTGTGTGTGGTGTCTATGTGTCTATAGGTGTACTTTTATATGTGATGTGTGTATTTATAGTGTGTTTTGTGTGTTATCATGGCTGTGCTGTTAATGCCTGTGCATTTATGTGTATATGTTTGTAAGTTCACCCCTGGGCTTTTGTACTTGGTTGTCTTTCTGTAGACCAAAGGCTATGTGAGGCAGAGTCTGAGGCACCCTACCTGCCAGTGGGGAGGCACAGGGGTAGCAACTCTGGCTGGTGTGGTGTTTGTGTGCTAATGGCTATGCACAGGTGTTTGCATGTATGTATTTGTGTTTATAGGTGTGTGTGTGTGTGTTTTTCCATGTTTGTGGGTGTATTGTATGTGTTTGTGTAATATTTGTGCATTCATATATTCATGTATATATATTTGTATTTTTAATGTGTATAGTGTTTGTACACATTTGTATGTGGTGCTTCTGTGTATGTGTTGTGTTTATGAGTTTGTGTGCATGTACTGTGTGTGTGTTTGTATGTATGCATGTGTTTTGTGTGTGTGTGTGTGTGTGTGTGTGTGTGTGTGTGTACGTGCATGTGTGAGTGTATGGTGTGGTGTGTGTTTGTGTGTATGCATGTGTTTTGTGTGTGTGTGTGTACGTGCATGTGTGAGTGTATGGTGTGGTGTAGTGTGGTATGTGTTTGTGTGCATGCGTGTGCGTGTGTGGTGTGTGTTTGACAGACAAAAGGCAGCAATTGGGGGTGACAGGGAGCACTGCTCTGGGGCTATGGAGAGGAGATAGATTTGGGGAGTCTTTCCTTTTTCCTAATTATTTCTGGTCGGCTGCTGTTTTCTTCCCTCCTGACTCCCCTGCCTCATTCAAAGTGTCTGTCGATCAATAACAGCTCAGGCTGAGAAGCTTGGAGGGAGCCAGCCACCACTTTAGCTGCCAGGCAGGATGGAGTCTGAGGTAGTGGGCAGAAACCCAGGCTGGGTAAATGGACAGCCTGTCAGCCCCAGGCCACCTCCACCACCACATTTGCTCTGCCCACACTCCTGGGGCTCAAAGCAATGGGACTGCACCACTCCAAGGGCCTCTTGCAGCTCCCCACTCTGCTACACGTGACCTTTCTCAATTCCACACCAGCCTGCCAAAGGATATTGCCTTCCCTACTTGGTGCCTGAGAACAATCAAGGGCTTGGGGCTTGGGGATGAATGCTGGGTAAGACTCCAGGTCACACGGGAGAGAACTTTCCAGGCCACATCTGGAGGGGAGAGTCGCAGCCCATTGCAGTAAAAAGCCTGAGTCTGGGATCCGTTTCATGGCTCTGAGTGGCAGGTTGTTCTTCAAAGAGAAGTGCAGGGCCGAGGTTTATACCCGAGGCTGCTCAGTCATCTGCAAGGAGACTGTGGAGATGCGCCCTCTGCTCTCTGGCTTACATACCATCGCCTCTCCCATGAGCGCTACCGTGTGGGGGGAAGACATTGGTGGGAGAGGTCACTGAAGGTCAGGAGACCATTGGCAGGATGATTGTTAGAACTTCCCTTTGGAATGCTAACTATGGATTCTGAACTAAGTTCATATGGGCTTTGCTATTCACAGAGAGACACTATTCCGCTACCGATATTAGAAACGAGATCACCTAACATATAGGAATATTTTCTTTGTTAATTATAACAATCCATGGTATAAAAAGGATCCCACGAGACCACGCTTCTTCAAGAAACTCACAGCCAAGAGAAGGCTTTCCAGCTGTACCTGCAACCACTGGACATACCCAAGGAAATGCTTAGAGTGATCCCCCGAGGAAGGGCATCGTGATGACGGCATATGCCAGTCAGGATTCTGTGGGTCTCATTGTCCCGAACACCCTCCAAGTCACCATGGGCTTTAAGATGGAAGGAAACGGGACTGGGATCCACAGACAGAGCTGGGCTCCTTTGTGCTCTGGGACCTCAGGGTTGGATTCTGGTCATGTCCTCAGATTTCAGCAGAACCTCTTTCTAGGACACCTGTGTGTCGGTGCACAGGATGCAAGGGCTGCTTCTCCCTCCCCCTTCCCATGTGACCGAGAGGTGTGTGTCTCTAGCAAAGAAAAGCAGGAAGCCAAAAACATGAAAGGTCTCTGTCTCAAAGCAGCTAGTGAGACTTCCTGTGTTGTTTACTTTGTAGAAGATAAGGCCCCAAGTGGCCCACATAACACGAGTTCCCTGCCAGCCAAGGGGAGGGCGTGAGCTCTGAGAAAGGACAGAGCTTGGTCTCTGTGAGTCTTTCTCCAGAGTTTGTGCCCTTGGAACCCCAGGCACCATTAATTAATAAATTAAAGAGAGCCTGACTCCTACAGGCACATATTGTCCTAGAGAAGGAAAGATAGGACCCCCAGCCTATGGCTAGACACGCAGGTTTTCCTTCTTTTCTAATAAGCAGAATACCAGAACAAGAGTTAAAAGGAAAAAACAGCAGTCTGAGCCCAATGAGCTTCTACCAATTCTGCTAACGGTGATTTTATTTTTGTTTGTTTTTTAAATGTAGTATTCTCTGAGTTTGATGTTCTAGCCTTGATGTTTGCATATGAAAACAGGTGTACGTCTCAGGATGATGCTATGTTCCATCAGTCATCAGCGACACACCTCTTGGGGAAATCAGGGTCACCTGGACAAACTCTGCTGCGCCTCTGTTTAAGCCTCTCTTAAATGGGCTTGCCTGTGAGCTACCAATGAGCCCCCAAACCTGTGTGTTCTGTGACAGAGATTTTGGGACAGAGTAGGTTTGTTTCATAAACCATCCAAGTTGTTTCCCTTAAAGACTTCTGCACCTTGCTGCCCCAACCCTTGTCACCCGATCCAGCGGGTGCATGCCCAGGGCCCCTTGGTCATGACGGTCCTCTGTGCAGTTCTACAGACAACTTCCTGCCCTCTCCTGGCTGGTATATACTATATGGCATTTGGCTTGCCTTTGTTTCTTAGGATAGGTGATTAGAGGACTCCAGATGGCTGCCAGGACTGCTGTAACCATCCATTCTGTCTCCAGCTCTGGGCTGGGCTGGCCTAGCATCCTGGCATTTAATAATGCAGAGGCCTTTACCTATTAATTATTAACCATCCTTTCTGCATTTCTAAGGACAGAAAGGAGATGGGTTTTAAGACGGAAGAGAATGGGACTGGGATCCACAGACAGAGCCGTCTTCCTTTGCATTCTGGGATCTCCGGGTTGAATTCTGGCCATGCCCTCAGATTTCGGCAGCACCTCTTTCTGGGATACAAGTGTGCTTGTGCACAGGGCACTAGGGCTGCTGCATCCTTCCCCCCAGCCACATGTGAACAGGAGGTGTGCATCTCTGGCAGGGAGAAGCTGAGAGCTAAAACATGAAAGGCCTCTCTTGTCTCAAAGCACCTAGTGAGACATCCTGCGCTGTTTACTCTGTAGAAGATAAGGCCCCACGTGGCCCAGATCCGTGAGTCCCCTGTCAGCTGTGGGGTGGGAATGTGCTCTCCCTGCTAATGGCAGCAGCATCTGTGGCTTTGCAGCATGCCCACTGATCTCGCTAGGTTGCTATCTCTGATGCCAGCCAGAGATTTCGCATTCACAGGGCCTTGTGCCACAGCAGCTGAGGGGACCATCTCGGGTTGCTTAGTTTCTTTCTTTCCTCCAATCCGGCCCTGGCACTGGGCAGCTGCTCATGACCATTGAAGCCTGCAGAAGCAGGGAAGGTTGTTGGGAGTCACCCCCACACTGGCAGATTCAACACCTCTTCCCTGATTCACACTCCTTCTCCTCTTACCTGGCAGAGACTCCGCTGCTCCTGAGTAGCACAATATAGTAATAAAAGAAGGTGAAGAATATACAGTGTGCTCAGGTTCTCACTCAAGTACTGAGTGGGGTAGGCATTAGTGTCAATGTGACTGCGCTTGCCTTCAGTGCAGTGGGTCTTGAGGGTGGCTTTCTACAGGCAGATGGGGTTCAGTCACCCTAATGACCTACATTCTGTGGAAGTCTATGGTCCCTTACTTGAGTGGCCACCTTCACTCTCTACGAATCAGTCCAACCCTGTTAATGATGAGCTCAGAGGCACCAATAATGTGTGTAGGTGTCTCATTAAGGAGAAGATGGTAAGAAGCAATTCTCTTTGGTGCAATTTAACTAACAATGGGCTTGGATTTGAAATTTCTACTCCTCTCTCTCTGTGTCTTCTGTAATTTTCTTCCTGGGTTGTGAGTCTGGGTCCGTGCCTGTCTGCATGTTGTCTTTGTGAATGTGTTTGTCTTCATCCCCAACAAAGAACTTTGTCCTCCCTTTATTGAACAAGACAGAGAGCATCGCATGAAGAGGAAAGGATATGTTACAAAAATCTTTAACAGGTTTTTTTTTTCTTTCAAGAAATTAAATCACTGACTCCAACTGACCTAGATAAACTAACAAATGCTATCAAGCAATATCCATATGTTGTCTTGAGGGTACTCACTTCATAAGGCTGCCTTAACACATGCATTACTTACAGTTATAGCATATGGGAATATATATATATATATATATATATATATATTCAGATTTCCACTATTTATTAACTTAGGTCATAAACATTAATATGAAAAACCCAAGGAAATTAAGGTAGTTGTTATGTCGTTCTCTTAAAGGCAGGATAAACTAACTGACTAAGCACACAGTGGGATAGCAGTCTACGGTAACCTCTAAGTACATTATCAGCTCTCTCTGTGAGGTCTAGCAAGAGTTTCAGTCTCTCAGAATGAAAGAGATATTTTCATACTAATGGGTGGCCACACCTACCTCACCTGTTCTTCCTCTTGTGTCACCCAAGGCTTCCTGTCCTCCTTCTCAGGTCAGAACCTCAACTCCCACCCGGTTTCTTCTCCGTAATCAAGTGGACAATGATTTAGAGCGAGGTGGTATCACTAAGCTCGGTCCTCTTTTCTATCCACTAGTCTTCAACAAGCTCAGGGCATGGCCATTTGTTAGAGGTCTGGAGGGGCAGCCCCCTTGGAGGATGTTTCTGCTACTGTTGGCTCAAGTCCATCACAGGCGCACGAAGTTTATGTGCCTGCCACTCCCTGCAGAGGATATCTAGAGTGTCCATTGCTCCAAGATGGGGCGTGAACCCCTAGCAGTGTGCATGGGTTCTTGGTACCTGGTGATACTTGGATTCTGTACTTGATCATCTTTACCAAGCTCTGCCCTCGCACCCCTCCATCACTAGGTCCAGACACAGGCTCCTACCAGTGGCTTTCCCAAGGGTCCTCATGTGGGCTCAGCATATCAATTTCACCCAACTACTCAAAGGTTATGATTTTATAGAAGGTTGTCTCAACCCTTTGATTCTGATGGCTTTGCCTTTCTCTCTCCCCACAGTCCTCCCAAGGTCTTGCACTGCATCTATAAGCTGTGACTTTTCCTATCTGAGACTAAGACAATTGAGTCTGGAACTGTGTGCTGCAGTGCTCAGGGTGGGGGTGGGGGTGGGGTCTGGTAACTACAGTACCAAGCAGCAGGCCTGGACCTTAGTCTCCCCCTTCTAGTCTGTAATCTGTACCAGTCCTCTGGAGGACTGCGCGCTTCGGATGGGTTGTGTGGCTCTGATGGTTAAGATACTATTTCCATAAGTCTGATCCCTAGTGAACATGACTCGGTTCAATAACATGTGATTGTATGGATGTCTCTCTGTGAGTATGCGCTGGGATATGTGTGGCACCAGACCCTGTGGAGAAGCAGAAGGGGAGAAGCAGGACTCCAGGCTGGAGAAATAGATCTGAGCTCCTCCCCACTAGAGTCAGGTGAAATGATGCAGACACTGTTTTTTTTTTTTCAGATGAGGTCACTTAGGGACCCCAGAACCTATCAATTTTTTGACTCCTAAGGACTTATCTGTGGAGCTGGAGCTGAGCTGAGGAAGGCCCTTATCTGAGCCTTTATCTGAGAGGCCATGTGTAGGCTTTGGGAGTGCTCCTGGAGCCATGTCACGTGTCAGCTGCTGAGCAGGCTTATGTCCCTAGAGGTCTCTGCTGTAGCATCCCTTGGAGGGCCTGGCTGGCTGGCAAGAAGCCCTTGCCCTCTTTGTGAACTGTGTCCGGGTCCCAGACGTGGCCTAGAGGCTCCTCCCCAAGTCCCATCACTTGGAACGGTTGGTGCAGACAAATCTTAACATACCATCTCTTCCCCCACAGTCCTGGCCCTTTCAAGTCAGAAACTTGATGGCTTTGCCTTGTCCTTGTCAGGTTTGTAGGGTTTTCATGTACCGTGTGCCCCTGCATGGATGCCCCGGTACGATCTCTGCTTACTATTCATAGAGATTCGGATAACGTCCCTGTGTACAGAGGGCTTGAGCCTATTCCGGGCCATCGCTGCAAAGGAAGAACACAGCTGGATAGCATGCCCTGCCCACAGAAGGGCTGTTCCGTAAGGTAGTATGGGCAGTGAACCATCCAAGTGCACAGAATACAGACTGGCTGTTTCAGCACCAGGGGTTCAAGAGAAGCCATGACAATAAGTCATATTAAATGACAATTTGGTGACAAGGGAAGAGGTCATATGAACTGGCAGCCCTGGTTAACAGGAGGCCGTGAGCAGAATCATTATATGTGATATGTGAGGTAAGACACAAGTAATAGGGCGAGTTGGGAGAGGGAAAGTTGGGAAATCAGGAAGAGCAGGTGGTGAACGCTGTTGCTCAGAGGGAAGGTGTCCCTGGAGGAGCTGTGGAGCTTCCTGAGATGTGCAAGGCCAGATGAGGCAAAGACATAATATCCCCCAGGGATCAATTCTGCTCTGCAAAGAAGCCATCTCGATGATCGAATGCCTCTCCTGCCTCTGACTTAATGATGAGGTGCACAGCCAGAGAGCAGCGGAGGACTCAGCCTAGGTGGGAAGCTGGGAAATTATACTGCAAGGATGCTTCCACGCCTTCTGTGTCTCCTGCTCTGTTTTGATTGGGACACTGTGTTCTGGTCAGCCATCAGAGCCAGGTGGCTGTTTTCAGAGACGTCACAAAAATCAAACGTTTGCTCCAACTACAAAAAATCAATCTTTGCTGGAGAGCAGAAGCTCTGAAATCTGCACAGAAGGGTTAAGAAGGGGCTACCAGTATGGTGACGAAGCCCACAGCTACCCCAAGGGTGGGGGGACAATGCAATGACTGCAAGGAATGGCTGCAAGCACTGTGCTATGGTGTCCAGGTCTCCAAGTGAGAAAGCAGGACATCACACCCCAAAGGAAATGGGGGAGGCACCTGTGACCAATCAGAACTGGTATCCTCACCAAGACCAATACTGTTCTAGATGTAGGCAGGTAAGCTACATATAGACCAGGATCTACATACCAGATACGCCCAGAGAGACCTCCATACAGAGAGGAACGGGTCTGTTATTTTCCCTGTGCTAAATACCTGCTGCCACCAGTGATCACCACCATCATCATGGCTTCCAGGAACCCACTCATTACCAAATCCACACAGTGCCCCTTGGCCAGCTAGGGCCTGGCTCAGGCTCTCATAAGGTTGCTGCTGTGATGTGGATCAGTCTGCTTGTCATCTGGAGGCTGAACCACGCACAGGACCCTTCCAACCTTGCTCAGGCTGTGGCCAGAGTCTGTTTTCTATTGGTGGCTCCTCAAGGTCATCTTCTACTCGTTACCACATAGGCTTTCCCAGCAGAACTTCATCCATGAAGACAAGCAGAAGAAGCAGGAAAGGGAGAGTGAGAAGGGGAGTGAGAAGAGGAACAGGGTAGAGGAGGACGGGGAGGGGGAAGAGAAAAGGGAAGGGGGAGGAGAAAGGAAGGGGAAAGTGAATGGGGAAGGGGGGAAAGGGACAGGGGAGAGAGAGGGAGGGGACAGAGGAGGGGGTTGGAAGAGGAGCAGGGGAGAGGGAGGGAGGTGGGAAAAGAGAGGGAAAGTGAGAGAGATTGGTTTTTTAATTAATTAATATGTTCAGGCAGCTGAGAGCAAGCGCAGGTGTGACACATGTCACATGCCAGTCTCACCTCTGGAATATTCTCTCTGTTAGAAGGAAAGGGAATTCCATGAGGGTGTAAGGATCTGGAGGCAGGCTTGCTAAAAGACCCATCTGGTAAAGGCTTGGTCCCTACGAGGTTGCTTATTAGGAGGTAGCAGAACCTTTCAGAGATGGGGCCTGGAAGAAGAAAGGTCATTGGGTGTGTGGCCTTGGGTCTGGGGTAACGAGGAGGGGCTGTGAGCGTTGTACGTGGAGGCTGTGCTCATCGCTCAAGGCCTCCTGCAGGTACGCACAGATCTGTTGAGTGTGCTGGTTTGAATAGGTTTGGCCGCATAGACTCATGTGCTTGAATGCTTGACCCATAGGGAGTGCCACTATTCGGAGGTGTGGCCTTATTCGAGTAGGCATGGGCTTGTTAGAGGAAGCATGTCACTGTGGGGGTAGGCTTTGAGGTCTCATACATGATCAAGCGACACCAAATGTGACACACAGCCTCCTGCTGCCTGTGGATCAAGGTGTAGAACCCTCGGCTCCTCCAGCACCATGTCTGTCTACAGGCTACCATGATTCTGACCATGATGATAATGGACTGAACCTCTGAAAATCTGAACCAGCCCCAATTAGATGTTTGCCTTTATAACAGTTGTCTTGGTCATGATGTCTCTTCACAGCAATGAAACCCTAAGACAGAGCTTGGTACCAGGAGTGGGTTTTGTTTTGTTTTTTTTTGTTTGTTTTTGTTTTTGTTTTTCTTCTTTTTTTTTCAAGACAGGGTTTCTCTGTATAGCCCTGGCTGTCCTGAAACTCACTCTGTAGACCAGGCTGGCCTTGAACTCAGAAATCCGCCTGCCTCTGCCTCCTGAGTGCTGGGATCAAAGGCGTGCACCACCACCGCCCGGTGGGTGTGGGTTTTCGAACTGCAGAGATATGTTTAGAATCTGTGCTAGTGAAGTCTGCAGACATTGGGGTGAGATCAAAGTAAAGCTAGGCATCTCCTCACAGCCCTGGCCTCGCTCATGGTTCGCTCCCAGATGCTGTCTTCTTCAAGATGAGGTGCTGCCTGATCCCCGAGTATCCCACACACTTCTCAGGGGAGTCCTCCCTGTGGACACACTATGTGACCACATCTCACACTGATTGAGGTGTTGAGGATAGTCTTGATCTACTCACCCTCTGGGCAACCCATGTCTTTCACAGCTCTCTGTGCCCAGAGAACCGTCCCTTTTCTTCTAACCTTTTCTCTCCCTGCTGATAAGTCCTCCACTTTGCCCTCTTCTTCTGCTGTTTCTCCATCCCCAGGTTCGGCTATGCCTTTTGATGCCTCCGTTGAATATGACAGGCACGTATACACCCCGGTCTTCACCTTGCCCTTAGCCTCCTCTGCACTTGATACGGGTGACCTTGGATGTCCTTTACTCCTGACATCACCTCTCTGGCTCTTCTGGTTTTCATCTCTTCTGCTCTCTCCATCCTTTTCAGCTTTGCACGCTCCCCTCTGTAGGGGCAGCTATGGCAGTGTGACAATCTGCATGAATCTGCTGTGGCTTATATACATCTTTTCACACAATTAGGCGATTGGGTTGCCCATGAGTATGCTAATGCATATCTTCATGTGCACATGTGTCCCTATTTGCAGCTCTGGTAGCCCTGTCATGGAAAATTTGTAACTACCCCTGAGCTGCCCTCCCTACCCACAGGTCCCCTTGCCTCCTAAAGCATCTTCCTGGATGCCAGCAGGACATGCTGTTCTCCCCTGGATCTCTGTGACCTTTTGAACAGGCTGCACTGCATCACTTATCACACTGACCTTGCATCCTAGTGTTGCTATCTGTGTGAGCTTCCGAAGGTGGTGCAGTGAAGGGCTATTCATCTGCAGGCCTCCAGGAGCCTCATCATGAGGCTCTCTGCCCTCATCAGCCCCGAAGTCAGTGTCCTGTCTAACCCTCAGCTTCTGAGTGTATTCTGTACAAATGCAACACCCACTGCCCAGGTCTGCTGCAGCAGTGAATTAGCACATGCAGATACACTGGTGCTGTGTCTGCTGCTATACACATCTCGGATGCAGGAAAGCAGGGATGGATGAAGACATTCCTTGGGATAGAAGAAACCCTACAGGGAAGCAAAGCAAGAAACCCAAAAGGGAGTAGGCCAATCAGACAATCAATTGAATTTCCTTTTACCATCTGACTTACACCACTATAAAATGTCCTGAAAGTAAAAGCATGCATACGTACACTCGTCAGAAGCCCCTCCCCCCAAAGCCTTTCGGTAGACGCCTTCATCTTTTCTACTGCCCCGGAGATGATTTAGGGTCAAGGCTTTTAATGGTAGATCTTAGAGATTGGTAAAGCCTTAAAATTGGAAGAATTAGAAATTATCCAAATTCTTAGGGTGAGAGAAATATTTTTATCCTGACGGATTTAGATTCAGATCTGGACTTGCAAATTAAAATGGTCCTGGTGAAATGAGTCACACTTTAAAATGTTCTAAGGACACTCGCCTTCCGTGCACTTGATGACAAGATAGATTTTTTTTTTAAATGTCCACACAAACCTTTCGCAGAGCCCAGGTGCTTCTCCCCATGGGAGTGTGTCAATGAATCTATTGATAAGGCTGTCTGCAATCAATGCCAAGAGCTGTCACCTCTACATTTTCCTTGTGCTCATCCCAAGAGGTCTAGACCTGTTTTGTTTCTGTTCCCTACCTTCTCTTTCCACAGTCCCACCTTAGAGAGAAGCATCAGGATGGAGATTGCTTCCAGAGAAGCTCACGGCCCCTGATTTAAGTCAGGGCTCCCCCGGCTTCCATTCTTCCAGGCTGCTGATGAGGGTGTGAGAATTCAGAGATGCAAGCCGTATTTTATATCCCCGAGTTTATTACCCAGGTAGCAGCCTGTTGATGTGCACGTCTCCGTGGATCTCCAGAAATGAATTTCCTGACATTTCACTCTTTTTTTTTTTTTAAAGTATATGTGTTGCTTGTCAAAAGCAGGGTTATTTATATGTCCCCAAATTCATAGGTTCTTGCAGCTAATCTTCACGAATATTACTTGATGGGACATTATAGGCGAGATTTACTTGATATTTGTCCTTTTTGTAAGCCTGCACATTTATTTAGAATAGCATCCTGAGGAACAGCCTGCAGACCCAGCCATCCTCTGCCTGGGCCTCTGCCAAGCATTGATTGCTCAAAAGATAATGGCCTTCCCAGCAGCAGTATGGGGAGGGGGAGGAGAGACGCTCTGGTAAGTTAAAAATGAACAAGGAGGACCTGGCGCTCTGCCGAGAAGACCAGAGAAATAGACAAGCCAGATGCAGAATGGAAGATGCTTTTTTTAAAAAAAAGTTTGTCTTTGCAACATAGGAAGAAATCCACCATGCCTGTCTGTCCATCTTTGTGGCCGGGCGGGCCAGGGTGAGTTGAAGTAGGAAATCTCCTTCCTTATTTGACCAAGAAAGAATAGGGCTATGGTGGCCCCAGAGTCCTTGGGCATAAGCAACGCTGGAGTTTAGTGATTCCCTCCATCTCTCTTCAGAGCGCCGAAATAGGTGTCTGCTTCTGACGATTCGGACAGGGACCAGGTGACCTGAATCCAATGGGCAGTGTGTTGGGTACTGAGTTCAAAGGAGGCTACTAACTCCTTGCAGTTCCTCCACTGCCTGGCATCCATTCCTTTCTACAAGGGAATCGGGGAATCTCGGCATCTTGAGACTCTTGCAAGCCATGAGACCACGTATTTCATTCTCCCAACATATTCCTGACCCACGCCCAAAGATGGTACTAGGGACTGGCAGTGCAGAAAAAAAGATGAATCAATTGTGGGAAGGAGAGGCAAGTAAGTATGGGTGCTCTCTGAGGAGGGTATAAGAGGGGGCGTGGGCACAGAACTCTCCCAGGCAGGGATAAATGGGATTTTAGGAGCAGCCTTGGCCAAATGAGGAATGTGGGTTGCTCAGTGAAGATTCTCCCACAGGGGTACTGTGGTTCCAGGGAAGAGTCATGTAGTTTGTAGGATTTCTACCCTCTGGACCCCACCTGCCATACACACCACTGGATTTGGGTATTGAAAGAACCTTTATTTCCTCTAGTTGTCTCGAGCTTACCAAGAGAGTACTGTAGGACACTGCCTATCATGGAAATTAAATTAGGTTTCCTAGCCATCTGCCCCACCTGTCTGCTCCCGCTCAGTTAGACACCTTTCCCCTCAGAGCCTCAGTCCTCTGTACCCCTCGACTGAGTAGCAAGGGCTTCCACATTCATAGTCCAAGGCTTTGACAAAGGAATGGGGCAAGTAGAGACCCCTCGCGCTTCTGCTTTGTACCACAAGAGGGCGCAGCAACGGGCGCCATTTTAGAGGCAGAGAGCCTTTAGTAGAAGAGACTTTGCGGGCTCATGGATCCTGGATCCCAGCATCCACAGCAAGGAGGCACGTGTCTCTGTGTTTACAAACAGCTATGGTGTCTTGTCGTAGCCGCCAACGCAGATGCAGGCAACAGCGATCTTCTGTCCGTCCCATTACTGTAAGCGCAGCACATCTGGAGCTGGGATGGCTTTCACCTAGGTTTTCCAGTTTCTTCCCATGGTGTTTAATCCGTAGTCATTGTGTAGACTAGGACTCCAGTCTGCTGATGCCTCCTCGTCTTCCTGCTCCTTTCCCTCTCTCTGGCTCAGAGGTCACAGAATCGTCTCATCTCGGCTGCCTCTCAGTTCTCTATTTTTTCTCCTAATTTCTAGTTCTTCCAACTTCTTTCCCCCTCCCCACCCCTTTCTTTCTGAGAGTCAGGGCCTCAATACTAGATAGCCACAGCTGTCTTGATACTCACTATATAGAGCCGGTGTTCTCAAGCTCACAAATATCTGCCTGCCTTTGCCTCCCTAGTATTGGGATTCAAAGTTTGCACCAACTCACCTGGCCTTGAATCTTGACCTTGCAACTTTGGTGGGGCACACGGCTACACCCTGGTTATTTTTCCTTCCCTTTGTTTTCGATGTTTCTCCGTGGGAGGGTTCAGTGCCTCACATTCTAGTTCACAAACGTTTCTGGACTCTGCCTCTTCCAGCTTTCCAAGGGCTATCTTTACCCAGATGTCTGGCAGATAGGGCCCGCTTGACATCCACTACCCGACGACTCGTCTTTCTTGCTGAGTGTTCTCCTTCAGCCTTTCTCATCTCAGCCTCGCCCTCATTATTCTCAGGTAAAAGACCATAGCCGTAGCAGAGCCAGCAGCACGCAGCTGCAGTCCCAGAACACGGGGAAATCTCAAGTTTGAGGTCACCCTGGGTTACGTAGACAAGATAGACTGGGTTATATAGTATTTTTTGGTTAGGGTTTGTATTGCTGTGATAAAACACCATAACCAAAAGAATTTGGGAGGAAAGAGTATTTGGGCTACACCCCCACAACACAACGCATTGTCTAAGGAAGTCTGAACAGGAACTCAAGGTAAGACAGGAGCTGAAGGAAGGGCCGCGGAGGGATGTTGCTTACGGACAGGCTCCCCATGGCTTACTGGCTTACTTTATCTGCTTTATTATAGACCCCGGGACCACCAGCTCAGGGGTGGCACCACACACAATCGACTATTCCCCCATCAATTACAAATTAGAAACAATGTCCCACAGGTTCCCCTACAGGCCGATCTGATGGAAGGATTTTTTTTTCAACTGTGGTTCCCTTTCCTCAAACAACTCTAGTGTGTGTCAACTGGCATGGTGTGACTCAGTATAAAGACCCAAAGGAAGGAAAAGCAGAGAAACCACATCATCTCCCATTCCTCTCCTGGTCTCAGATGGTGGAGAGGCTGCTGATGTCTGTCACCCAAGTCCAGCCAGTCTTGCCTGGCTATCGCTTCTTTCATGGCTGTCTTCTCTCGGCTGGTGTCTTAGGGTTTCATTGCTGTGAAGAGACACCATCACCAAGGCAACTATATTAAAAGAAAACATTTCATGGAGGCCGGCTTACAGTTTTTGGAGCGTTAGTCCTTTATCATCATAGTAAGAGGCATGAGCGATAAAGCCCAGGCAGGTAGTTAACTGCCCAAGGTTGACACAGGGGCAGTGAGATGAGCTGGAACCTGCTGTGGCCACGAGGCACTGTCTGTGTGGTGGGCACAGACATTGAGTACCTAAGGAATGATGTGTTTACCCAGGTCTTTTCTGAGGACCGGAACTACGTGTCTGGGGAGGACTATCATTCCATCCTTCATCCCTGAAGGATGCAGAGGGTTACCCTCTTCTCCAGGGCCTGTGGACATAATTGAGATGCTCTGCCAGGAGACAGCACCTCACACTTCCCGCTCACCCACCCCTGGGCAGAAAACACAAGAGACGAAGGGTGCCTTTCTTTCTGCTGAACTGAGTGTCACACCTCATGGGTCAGGGGAAGGTCCCAGTGCCATTCGGTAGTGGATGCAAACCCATGTTCACGGACCTTCAGCTGCACTGTCCTCTAGTTGCCTCTGCTACATTGTTCTACCCTGGATTGTGAATCGCCTTGGTTGGAGCTGAGTAGGATGCATAGAGATGCGAGGAAGGTAAGCCACGGCCTCCACGTTACCATGATGCTCTTACACAGCATGCTCACGTCTCACTGGCCGTGAACACCGATGAGAGTTCAGGATAGTAGGCTCTTCTGCTGGAGAAAGAAGGAGAAAGGGCCTGGCATTTCCCAGCCAGAGTCTACAGGCATGAATGACCAGAAGTATACGGAAAGAATGCAGACGTAGAACCCACTGATTATAGCAGGCCCTGACCATCAGTGCAGACTTGTGAGCAGAGGTCAAGGGTATAGACAGACACTGGTCACTGAAGACTGAGAGGTTGGCTAATTTCCTTCAAGGCTGTTTGGGATCACTGGGCATTGATTTAAGGACCTTTATGTGGCCACTGTGGCAATAAGGTTGCTCTTTAAAACAAGTCATGGCTCCTCTAGCAAATCTCATAACATTGCCAGTGTCCAGCCACAATCAAGGGCTGGCTTCTCTGCAAGAAGCTTATTCTTTGTCTGAGCCTGCATGAGCAGTAACTCCAGTCAGCGCTCGACTGCTCTCTGCCTTTATCACGCTTGTGGCTTCTCTCCAGGTGCTGGTTTCAATCTGGAGTGAGTGATAATCTGGGTGTTCATGCCATATTTCGAAGATGGCCTAGGGTGGGTGCTTATCCAAACACCGAGATGGCCTCAGGGTGGACCCATACCCTCTCTGGATGCTTCTCCTAGAATCGTACTGTAGGACTAACACAGTGACTCTCAGCTCACACAAATCTTCTTAAAGGTCTGGCTTCAGCAACTTCCCAGCTCTGTAAGGAATAGGCTGCCTTGGAGCCTGCCCCTTCTTTAGAGTCACAGCACGTCCAGCCTCTTCTCCTTTGCTCAGTGCTGGCCACGTGAGGAGAGAGGAGGACCATACTTCTCATGCAGACACTGAAGAGAGGTCAAGTTCTGAGACAGGAAGACCACTGTAGCATAGACCCCCTGGCTATGATAGCATTCACTGGATCTGTCTGCCTAGAGGAAGAATAGTCACAGATGGGACATCTGTTTGTGAAGTCACATGTGGCTAAACATAACAATGACCCCACATGGTTCTTGTCTTCACTGAGATGCAGAGAAACTAGGATCTGAAACCCAGGAAATGCCCACCATACTTCAGGCCCACGTCCCTTTCACTTCAGCTCTGACATCAAAAAGTATCCTCCTAAACATTGGCTGAGAGTGGCCAGAAGCTGGAGCTGGTATTTCCTGAGAAGTCCCTGCGTACAGAGAGGTACTGTTCTAGAAGGGCCGAGGTACTGTTCTAGAAGGGCTGAGGTACTGTTCTAGAGGGGCCGAGGCACTGTTCTAGAGGGGCTGAGGCACTGTTCTAGAGGGGCTGTTTCACTCTGCATCTCTGGGTTGCATCTGTAATATGGAATGCATCGTCTCCATAGCCCAGTGATTTTGCCCATCAGAGGGCAGACCCATAGCTGACTCTTCTTTGCATTTGACTATGTATGTTCTTTGAGACAGACCAGAAGAATGCAGGTCTATGCTCCATCCATCCATCCATCCATCCATCCATCCATCCATCCATCCAGAGGGCCTTGCAAAGAGGACTCGGGCTTCCCTCTTCTCCTGACCTTACCTAGAATGCGAATATCAAGGCAAGCCATATTATTCAGAAAGGGATGGTCTCTGGGTATCCAGTCACCTGGGGGCCACTTCTCCACAGAAAGATGCTTGCTCGTACCTGAACCTGGATGGGTAGTGACTTCAAGCATCCCTCAGCTGCTTCTCAAGTCTCCTCTGTCAAATGGCTGCTCTCCACGTGGTGATTTGTAATCAGGACCACGTGACGTTCCGTATGCTTATGACACATTGTAAAGATGGCCTAGGACTAGCTGCTTGCCTAAACACTGAGATGCCATATAGAAGGAGTGGGGCTCATGGGTGAGCGTGGAGGCTTTGCACCAGGTTTTAATATAAGACATTAAGAAGAAATGCTGAGATGAGAGCTTGTGTGTATACTTCCTCCTGTTAGGTACTGGAGCTCTATCTTTCCCTGCAGAACGAGTATAAAAGTTTGGAAGCGGGGTAGAGGAGGAAGCTCCAGTCTTCCCTGCAGAGCAGGGCTGTGCTAAATACTCAAGAACAGCATACCCCCGGGCAGGTCCTGAACATGTTCTTTTATGGGTGTCCACAGCCTGGTCCTCAGGGTGGTCAGCAGAATGCAGGGACACTTCAGAGCTACACAGACCACTCCCTTAGAGGGGAGAGACGTCTCTCGTTTCCCCAGCATCTGTATCCAGGTTTTGCCAGAGAGCACAATTTAGCATCTATGACTGATGCTCACAAAGGCTCGAGTAGACACTTAGAAGAGGCTTTGCAGAAGGAGTATCACCGTGAGGTTTCTCTCTCCTAAAAATGTCACAGGCGTGGATTTGAGTTATACTCTATCTTATGGCCCCGTGGAGAGGAGGTGTTCTTTTTATTTCCAGTGAAAGTAAGTTTGGTATTGTACTTTACAAATAACCAATATTTATTGTCTATTTCCCATGTGTTGGGCACAACACTAGCGAGACACCGGGGAACTAGGCTGCTGTTGTGCAGAGCCTGTCAGCTGGGCTATGGGGAAGGCACCTCATAAGTACCATGTACTCTGAGGTGGGAAGATGAGCCCTTCGGTGTGAGGTGATGACTCCAGTGAAAAGGTTCTGACTCAGATGGAGCAGGTTAAAAATGGCCCTTTCTCTTTGTAGGTACCATGAGATTCTGCAGGAGTCAGTTCTTTCTTGAGAACAGACTCCCCAGGGATGCCATTGTGTGAGGGAACCGGAGCTGGGAACGTCTTGGGGAAGGCAGACTGTGCCAGAGCAGTGTGTATGGCATGTGAAAGAGTCTGTGCTTGCAAAGGCTCAGTGACCTTCCTGTGCAGGCAGTGAACAGTGGTATAGAGCCTTCGATGCCCAGAAGCCCACCAGCATCCAAGCATTACATACAATTGCCTCTTCCACCCCACCCCCCTCCAGAGACTGTGGTGGATGCCCGGGTTTGCTGCAGACTGGGTGCTCTTCCCCCAGACCTCAGAAGCTCAGCTCTACCCTTGGGGGGACCTAGTCTCTCTCTCAGCTGCTGAGATTTTTACAGGAGCGTTGGGCTTATCCCCAAGGACTCTGAGGCAAAGCAAGGGCTAAAGACACAAATAGATTTACTAAGACAGAGTACATCTGCCCACTTCTGTCCCATTTTGAAGGTTGTGTGTGCATTGGAAGTGTGCCCACGGCACTGAAATAACGTGATAGGGGGAAATCCTTAGAAATAAATAAGCTTTAAGGGATACATTTATTAGAATGATGGAGAACAGAGAAGAAATCTGCCGTTTGAGAGCTCACAGGGAGAGGAGCGCTCGAACCTGTCTATTTTTCATCTCATTCACCTGTCGCAGTTACTACTGAAGCTGCCAGTGACAGAATGGAGTCCTGAGTTTGGGTGGGAGCACGGGAGTGTCTAGCTTCTGTTGGGGCAGAACCAGTCTGGGCCAGATCTCAGGTTCTTTTGCCTGACTCTGACTCCTGAGGCTCTAAATGCCACACAAGGGAGATATCAACTATTGATAAGACACTGCAAAGTAGAAATGGAGATTGGGCCCTTCGGTGGGACCAGGAACCTGACTGAGGTCCCCAGAGTGAGAGCATTGCAGGCAGCTATGCGCATTCGCAAGAGGAGGCTTAAAACAACAGAGACTGATTCATTTGCAGCTCTGGCTTCGAAATCCCAAAGCCAGGTGTCGGCAGTGCGATGATCCCCCCTGAAGCCTCCGAGAGAGTCAGCCCGCGAATCCTACTGTCAATTTGATTGGACCGAGAGAGCACAGATTTAGTAAAGCGCGCCCGAGGGGTGTTGTCTGCGGGGGCGGACCAGGGATGAGTAGATCTAGGGGGCTCAGATCTGATGAATGTTTCGATCCATCTGACGGAATCCAACAGGAGGTAACTAGCAGGGGGTGGTGGGAGTGTGGAAGGTGGGGCGTGGTTGGAGGCCCAGCACTGGTCACATGTGTCCTTGAGGGCCTGGTGCTGGGACATTATCCCCGCACTCTCCTCTGGGGATTTTGTACCAGGTCTTATTGCTGAAAAGGAGTGAAGTCTCTGAGGCAGGGCCACATAAATCTTCCCTTGCTTCAGTATTCTCTGGGTCACAATAGTATTCTCCGGGTCACAATAGTACTCTCCGGGTCACAATAGTACTCTCCGGGTCACAATAGTACTCTCCGGGTCACAATAGCATTCTCCGGGTCACAATAGCATTCTCCGGGTCACAATAGTACTCTCCGGGTCACAATAGCATTCTCCGGGTCACAATAGTATTCATCTAATGATCACAGGGATGACCTGTATTTATTCCAGCTTCTGGAGGCCCAAGTGTCCTCTGTTCTGGTCTCACCTCCTAAACCTCTGCTTCCATGGTCGCACTGCTACCTTCCCTCTGGGCATGCCACTGTATGTCTCTGTGACTGTCTTTAAAGATGCTCGGATACAAGGTTTTGAGACTCTCATGTTGATAACGCTTGCAAAGACTCTGCAGCTAAAACGACTTCCAGAGATCTGGGGATTTTGTCTTGGACAAGCCTTTTGGAGACACAGTTATTATATAGTATAGCTGAGCTCTGAAGATGAATTAGCCTGAGAATCTGGGCAGTGACCAGGAGGGCTGATTGAAATGGATTCATCATAAACAACAGAGACACATGTGCTTTAGACCAATGAGTGGGCAGGAATATTGTGCCTCATGCTTTCCATATGACCACATCATCTTCCTGGAGGTTTGTAAGAAAGCAGGCTGATGAAGGCATAGGAGCAAGGCAGTAAATAGTGCTCCTCCATGGCCTCTGAAAAAGTTCCTCCAGGTTCTTGTCCCGTTTGAATTCCTGTTACCTCACTGATCGACTGTGATGTGTGAAGTGTGACTGAAATATACCCTTTCCTTCCAAGTTGCTTTTGTTCACAGCAGTAGTAACCCTAACTAGGACACTTGTGAATGGAATAGCCTTGTGGGTCTCATAAGTTTTAGGGATTTACTGAGACTTGTGTGTTGTTTACATTTTGGATTCTTCAGAATGGAGGGTTTTGACTCGGAGAAAACTGCTATATACCACGTTCAGTGTGACTTTGAAATCTGACTACCGCAATCCACCATATCAGTCTCTGCTATGTTGATTCATCAGTCCTAGCAATGAACCAACTTTCATTAGAGAATATTTTTTCTGTGTTGGTCCAACATAGTATCTCTTTGGGCCATTGGCCTCACTCCCACCTATTGCCACCAGGGGAGGAGTCTCACATGGGCACATAGGCTTTGCTTTGCTACCTTGTAATGGTTAGTGTTAATTGTCAACTGACAGAATTACATGGAAGATGTGCGTCTCAACAAGGTATCATCTTGATTATATCAGTGGATAAAGGAAGACCCACCCTTACTGTGGGCAGGTCCGCTGGGTTGGGCAGACAATCCCAGACTGAATAAAATGGAGACTGGAGCTGAACAGCACACATGTGCTCGTCCCTCTCTGCTCCCGACTATGGGTAGAAAGTGATCAGATGCTCTTCCTGCCTTGATGACCCCAACAGGACTGACGGTACCTTGACCTGTGAGCCAAGTAAGCCCCTTCCCGCTTAAGCTACACTTGTCAGACATGTCAGCGTGCTACAATCCCAGCCACAAGCCCCTAGCCAGCTGGAAATGTGCAGTCATTCTAGCAGTCCTGAGACACCTAGTTCTGTCACCTGTCCTCACTCAGTGTGCCCAGCGTCTACCTCAGAAGCATTGCAGAAATCAGTTGCCATCAATGATGGTGTCATTAATGTCACCATCTTTGTGCGTTAGAGTTTGGATTATATATATACATATATACATACAAACACACATATGCTTCAGAGTTTGGAATACACAGACACACACACATACATATATATATATATATATATATATATATATATATATATATATATTCCAACTCAAAAATACATATGCACATATATGTACATATATACTATATACAAGCATATATGTGTACATATATAATATACATATATTCCCTAAGATTATTAATTCTATCTGTGTCAAAATGACTGCTTGGTTTACCATGCTAACAATGCCAGGCATCAACTTATTCTTTTCACTTGTCACCTATAACCTTGTTCCAAGCCAGTTACCGCTACTGTCACTTTTCTTTCCCACCAAGAGTTAATCATACAACATGCATAGTCCCACCACCGGCTAAAATCTCACTCCATGTCCCGCTCCATGCCATGTAGCCAGTACCTTGGAGAAGATAGAGTCACCATCTCCTTAGAACAACTCCAGAGCCTGACCGTCTCCACGGTGCCGTGTCACTGAAGTCACCTACCCACACTTGACCCCACAGCTAGCAGCACGGTGAAGTAGATAAGGATCTCTCCAGTGGGCTTGGGATAAGAGGTTCTAGGGAAAGGGAGCAGGGGAGTCTGGATGGCCATACATTGATCACGAGGGGTCAGGGGTTCATACAGAAGGGCAGTCAGGGATGGGAAAGACATCTAGAGGGCAGAGAGCCTGGAAACACAGTTAATGTGACATGGCTGTCACTATGGCAACCACCACATGTGTTTTCAGCTGCAGGATAACAAGTCTACTCTAAAGACCCTTTGAGGTGGTTTATTGCCCTTTCCCTTTGAGACCCAGGAAGATGGAGTGGCTCATTGGATGTCAGCATGTCCGGCTAGAAATCGGGCCTCTCTGTCCTAAGATTGCTCATGTTCTTTACCCTGGCATATACTGGCCATATGGGAAACACCAGAAGGACTCATTAAGGTCTGAACAGGGCTGGGGGTTGCCTCGGGAGGGGTGATGGGGTGAAGCATAGCCCCGGGGCCAGAGCCCAGCCTCAAGGCGATGAAGGGAGGAGGCTGAAGCTGCAGTCGTTTTTATCGAAGGAAGTGCAGATGCCTCCCAGCAGAAACACTAGCTGTGTTGGCATCCTGGAGGGTACAGGAGACTGGGGCTGAGAGGGGCCGTGCAAGGCACACAGAGTAGAGTACAGAGACTGTGGTCTAGTTGCTGTTTCCCTGGGCCATGGGTCCCTGTGAGATTCGCATTCTTTATCATCTGTCAGGAATCTATGAGGATTAAAACCAGCATCCGAGACTCAGCCATTGTTCAGGAGAAAATGGCTGAATGGGACTCTGCATAATGTGGAGTCCAGCAGTGCTGTGCACTAGGAAGGGAAGTAGACTGGCGGACAGCTACTGCAGGTGCAGGCATCCCAAGACAACAGCAGAGCCTCTATCGACTGTGTGGATGGGTCTATGGCCAAAGGTCAGAGTACAGACTTCCCACTAACTTCAGGACCTCAAGGTCACCTTAGTGTGAGGTGCAGACACAGAGCATGAAGAGTCAGAGGTGAGCTGCAATGGGGCATCTGTGGGGCGGGGCTTGATTGAGTTGGCAGGTCAGAGTCACAGACTAGCACATATACCTTGCAAGATTCTTTAACCCTCTCTCCGGGTCTCTGAATGTCAATTTCTTGTATGCACAGAGTATCATGCAGCTCTTCAAACCACACCTCTCCTTGCCGCTAACTCCAAATGTGTTTCACATTTCCCCTCCAGACTCATCGATCCTTTCCTTTCTTCCAAAAAAAAAAAAAAAAAAAAAAAAAACCGCCCGAAAAAAAAAACAAAAAAAAAAAAAAAAAAAAAAAAAAAAACCGCCCGAGCCAGTGTTAGGAGCTGCCTCCTGCAAAGTGTTAAACAGCAGCAGAGGGCTGGCAGCCTTCCAAAGCACTGAGGCTGCAGGCAGGCGGGCAGGCTGGCTGGCCCCACCAGGGGAGGCATTTGCAACCCTGGTCGATGGAGGCACAGAGGAAAAGGTTGGCCTTTCTGGAGAGGTTTCTCCCATGCTCGGGCTGCCGGCTTCAGATCCATTTTCTCATAAACCCCAGACTCGGCCGTGAGAGGCTATAATCTGAGGGTTTAAAAATGCCAAATCCAATCTTGGGGGATGGAGAGCACAAGATGAACTGCTCCCGGCCCTGGCGCTGGGAGGAGCACAGGACTTCCCTTATCTGTTAGCTTTTAGCCCAGCATCAGCATCCTCAGGCAAGGGCTTCAGGTTTATCACCTTGCCACCTGGAGGACACAAAAGGCAGGGCCCCTGGTGGGCAGTTGCTGCTCTGTGGGTCAGTTGCCACCTCTGTCAAGGGCAGATAAGAGCCCCACTCCACTTGGAGGTATGTGGAAGGCAGATGTGATTTACATGGTGTGTGCATTTTATAAATTGAAGCAATCTGAGCAATCAAGGTAATATAAATGCTGCCTATTTGGGGTGTAATGTCTTCTCTTGTAACGAGACTGCTTCAGTGTATTTGTTTTTCTTTGAGACCAGTCCTCTCCGTGAACACATTTTTTTTGTAGCTTCGTTCTTCCTTTCATTTAAGTCTAAAGTGCCGTCGCATGGCTATTTTTGAAGAGCACTCTCAATAAGCAGGGAGTGGATGCTCTTTGGAGTTCATGGGCTTGAGCTGAGGCACAGACATTAGCATGAGGGGCCAGAGGGTCCTCAAGTCCCACTTCTGACTCTTGAGCCTCACACAGCACAGCCAACGAGATTCGAGCTTGTTTTCTTGAGCAGCACCCAGAGGTCTCTCCAGCAACCATTTTGTATAGCAGTAGAGACCCCTGCCTGCTCCCCAGCTCTGGCCGTGTTTGGCTTTGCTGCTAAGCCTTTATCGGATCTCAGAGTCATACTTACAAGTCACTTAGTAGGGAGAAAGCAAAGCACAGCCCTTTCATGTGTCTTTTTATGGGTTTATTTTTCGCGTTAAGTACACAATCAGGTTGACATTTTGAAAATGCAGGACGTGGTTTTGGAAACAAAACAAACCATAGTGTGTCATCTCATTCCAGAGAGATGAAGGTTACGGTAGGCCTTTGTTCCCGTGACTTCTGTCTTCATGTATGTTGTTATTCGTTCTTTTATCTGTATAGAGGGGTGACCAAACACTTGAGACAACAACTTAAACAAAGAAGCGCTCATTGTATGTCATACTTCCAGAAGGTTCAGCCGGTAGGTGCTTGGCTTTACTCCCTTGAGCAGAGTGTCACTTATGGTAAGAGCATAAGGTAGAGGGGCCCTATACACACAGGGCAGACAGGAACCATAGACACAGAAGTAGAGAGGCAAGAGAGACTGATTCAGAGGCACACATATTCTTCAACCTGCTTCCTCCAGTTAGATCCTACACCCTAAAGTTTGCAGAACCCCACAAATAGCACCCCCAGGTGGCCCCCAGGGTTCAATACATGAATCTATGAGAGACTTTCATCTCCCACTGTAGCATTCTGCCCCTAGTCCCCAAAGCCTCCTGACCACTCTCATAGTGCCAGATGCATTTAGTCTGTTCCCGTGAGTCCAAATCTTTTTGGCTTTATTTTATTTTATTTTATTTTATTTTATTTTATTTTTTTAATTCTTTATTTTTTTGGCCATTTCATTGGTTATATTTATGAACCATGGTTATATTTATTATATTTACTTCTTTTGCCTTCTATTATTTTCCTTTGAACCTCTTCTTCCCAAATCCAGCCCCTAGTAGCTGTACCATAGAAGAAAATGACACCACTTGGTCCCCCAACTTCCCACAGCAACAATTAATAGCCAATAGTGCCCCCAGAAAGTCTGAGGCATCAGGGAATACCTCCTCCACTCATTGTAGACTATTGAATGCTCAGTCCTGGGAGGTTTATGGACACGTCTGCATGACAGGAGGTCAAACAGTCCAACCATGTGCAGGTATGCACAGTCACATGCAGGTATCCACAGTCACAGGCAGGTATGCACAGTCACATGCAGGTATGCACAG
>NC_034596.1:27893486-27968491 GCF_900095145.1 Mus pahari
CACAGTCACATGCAGGTATGCACAGTCATATGCAGGTATCCACAGTCACATGCAGGTATGCACACTCACATGCAGGTATGCACAGTCATATGCAGGTATCCACTGTTGCTTTGTGTTGATGATTGCAACAGCTGTGTCGTAATTTGGTTGGAAATACTTCAAGGCACTCCTCCAGCTCTTAATTCTTCCCCCCCCCCCCCCATCTTCCTTGATGTTCCCAGGGCTCCGAGAAGAACTTTTCAGGGCTATATCCTTAACGGTTCCGTATTCTCGCACTTTGGCCAGAGAGGAATCTTTGTGTTAGCTCTCTCTGCAAAGACTGAGAGCAGAGCTAGTCTACAAACAGCAACATTTAGAAGACAGTTTGACAACATGTCCACTTAGAGAAAGAAGCAGTAGTATATTCCACTCTTGGCTCCATGTCCTCGCAGGCAAAGGCTTTTGACCAGGCTTATAGTACTAGATATGCATCCCCCCCTCGCTCCCCATGGAACAGGCCCCTAATCTAATCACAAAGTGATTGGTTGTCCTGAGATAGGCGTGCCACTATTGCTGCAGTGAACACGTATTGCTCGGCAGGTCAGAACTGCAGTGTGCATGGTCTAAAGCTGTTTGAGAACATTGATAGCTTACCCACCCACCCACCCAGCAGCCTGCATAACCCCTCCCAGTGCTATGGATGCCAGCCAACAAGGAGAGTTTCCAGGTCAGTTACAACTTGATTCAAAGAGTTCAATTTTAATCATTCCTCCATGGTTCAAAAAATTTAACTCCATAACCTTTACCAAGACTCAAGGAAATCTCTCAGGTGTGGTTCCTATAAAACATAATTTACAAATTTCCAACATACAGTAACACAGAGTAGACACCTTCATCATGACAGGAAAGAACAGGAGAATAAGAGGATGGATTGGACCACAGCAACACTGATACCTATCAGGGCAAACACTAAGTTCTATATTTCCATGTCTAACATCTGAGGTATATGGTGTCATGATGCGAGCTCCAGCATCCCTGAGGAATCCCATTCCTACATCCCTACCATTCATAGCTAACCTTATCCTGTGCTGACTCCATTTGTGTCCTACAAGTTTTCTCAGCAGGCATTCTACATTTCTGATATCTCCAACTTCCTGGGCTCTCTCCTGCAAATTTACTATCAGCGCCTCATGCAACACTATCTATAGGGATCCTGACTCTGTTATGTATTGTCTGACCTTCAAGGTCTTCATTGTAGTTTGGACAGAAACCATCATGAAATTAAAAGCACACACAGTCAGATCACAAAGGCAACACAAAGTCTGCCACCACCTCGAGTGGTGGCTGCCCGCCTTCCTTTGTACTATGGCTGTGGACATCACTGAATGCTTGGGTGGCTGAATGCCCTGCAGTGATTTCTGGAGAAACGACTACCTGGATGGTCTTCTGCAAGCAGCACACCTGGCTCTCTCCTCAAGCGAGTTGAGTTCTTTCAAAAGAGTTTCCTCTTTGATACCCTGGGACCTAAGTGGGGTCCAGTCAATCCCAGAGATTCCCTCAGGCATCTTTCTTAATGCTCTTTGGAAAAACATGTGCCTTTTTCATGGAGTGGGTAAGCTTTTCAGCAGCCACACCTTCCCAGGCTTGCTTTTGGGCCAGTCTAAGTTTCCCAAACCTTCATGTTCTTCCTTTTGCCCACAACTACAGTGAAAAAACGTGACTAAAACGCAGCTAGCGTCAGCCACGTCACAGTCAGAATCTAATTATCAATGGAATCTTTATGCCCATCTGAAGCCTTGTGAGTCAGGTTTGCAGTGCCTGACTTTGGACTGATAGTCTTGTCTACTGAGATTATACAAGAGTCACCGTTAAGCTCTGCTATGATATTCTACGATTTCTCTACCGTGTTCTCCAAGATCTTTCTTTCCTTTTGTTTACTCTTTTTTTTTTAAATGGATATTTTATTTATTTACATTTCAATTGTCATCCCCTTTCCTGGTTTCCCCTCCAGAAACCCCCTATCCCATCCTCCCTCCCCCTGCTTCTATGAGGGTGCTCCCCCACCCACTCACCCCCCTCCTGCCTCCCTGCCCTGGTATTCCCCTACACTGGGGCATCAAGCCTTCACAGGACTAAGGGCCTCTCTTCCCATTGATGTCCAACAAGGTCATCCTCTGCTACATATGTGGTTGAAGCCATGCACCACTCCATGTGTACTTTTTGCTTGGTGGTTTAGTCCCTGGGAGCTCTGGGGGAGGGAGGTCTGGTTGGTTGGTATTGTTGTTCTTCCTATGGGTTGCAAACCCCTTCAGCTCCTTCTTTCAACTTCCTCCTACAAACAAGTTCCAAAGGCCTAAGAATCACACGCTGAGTTTTAATCTCAGTAGCAGCTGCAATTTAATGCTCTAAGTTCTGTGCTTAATAACTTCTTTTGGGTTATTGTCACAATATAACTGAGAGAACAATTTAAAAGGACAAAATATAAAAGGACAGACTCAACTCCGTAAAATTTTCCTTTCACTCCCATGTGTGGACCACGGCCTGCCTATGCCTGCCCTCCCCCATCATACACGCAAAGATACAATGATAATAATAGTTAAGTTTTCACACCAGGAGGGAATACATTGGCTCATGATTTCAGTGGGGTCAGTCCCTTGTATTCTTGGGTATAACATCATGGTGGTGTGAACTTATGGAAAAGGCCGTTCAGTTTGTGGTGAATAAGCAGCAGAATAAAATACCGGAGGCCAGTTCTGTCTGTAGTGACCTACTTCCTACAGTTAGACCCCCATACTAAAGCAATCTCCCAGTGTAGCAATGTCCCAGCAGTTAGGGACCACACATTCAACCTATGACTCTGTGGAGTCTGTCTCCTAGTGAGCCCATGGCGATTACTATGTGTGTTTCTATGACAGTCTGGTGTGTAACTACTTCATGAAGTCCTGTAGTGTTTTAAATATCTTACTTTCCCCACGCCATTCGCCAGGTCTTATGTGTAGCATTATTCCACTATCTGATTAGTATTTCAGCTAAAACGGCATTTTTGTTTTCCTGTCTTTGCTCTTTACATTTCCCGTAGAACAGGTAGGGCTCTTTGCCGTGGTCCAGTGTGTTTGGTTGTCTCTGGGTCTTCATCTAAAACAGAAGCCGCAGTGCACAGGGTTTCCCAGCTGCTCTGTTGTCAGCCTTCCCACAAAGAACACAGCAAGATGCACAGTAGCTCCTGGATAACAGATACTTGCTGATGATAAATGGACTTTACTGTCCTCCCTTGGATGTTTTAAATGATGATGCAATAAAATGCTTGCATATGAATCTTGGAGTGTAGTTTTGCTGCTAATTGAGGGAAGATTCTGAAACAAAGTGTTAATGATCAGAAAGTGTGGGTGTTTATATGGACCTTGATAAATTTGCCAAATTTTAAACTAGAAATGGCACCAACTTGTGTTCTTATGACCAACACATGAAATAACTATTTATTTTCCTTCTTCCAAAATACTCACTCGCATTTATTTTCCTGTCTATCAATTCTGTAGGTACAAGGATATATAACTTTTAATTTTAACTATATATCTGTAGTGGATGAGAAAATTTTTGCATATTTATTAACCACTTATATTTTCAGTGGGCTATACTTTTTCATTATCAGCGATTTTCCCCTTATTTCTTTGTGATATTTCTCTGAGACTTAAGAACACTGATCTGTTACACATAGCAAATACTCATTTGCACTTGTCTAATTTTGCCACAATGCTTTGGATCTATAATTTTTTTTTACATTTTCCTGGAGTGAAATACAACCTACCTCTTTATGATAGGTGAAGTTTTATGGAAGAACATTGCTCTGATTTTCCCCCTAACTTCCAGCTATTGACAACAAAGGCTCACAACTGAGGGTTCCCTTATTACTAAAGGAGCCCGAGTAAACCCACTGCAGAGAAGAAGACCCCCACTTTTCTCGAGGTGGATGGATTACAGATCAGCTCTGGAGCGGGGATGAGACTTGGGGCCACTTGCAAGGCAGATTTGGGTGGGCATGTCATGGAGACGGTCAAGGGGAGTTAGGACAATGCTTTGAGGTCCAAACACGGGTAAGAGAGGGGAAGGCCACTCGATGCAACTGCAGCGTACCTGTCCTCTCAGTGTTTACCTTAATCCCACATTCCTGATGTTTTACCATCTGTCGACAGGCCTCCTTCCCCGAAATAAGTCATGGGCTTGAATTAATTTCTTGCTACGTTTGCTCGCCTCCTCAGTTGTTCCATATGCTCACTGCCTTCGCAGGCAGCCATTCCTCTAAGCCTCGGCTTCTGCCACAGCTCCCCACTCCACTCCCTTTCCTTGGTCTACAGAGTATGTTTCATTGTCCTTATTAATCCCTCCACTGATACTACCACAAACACTATGATTTTTCAAGAAAATTAGAGCAATTTTTAAAGACCTCATTATTTTATGTGGGTGAAATAAAAAGAGATGTCTTCCAACAGACCACGTCCTTGCCAAATTTATATTTTTACTCAAGTCTCACGCCACAAGACTCGGGCTGTTTTCAAAAGCCTGGACTTGTGACTTGACTCATTAGCAAATAGAACTCCTGCAGGGATCAGAGGGGTCCTCGAGGGTCTTGAATAAGAGCTGAAATTCCAGTACCATCCATTGCCCGTCAGCTTTGGTGGTGGATTCTTTGTGGATATCTATGGAGACCCTCATATGTGATTCAGTGAGCTCCTTGCAATAAGGGGCAATGCAGATCATATGCCCCAAATCCACTTGCCATTTGCTGCTTGCTGACATGGATGTCTCGGGTCTTTTCCTGAATCTAAGACAGTCCATGTTGTGGTCAGGGCAAGAGGCCTGTGAGGAAGGATGATTCGCAGCCTTGTTTACATGAAGACTTCTTGGCATCAAGGCCTCGCTGTCGGCGCGTCTGCTTTTAACACATAGAGCTGAGTTTCTGACTTTGGATCAAAGGGCTAAGTATTGTCAGGGCCACGGGAAGCACACCACAGGGCTAAGAAAACATCCTGAAGGACGCTAGGATCAAGATGTATCGCTGAATTCTTTCCCTGTTTAGTAATCCAAATGTACCAGAATTCGCTTTTTAAAGCAATTTTATCATGAGCATTGCTCAGCGAGGTTCTGACTTCACCAGTATCATCGTACTTATTGGGTGATGATTTAATATTTGCGTAGTCATGGCTTACAGTTTGAAGTCATGTGGGCGGCTCTGCAGGAGAAGTTGAACACTGGATTGCTGGGAAACAGTGAGGTTGGACCTTGTGACTGACAGAGAGAGAGAGAGAGAGAGAGAGAGAGAGAGAGAGAGAGAGAGAGAGAGAGAGAGAGAGTGTCTGGAAGCAACCTATCCAACTAGTGTGTACAGTTCCTGTCTCAGTGTATTCTCCTGCACTGTAAGGAAATCCCAGTGCTGGGTAGTTTATAAGGTAAGGAAAAGATACTGTCTTAGTCAGGGTTTCTATTCCTACACAAACATCATGACCAAGAAGCAAGTTGGGGAGGAAAGGGTTTATTCAGCTTCCATTTCCATACTGCTGTTCATCACCAAAGGAGGATGCAGGACTGGAACTCAAGCAGGTCAGAAAGCAGGAGCTGATGCAGAAGCCATGGAGGGATGTTCTTGGCTGGCTTGCTTCACCTGGCTTGCTCAGCCTGCTCTCTTATAGAATCCAAGACTACCAGTCCAGAGATGGCACCACCCACAAGGGGCCTCTCCCCCTTGATCACTAATTGAGAAAATGCCCCACAGCTGGATCTCATGGAGGCATTTCCTAATATCCTAACTGAAGCTCCTTTCTCTGTGATAACTCCGGCTGTATCAAGTTGACACAAAACTAGCCAGTACAGATACTTTACCTAGGGTATTTTGGAAGCCCAAAGTGCAAGTAGCATAGTACTGGTCCTCGTGAGGCTCCCCTAGCTGCACCATGGTAGCTGGCATCATGGCAAGAATATGTGAGAGAGGGGAGGAGACATCACAAGGTGAGAAGCCAGCCAGAGGGTGCATGGAGAGGAGGCAGGCTTTCTTCTTCTATGGCAACCTTCTCATGAGAATTAGGTCAGTATCCCAAACAACCACTTTCATCCCTCCTAAGGACAGTACACGTGACTCACATGACCTACTTCCTAAATGCCCCTAACCCGTGTCACCACACTGGGGGATAAAGACCCCAATACATGGGTCCCTGGGGGATGCACTCACAGAACACAACTCCTAGCCTTAGCCTTTTCTCTGGGCCCCATGGGGGGAAAAATGACTTCTGGAAAGTTTGGATTACTGAACAGGGAAAGAATTCAGTGATGCATCTTGATTCTAGATGGCTAGAACAGGGATGGCTTTTATTCTTAGCAAAGCCAACATAGACTAAGTCCCTCTGGGCTGAAATGCCTCAAAGACTCGTTGCCAACCCAGCAACCCTGTCCCACCCCATATTCCTCCTGTGTCAGGGATCCCAGGTACAGACTGCAGAAGCATCCTCTTTGACCTGAAGAGGGAGGAACATAAAGGATGTAGAGGGAACAGGTGGGACCTCGGAGGTCTTGCTTTGGGGCTGGTCAAGCTCAGGTGATGTTGCTGATCTTGCCTAGCTTCTCTGAGGTGGGTACATACGGAGGCAGTAAAATCGACTCCTATACTAGGTAGGGGACAGTATCTGAGGTGTCAGAGATAAGGTCCCAGAGCACGTGAGGGCTCCCTTTCCTTCGACCTGCCCTTCTTTCTCTAGAGTGGTTACAGGTCTCATTTTGCAACAGAATGGGGTTGAGTGCTTGCTGAGGCCCCTTTGGTCTCTAACCCCTGGAGAACAGTCGACATAGCTCATGCCAACTTCTCCTCTAAGAACCTGCCTCACAGCACGCTCTGATGATCAGTTAGTGCCACTTACCTAAGGCCCGAGTACAAGCAATGGGGCCAGCCTTATTTTGCTGCTAGGCTTCCAAACATCAGCAGCACAAGAGAGCAGGAAGCAGGCCACCTGTGGCACAGATAGGGACTGTGGAGGACAGGGACACTAGTGTTCTACTAAGTCCTTCAGGGCTTTGAGACAGAGAGTCTGGTCTTAGGGCAGCACCTACAAGCTGCATAGCCGGGCCTCGGATCGGAAGGAATCTTACAGAATCGTCTGACAGTAACCACTCAATAGCAAGGGGCCCGCCCGTATGTGCTCCTGTGGATCCACGTGTGTGCATGTGTTCTCTGAACATCTACACACACAGGAGCGTGCACGCGCATGCACACATGCACGCATGCACACGCGCGCGCACGCACACACGCGCACATGCACACATACATACACGCACACTCTACAAAAACCTCGTACTATCTCTGCTCTTCCCACAGATCGGCCCGTCTTCCTTGCCTTCATCTTCCTCCACAAATAGCCAAACTTTCCTCCTTGTCAATTTTTCCGCTCTCCTTTTCTGCAAAAGCTGCCCCAGACTTTGAGCTGGGCCCCACCGAACTTGTGTCCCATCTCCACAGTTCTCCAATGGCCGTTCTTTCTCTAAGGGTATCACCTGGATCCGAGAGAATAGCAACCACAGGACAATATTCAACAACTCCTTTCTTGACAAGGCTCTATTTCCCCACTGCTCCTATTCCAGAACTCTAGCCCTTCTCTGCAGTCTAACCTCCTCCTGCGTCATTGAAGGGGAGGTCATAACTTGGCTGTGAAAACCAGGCTGGCCTCAAATGAATGACAGAGACAAGGTGAGAAGGTGCTCTGCTCTTAATTCCGGCTGCTACACAAGTGGGACCTGGGATCTGATGCCGACCTTCTTAATAACTGAGCAGAGGGGGGACGTGGAGAGGGTGCAGGTGGCAACCTGAGAGGAGAGGCAGGCATGAAGATGTGCTGGGCTTGATTAACCTTGACACAAAGGCAAGGTCTTTGTTCTGGAATCGGGATGGGGGAATCTAATCACTCACTCTTCCTGCACTTGAGGAGAGAGAGAGAGAGAGAGAGAGAGAGAGAGAGAGAGAGAGAGAGAGAGAGAGAGAGAGACCATTTGCTAGAATCGTCTTTTCCTGTTTTTAGTCTAGTGATTTGCTAATGCGGTGTTTAATAGTACACAGGAAAAGGGGGGGCTTTTCAAGATTGTAAGCTGCTGCCTTAGGGGAAGACCCGAGACAACTGTCCTTAGGGGAGGTGTTCATTTATTTATACTCATTTTGTTTTGTGGTTGTGGGATATTGACTCTGCATGATGCTGGGTATGAGCTGATGACCCAAAGAGTCTCAGGGTCTTTCTCTTGGATTTCTATTGTCCCTGCTGTAGTCAGATTTTCACCTGAACATATATATATATATATATATATATATATATCTTCCGTAAGCGTAAGTAAGGCTATATTTCATTACTTTATAGCCAAGAGAGACTAGGGGAAAAGGCAGTGGTTCTAGAAGGCGTAAGCAGAAGGTTCAAGTCTAACCCCCAGGCAGTGCAGTTTTAATGGTGACAGCACATAGGTCTCAGTTGGCTTCCTCCTTCCTCTTGGTCAGAACATGTAAGTTATGGTTATAAGTCACATGAGGGCAACAGTAACATGTGCAGGAGTGTGTGTGTGTGTGTGTGTGTGTGTGTGTGTGTGTGTAGGAAACAGAGTCTCTGGCATATGTGGAGCCAGCAGTTTAGAATTAGCCATCAAATTTCTGAATTTACCTTATTTTGAATAAATTGTAAATAGTATCTTATCTCACCCAGGCATTTGCAATGTTCCCTGGGTTGCACACCAGACAGGCTTTCCACGTGGAAATGCTAGAAAGCAATTTTAAAAGCAAACGGCTATATGTCACAGCTTGAGTTTAAAATGTCCCCCATTATACAGAGAAACCCTGTCTTGAAACAAACAAACAAACAAACAAACAAACAAACAAAAACAAAGATATACTGTCTCTCACGTGCTTATATGCTTCAACACTTAGATTCCAGCTCATGGCATCCTTGTGGAAGGTTGTGTCGCCACTGACACAGGCAATGTGGCTGACAGAACTGGGTGTGTCCCTGGGGGACAGCCTTCTTGGGTTGTAACCTGAAACTGTGGCTTTCTGAACAGTGAGAGGCTGTGCTACACGCTCCAACCAGCATGGAGAGAGCATGGCCCCTGCCACCATGCTTTTTCTACACCACGGGCTGTATTCCCGAGACACGGGGCTCTTCTCCCTGTTTCTGTCACTTTTTTTTTTTTTTTTTTTGTCTCAATGATAACAGAAAAGTAACAAAACCAGAAAATTTGTACCCAAACCAGAGTTGTTGCTGTAATAAATCTATGAGTTTCTTAGGCCCGTGGAACCAGTTTGCTGTCGGGTTGAAACAGCAAGCCAGATGATGCCACATGACACTGTGATTAATGTCTTATGGGTCATTGTGGGAATGTGGAAGACTCAATTCAAAAGTAATGTACTATCTTTTTTTGCAGGGATGGAGTGGTGGTGGCGAAACAAATCTCAAGACAACATAGGAGTCAGGCTGTGGCATGGTTACTGTTTATTGCATCTAACCAGACTTGTGTCAAGACTGCAGAGCCCGAACAGAGCAGAAATGTGCAACAACAACAAAAAAATGTGCAGTTTGGCAAAGAAAGGCATGCAGAGCACTCAAGCTGTAGACAAAGTGGCTGTAATTGGTAAGTGGCTAGAATTAACGCCATTAAAGAGAAATTATACACCCAGTGGCTTTCGGGTGAGACTTAACCACCTGCAGAAAATTCCATGGTACAAAATGCAAGCCCATTTGAAAAACATTTCCTTTAAAAGGTAGTAACTGAGAAAATAGAGTCTTACTCAGAAAGGGACCACTAAGGTAATATTTTCCATGTTCAGGCTCTAAGGCACCCATTCGAAAGCTCCTCCAATCAGGGTCCACACACCTGAATTTGGCATCATCTATAAGGTGTTGCTTTTGATGGCATGCAGAATGCAAGAGGTACAGAGTAATTAAGGCTGGCACCAATATTCTAGAGGATGACTGTTAATGTTGGTTATCACGTTAACACACTCGAAAAGAGAGAACCTCAGATTGGCCTGTGGGCATGCCTGTAGAATATTTTCTAAGTGGTTGACTGATGTAGGAGGGCTCAGTCCACTCTGGGTGGTGTCATTCCCTAGCAGAAAGAAGCTAGCTGAACAAGCCAGTATGCAGTTCTTCCATGAGCTCTGCTTTGGGCTTCTTCTCTGAGTTCCTGCCTTGGCCGTGGCTTTCCTCTTCTATCTTTTGCTCTGAGCATTTTGTTACAGGAACAGAAAGAAAACTAGAGCACAGGGATAGGTGATGTCTTACAAGTCACACAGGGGGCTTGAGGATCCCCTGAGAACTGTAAATAAACCATGAAGGTCAAGCTTCTGTCTCAGGAAAGACCCCGGGATGTTGGAAGTGTCAGGAACATCAGACTTCCTCCAAGGAAAGCTGCATGTGCTAAATAGGTCCAGCCCAAGAGAGGTACTACCCAAGCTGCTGGTGGAAGGGTTGTAAAAGTGGACACAAGCCCACGTGATCCTAGCATATGCCAGATGTGGAGCAGTAAGGTTTGATGCTTTCTTGCTTAGTTTTGGTCTTGTCTTGGCCCAGGTTTTCCTTTTATCATCCCCTCCCCTTCTCTTTGGGAAAGGGAGTGTTTACTTTCTGCCATTTTAAGTTGGAATTATGTGACTTGGAGTTTTGGTTTTTAATTTTACAGGGGCTCACAACTCACAGAGTCCCTGAGTTCCCATGGAGGGTTAGGAGTATGGAGACCTTTTGAAGTTGCATTGATGCTTCTTTTGTTATGAAATGGTGGTGAGACTGTGAGGGCTGGAGTGAAATGGCAGCTTGGGTCTTACGTGGTCTCCTCAGGGTCATGTCACGGCACATTGTTTACTAGCTGATAGAACTGTTTCAAGAGGCCCTAGAAAGTTTGCATTGCAGCGGGGAGCATGCATATAGAGGTATGTCACTGGGGAGGTCAGACCTCCAGGATTATAACCCAGCTCTGCTTCTGGCCTGATCTCTCAGTTTGGTACAGCTATGAGCATACCAAGGTATGGACAGCCATGCTGCAAGTTCCTATTACAATAGATTAAGGCCTTCTAACTGTCTCTGCCATGCGGGTCTGTAGCGTCTCAACTCAACCTTCGTCCTTGAAGCTGTTTCTGTTAGGCATTTGGTCTCAGTGGTATAGAAGTAATGACTTCAGTACGTTATCAGAACTGGGATCATTGATGACTATCTTATGGTGACGTGGTAGAGGGGATCACACGAGAGACTGCCCAAGAAGACCTTATCTCATTGTGATGGATGAGAGAGAGATTACAAAGATAAACAAGGGAATCCCAAGGAGAGCGCAGACATCATGGTCAACATCATCTAGGAGTCAGGATACAGGCTGCAGTTGTCAGGGTCTCTGTTGGCAGAATGTTGTTAGAACACACGAAGGACTTACGGATTCTTTGTAGGAGCTACTCTCAGGTGTGCTCATCTCACACAGCTTCTCTAGGAAGGGCAGGAAAGTCCTGGAGGAGCTACGTGGTCTTTATAACGATGCTCTTCTCAGAGCCCCACGTCTTCAGAGCCGTTTCTCCTAAGGCCTGGTGCCATATTCCAGCTACCCTGTGCTCTAGGGATGGAATCTTTACACACAGAGAGGAGATGCTCTTCACGTAGAATTTTAAACTTCCATAATGTTCTGTGAATATGTCTCTCTCGAAAAGTCCCCACACCAACTGAAGACGTGAGAAACAAGAAGAAAAGGAGAGCCTGTGTGTTTATATCTCTGAGGAGGTGAGAGAAGGGAGCACAGACTGAGGGAGGGGGCAGTGTGTGTAGACAAAGGGTGGGCCCAGGGAAGGAGTGATTCTGGAAGGAGAATACTCAGAGTGGGGAAGATGGAATGAGGGAGGAGGACACTCAGGGGATGGGATGCGGGGATGAGCTGAGGGAGTTGTGCAAGCTAAAAGAAGGGAGGGCAGTCTAAGGGAGGATAAAGGATGATTAAGGGAGGAGGACACTCTTGGAGGATGGAAGATGATCGGAGGGAGGAAGGCATTCCAAGAGGCAAAACGACGACCTGAAGGAGGGAACAATTGTGATAGCAGAGGATGGCCCTTTAGATAACATTTAATCCCAGACTGCCTAGTGGTTCAATAGTAACTCACCATGTGTCTTGACAGAAGAACAGTAGCAGGTTAGACATGTGTCATTGAAATGGCAGCCCCCAAATCAGCTCTGTACTGACCCTTGCAGCGACTGTGGTACAGTGTAGAGTGACATGATGCAGGAGGTGTGATGACGGAGGGTGGTGTGATGGTGCAGTGTGATGAGAGGATGCAGACGGTTTGAGGGTACAGGGTGTTGTGAGGCAGTTGGTATGGTACAGGGTGTTGTGACTGTGCTGGTGGTCTGACGTAGGTTGATGATGCAGCTGGTGTAATGATGCAGAGGGATAATGCAAGTGCCATGGGGATGCAGGGTGGCGTGATGCATCTATACAAGAGTCTCGGCACATGGTATAGTAGTGTTCTTATAAACAACCCTAGAAACAGAACTTTATGAATATGACTTTATGGAAAAGAAAAGTAAATGTTGGAAAAGTTTCAGAGCCTTTACTCCCCAACGAGGGTTCAAATTCGACTCTACGTTCGAAGCCGTCCTGCAGCCTGCAGCCGCCTCCGCAAGCTCAAGAGGACGTGAGTAGGTATGACAAGCTTTATGCCATGTCCTTCTTCCATGCCTTAATTAAAGCTGCACGCGTTAATTTTTCTCTAACTTTTAAACTCAAGGGTCACTCATAGCTCTTTGACAATAGAAATCCAACAGATTTTTTTTCCCAAAGTAAACAATAATTAGCCAAACTAACATTTAATTTGATAAATGTAATTTGCAGAAAGCCTGCATCCCACATTAGCACAGGGATTATCCACTCAACAGTTTCTTGAGAAATCCATGATGGGGGCGGGGTGTCCAGGAGAGGCTTGTGTAGTCATTCACAAGCTAGCGTGGCCTACCCTGCCTGGCATCTGGTTCCTTGTGGGGCTCCTGCTTTGTTCTCAGTTCCCTGGCTTAGGAAAAAAAAAAATATATATATATATATATAAAGCTTTAAAGTATAGGCTCTTCATTTTGAAGGCAGAAATATTAATTTACCCTTATTATTCAAGACAGGTGTAATGGTTTATATATGCTTGGTCCAGGGAGTGGCACTATAAGGTGTGGCCCTGTTGAAGTAGGTGTGGCCTCATTAGAGTAGGTGTGTCACTGTGGGCCTGGGCTGCCTGGGAGTCAGTATTTGGCTAGCAGCCGTCAGATGAAGATGTAGAACTCTCAGCTCCTCCTGCACCATGCCTGCCTGGATGCTGCCATGTTCCTGCCTTGATGATAATGGACTGAACCTCTGACCTTGTAAGCCAGCCCCAACTAAATATTGTCATTTATAAGACTTGCCTTGGTCATGGTGTCTGTTCACAGCAGTAAAACCCTAACTAAGACAACAGGTTAGTCTACCACCCTACTCACTTGCTCCCATTTCAGGCTCTCAGGACTGTTGACATCTCTTTCTCACTGGACCAAGGACCCTACAGACACCAAGTTCCAGGTGCAGAACTGAGGCCCTAGGTTGCACTTGTATGGAGGAACACCTGCTTGAACTGCTCACTAAGGTGAATCTTCTCCACCTTAGTCTCTTGTCTTAGGGGAGGACATAGGCTAGCAGAGCTCTGATACAGACTCTCATTTAGGATCCATGTCTTCTTTCCATGTTGTGGGCTCCCTGAGGGTTTCCAGAGCCTCTGCGGTCAGCCATCTTGGGGAGCTAAGAGGCATTCTTAGCCTGAGCCTGGAAGAAGCACAAGACCATGGCTCACTTCTCACTGCCCAGAGCTCGTATTTTCAAGATGACCGAGAATGAGTCCAGCTGTGTCTGGAGGAAAAGCCGAGCCCCATGGCGTCTGAGTCATGACTTCCTCCAAAGGCTGATGGCGTAATGGAGGCCTTCTGACATTTGCTGTTTCTTATGAGGTCTCGTGGGAATCGGGGGGGACTAGCTATGACATGTCCTTTCTCCTGTGGTTATATGATATCACAGAGTCTGTTGGGTATTTTCTCGTCCTTTCAGGGTCAACAGGGATGAGAGCCCTCTAGAACATTCCTCACATGGTCTGAGGGAATAGCTGAGGACATCTGGCATGGGCCCTTCCTCATGAGGATGTATGGGAATGAAGGGGGCCAGGTAAGAAGACTGTTTTGAAATGTTACAGTGTTGCTAATCTGTTTAACTGTGTCAATTTCTATGTGTGTGGGGGGGGGGCAGGGGAGAATGAACTGAGTCACAGCTGTGATCTGTGAATACAGACCAGGCCTCTTGGGGGACCCAGGAGGACTAAGAGCAGGCAGAGAGGTGAGGTCCCACTTTCAGGTGGCATATGGTGTTGACTAAAGCTTGACCAGCCTCGCAGCCTACTCTCCCAAGCCTCAGCTATTCTGAGTGGGCCCTACCTTCTCCCCACTCCGTGCAGGATCACGGAGTCTCTCTGCATGTACTCCCTCCCATTTTCTCCTGATGCCACTTTACAAAGTCCTGGCCTGGCCAAACCATCAGGGATTACTCTGGAAGATGAAGAAGGGGCCAAGCAAGAGCTGCTAGAAACTAGAGGGGAAAATGGTGTCCGCTAAGGCTGGCTAAGGCTGTGGTCGTGAGAGTGTCATGTGCTCTCTCACTGTCAGAGACATCAGGGTGAGAATGTTAACTAGGGACACCATTGAGACAGGTCAACCTCAGAGTATGTGGGACAGGGAAGGAGGGGGGACAAGTACCCACAGTGAGACCTGGGCCCAGTGTGGCTTCCAGGGAAATCCTGTGGGGCCATCAGGTTTCAATCTGACAAGCAGAAACAGCAGTGATTGAGAGCTGCCCAGAGCAAGAAGCCCCCATTTTCCTGCTGAACCTGGCATGCATGGGGCCGTGGGATTAAAGTAGAACAGTGTGGAGCAGCTGGAGTGCCTGCAGCCTGAACTCTCTGGGTGTTACCCTGAGAATTCCAGGAAGAGACTGGACCTGGGCCTTGGTTCCTCCCAGGCTCAGAAGGAAGGACAAACTTCAGGGCACATCCAGTGTGCCCTTGTGTGAAGGTCTAGGAGCAGACACACATCTGGGTCTGTTGCGTGGAGATCAGCTTCAGGGAAGCTAGGAGATAAACACCCTGGAGCCTGATGTGGTGGTTCAGGGACCCTTATGAATTCAAGTTTTCCCCCTAAGAGCTAGACTTCAGCTTCTGTTGCAGTCTGGTTCAATATAAAGACCTCGTGGCCCTGCTGTGGTCCCCAGGATGAGGGTTGATGTCACCTGCTCAGTATCTCAACACTGGTTGCTGCATCCCAGGCTGGGTTTCTGGCCTCCTGTCCACTAGGCTTCCCCAAAGCCACTGAGCTGCCGTTCCTAAGTGGCTGGGCTAGAACTCTAATACTTGGTATTAGATTCCAAATCTCCTGGTCACATACACAGTGCAAGGTGACTCATTCAGAGATAGGTAGGTGTCACATTGTCTAGATTCATTCACACAGCACACTGTCCATTTGCCCCTTGCTTTCTTAGGTAAATATTTTCCCAATACATTTTGTAAACTTGAGCAAAAGAGAAAGCACCATTGGAAACGTCTTAGACTTATGTGAAACCATTTGTACAAAGGGTGTCTTCGGAGGTAATGTTCCCACCATTATTACTGGCTGGGTTTAAATTGCATATAAATTAAGATCCTGAAATGAGGATAAATGTAGCCTAATAAGTTATAAGTTTTATTCTCTGTAACTGTACAGAAAACATTTTAATTTTAAAATTCTCTGACTTAAGTCCTGCTCTTAAGGCATCATCTCAGAAGTTAACACATCATCATTGCTTTCTCTTTCTTTTTGAAATAAAATTTTCACCACAATCTCTCTCTGTCTCTCTCTCTCTCTCTCTCTCTCTCTCTCTCTCTCTCTCTCTCATCATCTGGTATTTATTGTTGTCCCGGCAGGCCTGGGGAGGGTGGCAGATGACTAGAGAGAGTGGACGGCAACTGAATGGAAAGTGGAAGACTGATGTGCAACCCTGAGTCCTAATCAACCGGCTCAGAGCCCCTGTGAGCAGACATTGTACTATAGCGAACCCTAAGGTGCAGCTCTGGGTTCCCTGTGAGGACACATTTTGTAAGGCTCTAACATGCTACCCTGTGTTCCCCGTAAGCATACACTATACAGAACCCTAGTATCCCACCCTGGGATCCCCTATGAGGATCTAGTGTACATAATCCTGAGCCCTGATTCAGACAAAGCTGCTTCTTTATGACATTATACCGAGACTGAGGCGCAACCACTTCTGAGATCATTCCTGGGCATGACAAAGCCAAGTCCACAGCAGCCACCGTGTGGCAGATGCCACTCCCCTGGTTAGAAGCTCTGACCAGAAGACCTGCTTCCTTTCTCAGGCTTCCTACCAGAGACTCCTACCTTGGCAAAGACCTTTCCAGGGTCCCAGTGGGCCTTTGTCTTAGTTACAGTTTCTATTGCTTATCATGAACAAAAGCAACCTTTCATCCTACAGCTTATAGTCCACCATCAAGGAACTCAGGGCAGGAACTCAAGGCAGGCACTGATGCATAGACCATGGAAGAGTGCTTGCTCACTTATAACTTGCTCACCCTTTCTTACACCACCAGTGACCACCTGTCCAAGGGTGCCACCACCTATGGCAAGCTGGACCCAATCATCAACCATCAATCAAGAAAAGGCACCACACGCTTACCTGTAGGCCGGTCTTGTTAGAAGCATTTTCTCAATTCAGATTCTCTCTTCCAAAATGGCTATAGCTTGTGTCAAGTTGGCATAAAACTAGCCAGCACAGGCTTGACATCTATATTCCCACTTCCCTACCCCAAACCTATCTCAGCTGTCCTGTGTCCGTCTAATATGTTACATTTACTAAGTCCCAGAATTTTCTTGAGTGTCCCCTGGGTCAGCATAGGTGGAAGGGTATCCTCTACGTCCTGAATTAGGACAGCACTGCAGGGCTTGGGGCTGTTGGCAAGCAGGGACATGCACACGGGCTGTGAGGACTGACAATTCAGCATGGTGGATGGGGAAAAATGCAGCTGCCTTTATGGGGACTATCTGCCCCAAACAATAATTTCCATAGTAACCAGGAATGTGAATGGGTACTGAACCCCAGAACATGAAGCATATTTTATTCCTAGGTATCCCAAAAGAAACTGGATCTCATCCCAGATGGCTTTAATAGAGTCCTTTCTATGGCCCCGTGTCTTCAGCTTCCGCCTTCACGGGTAGGAATCAGAAAGAATACTGAGGTAAATGCTTCCTTGTTTAGCCAGCCCTGGGCGAGCATGCTGTGCTGGCTGGTTTTGTGTGTCAACTTGACACAAGCTGGAGTTATCACAGAGAAAGGAGCCTCCCATGAGGAAATGCCTCCATGAGATCCAGCTGTTAAGTCATTTTCTCAATTAGTGATCAAGGGGGAGAGGGCCCAGCCCGGTGTGGGTGGTGCCATCCCTACACTGGTAGTTCTGGGTTCTGTAAGAAAGCAAGCTGAGCAAGCCAGGGGAAACGAGTCAGGAAGCAGCATCCCTCCATAGCCTCTGCATCAGCTCCTGTCTCCAAGTTCCTGCCCTGTGTGAGTTCCTATCCTGACTTCCTTTGGTGATGAACAGCAATGTGGAAGTGTAAGCTGAATAAACCCCTTCCTCCCCAACTTGCTTCTTGGTCATGATGTTTTGTGCAGGAAGAGAAACCCTGACTAAGACACATGCCCAACAGCTAGCCAGGCTGGGACTGTCAGCAATGCCACCGTGTTTCCCTTCCTAGGGTATGCAGTGAAGGCTCCTGGCATAATCAGGACCAAGAATGGTGCTGCATGGTGCAGGGAGCATATGAGTGAGCGTTTGCAAGTGTCACACCTATGAAAATGCAGCATGCTGGGAAACAGCACAGTACAACTGGCATGAATGGTTTCCACTAGGGTGGAAGGGCTCCTGGGTGCTGATGGGTTTCCTTGGCAGGCGAGACACATCCTTCAAATTGTTCCTATAATCCCCTTTCTTCTCACTCTAACCCCCAACCCCCTTTCTCAAATGACCCTGAACGTCATGACCCACTTCAGTTCATCTTCCCGTCTCTGGATCTGCAATGCAATCACACCTGCAAAGTCTCCTTTGCCACCGACAGACACATTCAAAGCATACAGGGCTGAGAACCAGGGCTGTTGGGAGCTGTTATTCCACTCCAGGGATGAATACAGGTGGGGTTCTCATGTCACCCCAAGTTTAGAGAGTGAGGTGCCTGTTTGTGCAGTCTCTTGTTCTCTCCCCAAGCTATTGCGGATTTCACAGAAACAGAACAATGGCTGTCACATGCTGTTGAGGGAGCCCAGCATCCTCTCTTCAAGATCAGAGGAATGTAGCAGGGACGCACTGTGGGTACCTCCTGCACACTGTGACATCAAGGTCGCTGTGATCCAGGGACATTGTGGTGACAGTGACATGCTCAAGGTCGCTGAGCCCAGTGTGAGGCTAGGAGGAAAGCCCCCTCCTTCCTGGGGAGCAACGCTCATGAAAGGCGTGCATTTTGCTCTTAGATTTTAAAGCTCCCTTTACCTGCTGTGACACGTAGTCATGGGCCAGGAAGAGCTCTGTGTTTCTAGCCGTTTCCACGCTGTGACATCGGGACGTGCCCACCTTGCTAATTGGGGAGGATTAAATGGAGCGGGCGATCACAGAGCCGGCAGCAGCACTCTATTCTAGAGCAGGAGCTGACAGCAGCCGTCCTCTTCCCGCAGGCATGGCCCCGCGGAGCCTGCCTCCCTCACAAAGGCAAGAGGCCACACTGCTGAGGAATGGTGTCTTCCCACCTGCAGATTTCTGCTTCTCCCAGCCCGGAATAGCTCAAGTAGGCTGTGACCTCGGCAAGCACCCTTGAGAGAGTCTCGAGGCGCCTTGAGAAATTGCACAAGAGGCGCTCTGCATCTGGGCTGGATCTATTATTCATGCAAGCATGTTTCAGCTAGCTGGGTAATTTAGAGTCTCTCGGAGAGTGCTCTCTGCAGCAGCCATAAACCACGTTCCCAGTGCTCCAGGGGAAAATTACCTTTCCATTGCTCCAGCTAGGGGTCATATCAGAGACTTCACCCAGGGAAGTGAGGGCTGAGGAGGGGCTGAGACAGTCCAAGGCTCAAGGGCCCTCCAGAGCCTACACTCGGGACATCTCCACCTGTCACTTCCCAGATGACCCCGGGAGCTTCAGCTCTCTCACTGCGAAATGAATGCTGACTGCGGATGCCTGGCAGCCAGGCTTGTGCAGGCGGAGCCCAGCCCCCACCCCTCTACTCTGAGCAGCAACTGATCTGCAGCCTCTGGCGTCAGCTCCACAGGGGTCATGGATGCCTCTCTCCCCGACTAGGAACCCAGGAGGCTGGAGCAGCGCAGTGCTAGGCACACAGTGGAAGCAGGCATCCACTGTATGCCCGTTTCTCTCATCTCCATAAAGCTGCAGTCTTTGTTGTCTTCAGAAACTACACTAAATACAGAGGCACAGATTCCCGCCTCCCCCCCACCCCAGAAAGCAGAACACGGACACCAACACACAGCACTCACACATACCGAGGAGGAGAAGGGATGCATGCAAAGAGGAGAGCAACGACATCCGTTTTCAGACACTAGACACATGATGAGAACCCGAGGCCAGGGCCGGCTACAGACATTATTTTTAGCCGTGAGATTGTGGCACATGTGGTGTGAATGCTTTCCCCCTCTCCACCGCAGAGACACTCAATTCATCCCACAGAGCCTGGCTGTTCTACAGGGCACTGTCTCAGCCGCCCCACCTAGCAGACATGCTGGGCAGGAGCCTGGGTTCCCTGGGTCTGTGGCAGTCCCTGCCCTCCACAGGTGCATTGCTGGCATGACTTGCATTCCCCAGGGTGGACCTCATTCAGTAGGACTGGCTGCTTGCTTGTTTCTTCTCATTCCTCCGAGCCCGGATGTGACACTTCCCCAGGCTCTCCTGTGCTCATGGTTGTCGGCTGGTGACAAGGGCATCTGTGAGGATGCAGACCCCCCGAGGTGAGAGGAAAGATGGCTGTGAGCTGAACACCTGCAGTCCCAGAGGGCCAGCGCTACCACCTTAGGTGTCAAATGGAGTTGGGGATGCCAGTCAGAGGCTGACATGGAGTTGGGCTCTCTCTGAGTTCCTGCCAGCTTCGTGCCCCCCCCCCCAAATCATAGTCCTGTCACTGTGGGGATGGTGATGTTCCCCGAGGGAGGGGGCAGAGTGACAACCCAAACCTCATCCTTTAATTTCTTGGGGCCTTTGTTTTCTGTCTCCTGTTTATAAAAAAAATAAACGAATAATCCATCTGGTCAGACAATTTTGTGAATGTACTAAATGCTATCAAATTGTTCACCTTGAAAGAGTGGATTTCATCTCAATAAAGGAAAAGATGTGTGGTTTAGCGGGTAGAGTACCTGGCTTGCATGCTGAAAGCTCGGGGTTCAGTTCCCAGCACTGTACAGACTGGGCATGGTGGTGCAAACCTGTGATCCCAGCACTTGGGGGTCACTGGAAGGAAATCAGAAGTACAAGGTTATCTTTGGCTACTTACTGAGTTTGAGGTTCGTCTGGGCTCCGCAAGACTCTGTCTTCAATAAGATAAAATAAAATCAAAAAGAAGAAAAAGAATATGTAAAACACACACCTGAGACCTTGGAATCTTTAAAACTGTGCAGGACCTTAGAGACCATCTGGGCAAATGCCCTCAGCTGCAGATGGAGAGCTGAGGCCACACCAAGGATCATGGGAGAACGCTAAAGCCCATTGTCTGCGTGCCAACATCAGGACCACACCCTTGCATGTTCCATGTCCTTCCTCTGAAGCTTAAATGGCTAAACCAAGGAGACGGGATCCTGATTGGCTGCTTTCTTTGCTGCTCATTGACCCTCTAGACTAGGTACTGGGACTGAGTATCCTTACCTGAGAGCTGCTGTTTGTGGGAATTCCACTCTGACAAAATGCCCTGATCCCTGGGGTGTCCCTGTCCCTGGGGTTCCTTGATCATGACAAGCAGCTGTGTGTGTGTGTGTGTTGGGGGGGGGATTAGCCCTTGACTCTTCTCTGGTTGCTTCTGGGGCCGGGGGTCCTGAGCCATGAGGGCTTAGTCTAAGGATTCCATGGTGCCTTAGTGCTTCTCTCAAAGAGTAGAGAGGGTGGCCCAGCAACTGAAACAAGGGAGTGGGGCTTTTGAGGGAGGCTCAGGGAGGGGACTGACGCTAGAGGAACCTAGTAAGACTCCTCTCCAGTCCCTGGGAGTTTCACAACAGGACTCCTGATAGCAGTAGGGAGGACTGTGCACTGTTGTCCTCAGGCTGGGCCAGCAGCTGGCCACCTTACACCACAAAATCCTAGTGAGGTCACTGTGGCTCAGGTCGCACTGGGAGCACTCCCTGTGCTCTGAATTCTTTGAGGAAAAGCTGAGATGGCCCAGTCCTGTGGCTACTGGCCAGGAGTCACTAGTTGTCACGGCATCCCAGGAGCAGACGCACAGGTTCTCCTGGGGTACCAAGAGGTGAGGGTATATCTGGGATGTGCCATGATTTCTGCTAGCTCAGGACTTGAGAGTCCCCAGGAAGATGGCCTCCGTGTTCTTAGAAGTCAGACAAATAGCAGAGGTGAGGTGTAATAAAAGGGCGAGCCTCCTTGATAGTGTGCACAAAAGGTTGATCTCATTGCCTGGGAATTGGGACCCTTCCCTGGATTTTTTATTTCTTTCCCTGTTCCCACCCAAAACTGGCAATTTGTAACTTTGATGTTAATTTGCATATTCAGTCCACACCTGGCAATTGCGTCTCAATTCAGGAGACCCAATTGGTCAAGGACCCACCCTCGATAGGCATGTGAGATTGTAAAGCTGAAAGGGAGCTGCTAATAAATGAGGAAAAACCACGAAAGGGCCAAAGGGTCCTTGTGGGCATAGTATAACTCAACAACACCAACATAAGAAAATAACCCATGTGCCCAGCAGGGGATCAGTGGGCAGTGAAAGTATGGGGCATTGAGAGTTTTGGTTTGGAACTTAAGAGGGACCACGAGGCAGATTGTCCTGTTGGATAATAAACAGATGTAAGTAAGAAGCTACTAATGCTACAGACGACAGACAGACAGACAGACAGACCAACAAACAAACTGGCAGCATGATTGAGACTCTAAGGAGAGCCAGGTCCCCATGGCACAGTAGAAATCCCTTATAGGGTTTCAGAGGAAGGAAGATGATCTGTGCCACAGATTGATGAGTGATGCATAGTTTGTGCGAGCAGGAGTGCTGGGACTGAGTCAGACACCAATGGGGAGGACAAACGTCTAGAAAAACATGCTATTTTAGTTCTGGAAACCAAGTTACTATCATTCCAGGAATTGTCCCAGTTTGACCAAAATGGAGGATCTTCATAAAAGAGTAAAGCCTTTACTAACACTGTGTGTGTGTGTGTGTGTGTGTGTGTGTATGCATATGCGCGCGCGCACGCATGTGCGTGTACACCCATGCCATGGAACAGTATTCAACCTCAAAAAGAAAGGGAGTCCTGTAGAGGGTGGAGGTAGATGGTACTACACTATGTGACATTGTATCATCTTACCTATGGAGGTGAGAGAATGATACACAGAAGCTGTGGTGTAGAGCAGACACCAGTCTTTACCCTAAGATGGATGAGGATGCAGGTACATCTAAGGTACCAGTGGATGAGGGGCATGTTGAGAAATTAGTGCCTGTGTTACTTATATCACATCACCACACTTCATGCTTTGAACATGCACAGTCACTGTCAATTATTTTTAAATTAAAAAAGAAATGGGGTTTCTCAGGAGTAAAACACAAAGGATAGCGAGGACACAGCAGGATAATGTTTAAAAACACAACTAACATAACAAAAAAAAATGAGTAGGAAACTAGGGAGAATAAATGAAGGGAGAGGGAGACTTGTGAGGTTGAGTTATCATACGAGGCCTAAATAAGGGCGGGTGGAGAGGACTAGACTTTCCCCCATAGCCCCCTTGACTAGATAGACAAATGTGTGGACAGAGTGTGAAGCATAAGCGTGAGTGGCTCAAGCCAGGCTTGCCCCTCAGCCCACAGAGAAAGATACTGACCATCCGAGGGTCTTTCCAAGGTAATGTAGTGATTTGTGGCTGAGCAGAAGACTCTGTAGACTTGAAGGTCAATGGAATTCTGCAATAACACATTGTATGAACTACCCAGGACAGCCTCCTGGCCCTGAGCCATGCTCATGGCACTGCCTAGACAAATAAAGACATTCTTCTGTGGACAGAAGATTCACACTTTGTACCACATCTCTGCTCATTTTTTTCCCTCCTTTTCTGATGTTTTGGTTGGGAGCCTACACTGTAAAGGCTAAGACATCTCTCTAGCCCCACCCACTCCTTTCTGAGCATCTTTTACCATGGTGCTCAGCATCCTTGAGGATGTCAAGTGAGGGTCTGTACACAATGGCACCGCAGATAATAAATTCCTTGTATGTCTTTGTTGTTGGCTGGGGTTTCTCAGGATGGTTTATCAAACCCTTGTGAACTTTTCTTCCAGCTCTTTATCAAAGGCTACAGAAAGGCAGTCTATTTGCATGTTAAGATGAGGAAAAAGAACAACCACTTTAAAAGATAAGGGTTGGAATTTATAAGCCTTTACAAACTGTTATTTCTTTCACTGAGGGAAAATAAAAATGGGAGATAGTAAGAAGGCAGGGTATTGCAGATAACATCATTTAGAGGATTTTGAAACCTGGTATAATTTATCATCATATAAGATGCTTTGGTCTGCAAGATCAAAGCGACTGGCATTATCTATCTACATACAGCCAATTGAATTGCCTCTTCAGAGTCCCAGACAAACATTTCATTAGTTGCCATTCATCAGGAAATTGGGATGAAATTCCACAACACTTCTTTAAAAAAAGCTGGATTGCATTTCCTACACGTGGTGCTTTAAAAACAATAATTTGTATGGCACTTCTCCTCTGAGTGCTCAAACCATGTCGCTTCCCAAATATTTGTAGTCTTCCTGACCCTCCATTCTACTCATGAGCTTTATTCTCCTCATTTCCCAAGCAGAGGGGGAAAGACACAAGCTATTCCAACCCATCAAGGCAGTCTTGATCAAGGCAAGAAAAACCATGATGTCATTAAAAAGCTATTGAATTCCAACAACAGCTGTGTCACTTCGCTTGGCAGTCATCTTCATCAGAAATCTCTAAGTGGGACAGGAAGGTGACACAGGCTTGAGTTTATAGAACTTGAGGGGTTGTGCTGAGGCAACCCTTGAGGTGGCAAGGAGGGGGAAGGCAGTAGAGTTAGGGTTAATGAGGAATGCTGTCTGTGGACAGTAAACTGTACCTGATGGACTGTGAGTCTGAGGGTCCTCATCTTAGGTGGGGCACTTGCAGCCGTGAGGATGTCTAGATATCCCAGGTCACCAGTCAACAGCTCACGTGATCTTTTCTCTTCCAAAACTATACCTGGGACGTGTTTGATACAAACATGGAGGAGCAAGATATACATCATCGCCTCACCAAGAACATATAGAGTAAGTTCCAATAAAGTGTTCATCTGAAGACACCAGAGAGCTGCCCAGGCATTCCAGGATTGAAGGAAGCCCTCCCAGACAGAGACACACTGGGGTTCTTTCTCTCCATGCTAGAGGAAACAAACCTGCACGGTGGACTGAGCCACAGAGGGCAGAAAAGTCAGCGCCAATCCTAAGGTTTGCACATAGGAAAGGAAGATACACGGTATCTTGGTCATCTCAGGATACCATGGCAGAATGTCACTGACAGGGTTCCTGATAGACTGCTACTCTTCACAGTCCTGACAGTGGGAAGCCTGAGGTTGAACTTCAGTAATGGTCAAGTCTAGATGAGGCTCTGCCTAGCTGTAGACATTGCCTTCTCACGGGTAGCACTCCAGTGGCCTGTACCTCTTACAAGGACATTAACTGTAGTGTGATGACCCCTACCTGCATGGCCTTGTTAAGCCTAATTTTCTCCTAGAGAGATCACCTTCAAATATCAATACACTGCTTTCCCAAGGATGAAGAGGAAAAACTTGAAAGCTAATACAATGTAAGTATGCACCTGCCTTCTGCCACCGCAGCAAAACACCTGAGGGAATTTACAGGAAGACTCCTTCTGGTATAAGACCTAGAGGTTTCATTCCAGACACAAGGCCTTTGATGCTCTGGCAGAATATGGGGGTGGATGGTTATATCATTCATTTAATGGTGGAAAAGAGGTTGGGGGGGGTGTGAATCAAGGGCAAAATCCACCCTTCGAAGATACCCTCCGTGACCGACTTCTCCCACCATGCTCCACCTCTTGTGCTCCATCAAACTGTGTCAGGATTGACTCATATAGCATCCCTGTGAGCCCATCACCGGCTGGGTACTAAGCCATCGGGCACACACACCTTTGAGGGAGCACATTGTATCCAAACCATAACAAAAACGTAACTGCCAGTTTCCTGTGAGGAGCCCATGTGCTTCCTTGTCTGTCTCTAGCAAGACTTTACCCCCAGATACACACTTATTCTGCCCTGGGGAGCCTTGAGGGTCAGCAGAAAGGGTGCACTAGAGCTGCATGATGTGTTGTGGACACCAATACTCAGAGGATCTTTCTGTGTGTGGGCAGTGGTTAATGTGGCCATCTTGTCCTGTGCACAGAACGGGTCTTCTGTGACACACCTGCTGTGTTTTCCAATGGTGTGTCTTCCAGTGATATTGCCAGCCCCGGCTTAGTGCCTGGGGCAGATGGCTTCCTTAACAATCCAGGTTAGAAACATTTAAAAGCTATTGTAGGGTTGGGGAGATGGTTCAGTAGACAGCCTGACAGCCAGAGTTGGATCCCCAAGACCACACAAAAAAACACTGTACAGGCGTAGTGGTTCACTTTTAATGCCAGACTTACGAAATAGAGACTGGAGACCCTTAGATTTATATCAGAGAGCTCTGGACTTGATGGAAGAGTCATGAAGAATAATTGATAAATGTCAAGCCTCTACATACATGTACATACATGAATGTAGTACACAGGCATGCTCACGTGTATCCACATGCACACACACACACACATACAAGAAAATGAAAATACATTGTAGAGTTATACTTGATTTTATGAAGTTATGTTCAGTTTACTGATAAATACATAACCACAAGTCCTCAGTCATCTGTTGGAATTCCTCCCATGGTTTGTCTGCCACCCCACTACAGGACACTGACATGTGTCTGTTGTCCCACAGCTGTGAACACAAATGTCACAGCTTCTGTGTGGACACGTGGAGGGTCTTGTTCAGCATTTGTACCTGGGTACATTTCTAGCAGTAGAACTTATGAGGCGAAACCAGGCGCATTTAATGTTTCTAATTTCTGCTGCATAATCATCTCCTGGAAGTTGTAGAGGTGACTGGTTTTAAGTGAGACTGCTTGTAGTTTCCAGCATATGAAGCCACCACCCCTGACTTTAAGGTCAGGACCACTCTCACCACACTCTCAATTGTCCTATAAATTTACTGACCCCACACACTTTCTGTCTTTTCCATTACCACGCCATCTTTTCTAGCTCCAGGGGTGAGAAAAAGAACAAAAACAAAAACACAAAACCTTCTTAATTATTGCATCTTCATACATTTTTATAACTGAAGGACTATTCCCTATTACATCTTTAATTAAACTACTTTTATATATTTATATATAATATATATTTTTGGTTTTTATTTAAATTATTTTCTAATGAAATTTAGAACTATATTGAAGGTGGATTTCTGAGTTCGAGGCCAGCCTGGGCTACAGAGTGAGTTCCAGGACAGCCAGGGCTATACAGAGAAACCCTATCTCGAAAAACCAAAAGAAAAAAAAAAAAAAGAACTATCTTGAGTTTTTCTACCCAGTCGTAACTTTTCTCTAAAGATTTTTACACTGATAGCTTAACTTGCAAAGAAGTAGCATTTCCACCCCAGTCTACTCCTGCCACAGGGCTGTGGGCTCTCTTATTCTCTGTGGTTAAGGTGAGCAATTCCCTTAACGTGGGATCTCTTCTGCTCCCTGCTCACTTCTTCCCTATGCGCTCTAACTCTGTCCACCCAGTGTTCCCGCCTCAGACCATTCCCTAAGTCACACATGAGACACCTCCTTCATCATTTAGCTCAGGATGAATCTATCACACACTTGCTTCAAGATTCTAAGATGAAATCTTTTTTTTTTTTTTTCCCTAGTGCACAATTGATGCTCTCCAAGTGTCTTCCAGCTCTTCATGTCTGAGAAAGCCGCTGTCGTTTTTCCTAACATTGCTGTGCAAAGTCCTACGGGTTTTTCTTTCTTTCTTTCATGATTGTTCTTAAGATTTCCAATTTATCCTTAGCTGTCAGTAGCTCGCCAGTGCTGCTGTTTTGTCTGTCTGTGATCTGCTCCAGCACTCACGCAGGTTCTTGCACTGAAATCCCAGCTATTGTTGTTGTTGTTTTCTAGTAATCCTTGTGCATCCCTCTCCTACTTTGTCTTAGTTTTAATTTTTCTTCCATCCTTGGACGGCTCTCAAATCTGTCTTAATTCCACTGCCCTTCCCTTATGTGGGTCCATTCTGCTGTTAATCCTGCAGCTGTGTCTTGAATTTTTAATCTGACATTGTTTTCAGTTTCAGGGATTCCACTTTGCTACCGTTTCCTTCACTCCTTGCTACAGTAAAACAAACACAGGGTAAGACTTGCCATTTCTTCTGTCTTTGTCACAGGTTGCTGTGAGTGACTACCACCACCCGTTTCCCGAACCTCTCAGATTCCCACATTAGCCTGTTGTTCCTTTTAGACCCAAGCTTCCCACTGCTGGGTCAGTTGTTTTTAACTTGACAAAATCTAGAGTCAGCCGGGGGAAGGAAGAACTGCCTAGTTCAGACTGGACTGTGGTCATGTCTGTGAGGAACTGTCCTGATTGATGACCGATATGAGAAGGCCCAGCCAACTGTGGGTGGCGCCATCCCTACAAAGGTGGGCCGATGCTGGCTGAGAGAGCTAGACAAACATGAGTCTGTGTCAGCCAGAGCCCAAGCTGGCAATCCACATTCCTCCATCATAGACTGACCTGGAAGTGTAAACTGAAGTAACTTCCTCCCGCTTTGGCCAGAATGTTTTGTCATGGCAACAGAAAGCAAAGAATGGCAGCTTACAGAAAAGCCCGGGGGAGGGGGGGGATCTGTTATAGCTTTCAGATGTTCTCAGATGAGATGCTTAGCTTTAGAGTCGATGGAGGCTGTGTTCCTTTAACACTTTCTCAAAAGGTTCTGCTTGATACGATGACAGCAGGTTGTCAAGCAAAACCAAGATAAATTGACCACAGATCTGTAACCTTCTAAGTCTGCACAATCATAGAGTTCTAGTCAGTCCTGTGGAATCTTTAACATGGGTGTGCCCTTAAGTTCTGCTGAGAACTTCAGTTCTTCACCTACATTCATAGATGAAGAAACTGTTAAGGAGTGCAAGGGGACCCTTGCACCTGCATGCTGGGAAATGCTGAAATCACCTTGACCTAGAACCACATGGGAACAGAATTCTCACCTGCAGTGATCAGGGAGGCCTCAGGCTCCCTAGTTGGTCTATCTTCCTTCTGACAGTTTTTGTATAGTAAGAACAAGAGGGCAAGGGAAAGAACGAAGGGCTGGGAGATCAGCCTATTCCAGGAGTTAATCCTGAGCTCCAGGATTACCCCCTGGAATAATCCTTTTCTTTTCAAAAGGGTTTGACAGTTAAAATATCTTTAGAAGCTTTCCCCACTACTAGTTTTCCTGTCTTACCAAGGCCCACAGGAAGACATACTCTGTAAGCTCGACTTGCGAGGTACATGACTTGTAAGGCCCCATGCAAAACAAAAATGCATAGCCCTCTATTTGACAGTTAGTGACAGAGGAGCTAGGCTGGAAGCTGAGCTCAAGTTCACCCTGGATCAGAAACTCTTTAGTGTCTGGCAGGGGCCTTCACAATTTCTTCCAACCATGAAACCCAGGATGCACTGTCACAAGGCAGAATTGGCGGCTGCACACCTCTTTCCTCTCTTCATGTGGAATTTAATTTCATACTTGTGTTTTCTTCATACTTGTGTTTTTGCATCCAAACTAGAATCAAGCACAGGCACACAATCCCAGCTTGCTGTAGATTTGGGGGATGGGGACGCGGGGACGGGGACGCGGGAGTTCAGAAGAACAGGTCGACATGACCCTAGCTCTGTTTAGTACTAGCAGGTGGAGCCTCTTCAGGTAAAACCAACAGAAAGAAGCAGGAGGCAGCCGCTTCCGTTGGGGCACCTCAGGTTACTAGGGAGGGCAGGTGCTGCTCCTGGAGCTTATACAGAGCTCACAGGAACTGATCAGAAACCAGCCAGGCAAAGGTTATGGCTGAGTGGACCAGACTGTCGTGTCAGACAGGGCTAGGAGTGGATGCAGTCTTGTACAATCCACTAATCTAGAAAATCTACTGCAAACAATAAGGGATTCTTTCCCAGAAAGGAACTACTAAAGCCGCAGGTACCCTCCGATCCCTGCATTCACACCCTGCATACAGATGCACAGAATGACAGGCGTACAGGCACCCATCCCAAATCAAAGGCGACCGGTTTGAAATAACAGCTGTCCAGCTGCCCTTGAGCTCCATCCAGCACAGACTTCTCGTCATGCATGGTTACTACATTGGAATTCTTGGTTGTGCTGTGCTGACCAAGCCGTGTTTAAAATGCACGCTCTGCTTCTTTATTTAAACAATCGGGAACTCTGCAAGCCACAACCGTCAGCCTCACGCACAGAATGAGAGGAACTAACGGCCGCCTCCTCATACCATACACAACCCTTTTGCAACTATGCCCTAGTAGGGAACTGCTTAAGCCGCAGGGCGTGCCGGGGCAATGTGATGCATGCCGGACACTGCAGTCCTCTGATTTCCAAGGCTCCCGGGAGGGGCTCCTGTGCAATGCATACTGGGAATTGTAGTTTACAGGGCTCCTTTTCAGACCGGCAACGCCCTGGAGCAGTGCATGCTGGGAAGTGTACTCCATAATTCCTCTAGTAGAAGCCACCATGGTACCCATGCAGGACACGCAGGTCTGAGACCACTTCTTTCATCAAGAAACTGGCCTGCTGCTTTGCCTGCTGGGAAATGTAGTTCCTCAGCGCCGGAGGCTAGAAGCCCGGATGTAGTCTTGCTGCGCATATCCTTGTAGTCTTCCCTAGCATCCTCTCCCAACCCCCCAAACCCCGAGTTTTGGCTGGAAACCTGGGAACCTGATCAATCCTGTCACAAAACAAAAACAAAAACAAAAACAAAAACAAAAGAAAAACACCTGCCTTTCCACAAAGTTAGCTAGCACTAGGCTAAAAAAAACCAAGGTCAGCCCGAGGAAATATTAATCAAAATAAGAAATTTACAAATATTAAGAATAAAAAAACTATGAAGTTAATTAAGATATAGTTGGCCGGGCAGTAGTGGGGCACGCCTTTAATCCCAGAGTTTGAGGCCAGCCTGGTCTACAGAGTGAGTTCCAGAACAACCAGGGTTATAGAAAGGAAAAGAAAAGAGAAAGAACAAAAGAAAAGAAAAGAAAAGAAAAGAAAAGAAAAGAAAAGAAAGAAAGAAAAGAAAGAAAAGGAAAGGAAAGGAAAGATATAGTTGAACAAAGAAGACATAGTCAAAACTTTAAGGAGCTCTGGTCATCTGGGAATTAATTCTAAACTTGAAATATACAATCTGAAAAATCATCCTTTGAAATTTAATTTTGTACGTGTATGTATGTGTGTGTGTGTGTGTGTGTGTGTGTGTAGCTATGTACTCTACTTACTGAACTATTTCCCCAGTCCTGTTTCTGTTTTTTAATTAAAATTTAATTATTTTTTTTCAGTGCTGAGGATCAAATCAAGTTCTTGCACATATGCAAAGCAAGCACTTTCCCACTGAGCTAGTCCAAGTCCTGGAATTGTAATTTTAAATAATGCATTTTGTGTATATATTTATGGTATGCACATGGTGTCTTGATATATGCATACATTAAGAAATGAGTTGGTTAAGAAACTAGCATGTCCACTATCACACATTTTAAAAAGTGATTAGGAATTAACTTAAATATCTATCGATAGATGAATGGATAACAAGTGTGATGTATATACACATTGAATTATTATTTAGCCTTAGTAAAAGACGGGATTCTATAACCAGCAATGACATAGATGGATCTTTGGGGCGCTTTGTCTTAAGTAGAATGAGCCAGACACAGAAAGACAAGTATTGCATGCACTTGCTAATGTGTGGGATCCAAAGAAGTACAACCCATAATAGTAAAGAACAGTAATGGTGGTTTCAATGGCCAGGAACAGAGGTGGGAAGTTGGAGAGAGGGAAATCAGGGGATAATTCAATTAGAAGGGTGAAATAATATCAGCTCTACTATACAGCATTGTAATTATGGCTAATAGCAATGATACAGCAAACATGGGCTCACAGTTATCATTTTGATGCATTGATTTATGGATCAGAACCCAGCATACACATACACCTCCAGATATACATCCAGTAGTGTGATCGTAACCTTTTGGAGAACCACCACACTCATTTTAGGCTGTTGTGATGGCCAATCTTGGTTGTTAACTTGATGCACCTGGGAAGAGCGAACTTGAGGTGAATAGTCATCTTCATCAGCTCCAACTGTGGCCGTGCCTGTGGGGAATTTTCTTGATTGCTGATTAATTTAGGAGGGTCTAGCCCAACGTGGGCGTGCCTGGATTGTGTGAGAAAGGAAGCTGTGTGAGCTCAGGGGAGTAAGTCAGTAAGCACCAGTGGTCCTGTTGCTTCTTCCTTCATGTGGCGTTTGCTTCAGTTTCTGCCTTGGCTTCCCTCAGTGGTGGACCGTATCCTGTAAGTTGAAACAAACCCCTTCTTCTTCAAGTTGCTTTTGGTCAGTGTTTTATCACAACACCCCAAAGCAAACTAATATAGTTTCACTAATGAACATTCCTGCTAGCCATGCACCAGGGTTCCTTTAAATCCACATCCTTGGCAATACTGGCTGTGTTTTGTCTTTTTGCTGTGACCTGAGCAGTTCTCAACCTGTGGGCCCCAACTCCTTTCATGGGGAAAGATTCACGGGGGGGGGGGGGAGTCGCCTAAGACCATCAGAAAATATACATATTTAAACCACAATTCATAACAGTAGCAAAATTACAGCTATGAAGTGGCAACAAAAGTAATTGTATGCTTTGGGGGGCGGGGGTCACCACAACATGAGGAACTGTATTGAAGGGTCATGGCTCAGGAAGGTTGAGAATCATTGGGATAGCCGTTCCTGACTGAAAGAGGGAAAAATTGTCACATGGTTTTAATTTGTACCATGATTTTGTGATGTTGAACAGTTTTCATGTGCCCATTGGCCCTTTGTGTGTCTTCTCTTGAGAAATGACTCTTTAGTTCCTTTTTACTCTCTTTTCATTTGTGCTACTAGCTTGCTTGCTGTTGAGTTGAAATCTACCTATTTTGAATTGTAACCCCTAACCCTTAGTAGACATATGATTCATAATTACTCTCATTGTATATGTTGTCTCATCTCTATTGATGGCTTCTTTTGTACTGCAGAAAAACCTTAATGTGGCATGATCCCATTTTCTTTCAATAATGTGATGCAGCCCCACTTGTGTATTTGTGCTTCTGTTGTCTGTGCCATGGAGTTCATATCTGAACTAGCTTTTCTTAGAGCAGTGTTACTAAGCACTCCCCTTTTGTTTTCCCAGGTTTATAGTTATACGTTTTATGTTTCAGTCTTTACCCTGTTTTGTGTTGGCTTGTGTATGGTGTAATGAAAAGTCTAATTTCATTTTTTCTGTGTGTCTGGGCCCCATTTATTGAAGAGACTGTTGCTTTTCCAATTGTGTTCCTGGGATTTTGGCTAATGAGCACAATGCGCAATTTTCCACTCATTCAGTGGGTCTGCATGTGTGTTGTGTGCCAGGACCACCCTCTTGTTGCTATAGTTTTGTGGCATATTTTGAGACCAGGTAGCAAAGATAACTATAGTTTCACTCTGTTTGCTCATCTTGATTTGATGATTAAAGATCGTTTGAGGAACTGCATTTTAGGAGTGATTTTTCCTTTGATGAAGACACAATTTGGATTCTATTAGCACTTGAACTTGAGATCATACTGGAACATGCATGCATCTTAACAATATTCATTCTTTTAATTCACTAACACAGAATGTCTTTCCACCCTTGTGGTATCCATATTTCCACCAGTGTTCCACTCAGAAATGCCATGTGATTCCATTCTTGGACCTTGTTCTGACAAATATCATTTGATTGTTACATGGCCATCTTAATGTGATGTTGAATTTTGTTTGCCAATATTTCATTGAGGACTTTTGTATCTATTTCCATCTAGAATGTGGTTTTGTACTTTTCTTACAGTGTTCCTTTCTCATCAGATAAGTAGGAGTGCTTGTGGATAAGCAGGAATGATGACCATGGGGAACATAAAAGCCAAGGCTGGGAGACACAGGTTAAGAAGATGGGAGATGAGAAGGTGGATATGTATCTTATTCTCAGAGTATTTCACAGTCGTTGTTCAGGACAGCAGGCAGAGCCATGGTGCAGAGCAGCCCACAGCCATATGCTTCTCCAAAGGCCCAGGCATGCAAGGTCAAGTGTATTCACACCTGTGGGATAGACATGCTCAAAGAAACTGCACAGATCCAGTCATGGGAGTCATTAAAGAGAAGCAGCATGCTTTGCACATAGTAGTAAAGAGGTCTGGAGTATGAGGTTCTTGTGCACTGTAAGCTTCTGGATATAAAACTGAAAACTAATTTGGTTCAAAGAGCCCAGAACATTGTGAAACAGCAGAAGAACCTGGTGCTGTCCATATGGCACTGTTCTTACATGCATACAGAATGCAAGGGATGTAGATCACTGTGATTTGTGCCAAGACTCAAGAAAAAAAGCCTGTTTGTTCAGATGACGTGTCAAGAGATCAGTTCCCTCAATTGAGCCTCCTAGAGTTTGATGTTTAAAGCATGAAGGCAGAGCCCAACTGGCATGGGAAGTCCATGGTGATGGAGATGACAGGGCTATGGGATTCATCCAGGAGAGCTTCAGACGCCATCATGGCAAGAGGACATAGGAGCAAGGACATGAGGCAGCAGGTCACATTGCATCCACAGTCAGGAAGCAGGGAGAGGGGGACTGATGCTCGCCTCACTGTCCCCTTTTTATCCAGTCCAGGATCTTGTCCCACATTTAGAGTGGATCCTCCCCTTCATGACAACCTAATCTAGAAACTATCTCACAGTCATGCCCAGAAATGTATCTCCTAGGTGACCTTCCATACTGCTAAGATGACAATGGATATCTGTCATGTGCCACCTGAAACATGAAAACAGTGGCCAGCTGTGGCCAGCTGCACATTAACATATACTGTGGTTTATATTACTCTTCAACTTTTGTGTAAAGTTTGTGTTATGTGGTTATGGTTTGCTGATGAAGCGTTCCACAGAGGAACAATCGTCCCCAACTGATGGTGCAGTTTAAGGGTAATTGTGAAACCTTTGGGACATAGGACCTGACTGGCAGGAGTAGGCCATTGGGATCTTGATGGTAACACTTGATTCCTGTACTGTCCTAGCTCTCTTCCTCTTTGACACCACAATGTGACCAGCTGCTAACAGCTCCCACTGCCATGGCTGGGGCATTTCTAGCTGCTATGCCTTCTCCACTGTGATGAACTGCACACTCTAATCTATAAGCCAGAATAAGTCCTCTCCCCTTACATTGCTTCTGTCTGGTATTCTGTCACAGCAATGGGAAAAGAGCTCAACACATAAATAATTACTCAGCACATCTCTCAAAGTGGAGAGCCTGCCTGTGGTGAGAGCAGGAATCCTCCTGCCCAACTGTAGGCCACCATGACCAAGAGGGACTTCCGATTCATCTATAGGGTACCCAGTCTCTGGGGGGGGGGGAAGCTATTTCAAGAGAAATGGCCTTGAGAGGAACAGGGGAACAGCCAATTGCCTCATTGTTCATACCAACTAGAAAGTTTACAGGTAATTTGGAAGTGAGAAAGTGGGGTGTGAATGCAGGAACTAGGGAAGATACATTGCATTTGGGATATAAAGGAAGGGGAAGCGGGGTAGATATGGGGAATGTGTTTAGTATGTCACTGCTGCTGATGTGTCCCCTAGCCATGCATAATTTCCATTATTCTTAATAGTCCTTCATGCTAGAGTATACCCTCCCCAATAGTGGAAGACTCAGAGGCTCAGTGGAGGTGAGATGTTGATAAGTGGACTCCAGTCAGCTAGAGACCGCAATGTGCCCATATGTATCGGAATGAAAAGTGTTGTCTCTTCCTTGTCACCTTGAAGCCTTGAGGGAAGTGACCTCTGACCATAGATGATGCTCTTATTTATTTCTTCCCTAAGTACTCCAGGGTGAATCAACCCACAGATCTGTGATAATGCATTTAATGCAAGTAAAACTCACATTTAAAATTAAATCAGGTCATTTTGAGATAATAAGGAATCGAAGCTCTCTTTGCCATATTATGAACCGCATCTTGCTCTAATGTCCATTACCTAGAGCCAGAGATACATTTTGGGCTCCCTTTTGTCCTTAAATTAACTTCAGACCTATTGCTTGTGTGTGAGCACGTGCCCGTTTCCTGGAAGATGAACATTCTTAAGGAGATGACATATGACAATTGTCAAACTGACAGGATCCAGAGTCACCTTTGGGGAAGAGTGTCTGGGACTGTCTGTGAGGGATTACCTAGATTAATTGTGGTAAGAAGACACACACTAACCTCCAACACCACCATTCCATGGGGGTGTGTTGCCGATTGATTTTTTAAAAAGGACTTAGTGAGCTAAGGACCAGTGTTCACCTCTCTGCTGCCTGGCTTTGAATGCCCTGTGCTTCCTGCTGCCGTGGCTTCCTCACCAAAACCGGCTGTACCCCAAAACTGTGAGCCAAAATAGACTCATTCCTCCCTAAGTTGTTTTTGTTAAATGTTTTGTTGCAGCCATGTGATGAGTAAGTAAATGCTCACTGAAAGTATTCCTGAGGGTAGAACCATCTTGGATAGAGAGCTTCAGGGTGGTTTGGAGACATGTTACATTGTTTCTTTGTACTTCTCTTGTCTCAGACGCCCTTGTGCTGGGACACCTGCCTAGGTCCAGACAGTAGACTCTGAATGGAAACCTTCTTCCTACAGAGGAGAACCAGGAACGTGATAAATACAGATGTAAATTAGCTGTCAACTAGATATTAAAATGGATTTTTAAGAAGAATTTATCTACTTTAAAAGCGAGTAGAGATGATCCTTCTGCTAAATGATTTGAGAGCGTAATTGGCTGATGAAGGGTTAGAGAAACGGCGATGAGAGGAAAGTGCATTTAATTCCAGCCTGTCACTTCCAGCTTTATAAATTGGTTTATTCCAAATGAATACTCAGTTTTCAATATTAAATTACGCCTTATTTATTTATTTAATTTTTTTCCCCCTTCTCCAGCCATTTATGTGACTCCTTAAATATACCCGCTAACGGACAAGAGCATACAGCATGGGTTTTCTGGGTGTGTTTTAAAGTCTGCTGAAGTGTAGCATTTGCTATCAAAGGAAATTGTACTATTAGCTGCAACTTGCAAACTTGGTAAAATGTCTGGAACTGGGTGCATCTTCCCTAGTTAAACATTTTGTTCAGAGGAACGTGGGTTGATGTGACTATATCTTATTTGTTGCTATCATGGCCATTTTAACCATATGCAAAGTAACCCGACTCCCCTACCACATTTCTCCTCATCACCCAACCAATAAGCTGTGTCCATCTGGCTGTGATACCACAAAGCTCCTGGGATCCATGTGTTTCTGTTTTGCACTGGATCCTCCCAGCCTTGTAAAACAGAAAAGCCAACCAGGTGTGTTTAGATGTGCCGGTGCCCTGTCCTGCTGACACACACAGGAAGGGTGGGCGAAGGATGGGATGTACAGCTAGGGGAAGTAGATTAGGGTAATGGCATGGCTCTTAAGGGGAAGCCCTCAGACCAGCTGCTGTAGCACTACTTTGGAATCTCATTAGAAACACGTTCAGAGTCTCCCAGCTTATACCCATGACCTGTTGATCTGAGCAGATAGCCTTCCACAGGCATGAAGGAAAGGGGACAGTCCAACACCAAGACTCAGCCACAGAGTTCATTCAAAGCCACTTCTCAAACTTCTTCAATCAACTGTGAGTCTCAGGGAACAGACCGAGACAGGAGACATAAGATTGTTTGTGAATGCTCTTGCATGCCTCTAATCATGGTGAGAGGTGGTTCACAGAGTCCTGTATATCCCCGCTACTGAGGTGTGAACCAAAATGTACTGTGTTGAGATGGGTTTGCAGTCCCCAGAGTTAGTGGAAACTAGAGTTCAGCATGCCATGTCATGTGGGGGGGGGACCATAGTGGGTGTCTGGGAAGGAGCAAATCTGGAGGAGAAACCAAAACCACTATTTTCCACTATCTGGGGGAGGATGGAAGGGAGGAGGGAATGGAGGATGGAACTGAGGAGGGAAGGGAAGAAGGAGAAGAGGGGGGAAGGGAGGAGGGAGGGGAGGAGAGGAAGGAGCAGAGAAGGGAGGGAAGGATGGAGGGGAGGATAGAGGGGAGGATGAAGGGGAGAAGCTTCTGGTATGACACCAAGCACATAACCTCAATGTCTGCTGTCTAGACACAATTTTAATTTCTGAGCTGAGCCTATAGTCTAAATGACCATGACATTGCCTGTTAACCTAAAATTGAGCAAACTAGTCACATATGTCCTCAAATTTTCCTTAAGAAAAAATTATTAAAAATATCTGTGAGGCCATAGATAGACCACAAAAGGTGTGTGGAAAGACTGTGGCACAAAAGCATAATCACAGCCCACACGCCCCTCAGAGGTGGGACTATTAACTTGATTAGAAAAACATTTTGACTCATTCAGAATAAGTAAGTTTTTTTGGGTTGTTGTTAGCTTTGATAGGTCTAAGTCTAAAGTCACATCTATCAAAACACAACATTTTGATGAACACTAGTATGAATCAGCATAGGCTTGTGCCAGAAAGTCCTTTGCGGGAGGGGAAGTGGGAAGAGGGGGAGAGAACAGGAAAGAGAAGAGAGGGGAAGGAGCTGAATGTGTGTGTGTGTGTGTGTGTGTGTGTGCGCGCGCGCGCGCATGCACGCGCGCACACGCATGCACATGTATGTGAGAGTATGCATGCATGTGGAAGCAGATCTTGGGTGTTAGTCCTAACCTTGTGGCCATGTGGAGTTCAACCTTGAGTGTGCTATTCCCCAGATCGCATCTCTCCTTCTTTCATCTCCCTTCTTCTCCTTCTCCCTCCTCTCCTCGTTGTGACACAAGTTTCTCACTATGTCCAGAGATGACAAAAAAAAAAAAAAAAAAAAGACTAGACTGTTATATGAGCCCTAGAGGTCTACATGAATCAAGTAGATGATTCTTGTCTAGGACATCACCAAATTGTCCATTCACAGCCTAACCGATCTCGGTCTCCCCAGCACTGGGATGGAGTATGTGCCACCATGTACAACTGGTTTTAAAAGGTAGGCTTTAGGAATTAAACACAGGTCCTCACGCTTGTAAGACAAGGACTTTATGACTGAACTATTGTCCCATCCCAAAGCTGGGGTCTTTCATGACAGTGTCAAGTGATTTCCAACCACTTTTGTCAGACGGTGATGCTCAAACAGGTCAGCAGCAGAGGTGCAGGATGGAGAAGTGGGATCCAGGACACAGGATCACTGGGAGCCACGAAAACATCAGACTCAGTAAAACAGACCATGTGTTTCAGGAAGATGTATCGAAAGTAGATGATTCATGTCTAGGACATCACCAAATTGTCCATTCAAAGCCTATTGATTTTACAAAATAGTTAACAGAACAGTTGTCCAATGGGGGCTTTCGTTGGCTTTGCACTGCTTCCTGATAACTTAAGGATGAGGTTGGTTCAGATGTAGTTTACTAGACAAGACAGGTGAGCAACTTGAGAGAGCTGCAGAGCAGGAAGGCCCTGGCCAGGCCCCAGGGTTTAAGTCCAGCTGCAACACCCCTCTCACCTTTGCAGAGTGACAACAGCTGGCTCATGGTTCTGGTTCTGACTCCAGTATCTCACCTGCTCTGTACTTGCAACTCATTTTCTGTACTTCTCTGCTTCGAGGGTGTGGCCCTTCTCTCTGAGTCCCACTGCCTTACAGCCGGTGTGGCGTCTTCCTCTGTGATCCCATCTTGGGCTACCTGCATCTGACATAACAGCGGTCCTGACTGAGGCCAAAGTCAGTGGGATCTAACATGATGGATGCTCAAAGTCAGAGACATGACCAAGGTCAGAATAGAGTGAATCCCTGAGTCTCATCCCCCTCCCACAATGCCCAGAGGCTCTTCCCCCCCAGGGCAAATCTTGGCATTTCTAGAAGTGTTCCATTCAAAGTAGTACCAGAAGGGCTCAGGAGGGCCATGGAGCAGAGAGAGGCTGCTCATGCTGTGGTTTGTCTCTAAACAATTTCTTTCTTTAACTACTTCCCTTGAGCCCATGGTCCAGACACTGAGCTCGCTATGTCCACATCTGCCTCTACTTGAGTGATCGGGGGTCATTGTCTACTTTCTTCAGATAAAGAGCTCAGAAGGCTGAGGGTAAAACCTTGTGCCATATCATGCCATGAAGACTGGGCCACCTTCAGTAGCAGAACTTCGGGATCCTTGGAACAAAGGAAACAGAGCCTCTATCTCTCCAGACTACAGGGATATTATGTCTAAGGCACAGAATCCAGGTATACAAGGGATGTGCACACCGCATGCTAGATGACAACCTTCAGATGTGACTTTGATGGAGTCCTAGGCATTGAGGGCCAGGGATGACCTGAGCAGTGTTAGTCCCTGAGAACTGTTAGTATTTAAGGTGAGATGGCAGATCAGAGGCTGGGCCAGGCTGAATACTGTCAACCTCTGGGTGTTGCCAGGAGTGAGGTCTTCACTTACCCTTCTTCCCAACTTCCTTTCAATTCTGATGTTTTAGTTCTCTAGGGTTGATTCCCTCTCAGTCTGCGGAAGTAGGAGAGTTTGAAGGTTTCCCAGTATCTGTGTGAGACATTGGTTTCTTCTGTGTTTCTGTAACACTGAAGGAAAAGGGGGAAAGGTTCTGTCAAGGTCTTCTGGCAGACAGCTCTTGAGAGAAAACTTGCAGTCTGTACTTGGTGCAGTCTTAGGAACCTGTGAAGCAGCTGCCTGGCCCCTGGGGTCTGGATCCCAGCTATTGGTTTACAAACACATGGGCCTGAGCTCCTTGATAAATGGAAATTGTAGGGTAATGGTTGGTTCTCCACTGATTCATATCCAAGAAGGCTATAAAAATGGTAATGCATGTATTCATAATTAACACCCTAGCTATAAATCATCTTAGAACCAAATTATGAAAACTTAGGAGTCACACATGCTGCTATTAGGGTGAAAATTCATTTTTACCAAAGCAGGAAGACAGGACTGGACATGAGAAGCCGACTTAGTGCACTGGAGATACAAGGACAGAGTCGGCGATACCCTTGACCCCATAGGAAATCTCTATGATGGAGAGGCCCCTGCGTGATTTAGATGATGTGGCTCCTAGAGCAATTTCCTACAGATTGAAGCACTTGCTTCTGAAGTGGGGAGGGGGCTCATGAGACTCAGGAAGTTCCTGAAACTAACCAGATTACAAGGCCCTTCACCCAAGTTTTAGAAGCAATAAACAACTTGGTGAGGAGGCCCTCAGGCCTGATAAGCTGCCTTTAGAAGACTCTTCAACCTATCTCCATGATTCGTACAGAGATGTCTGGCGATGCAGTTTTCATGCACTGATACCCAGGTTGGGGTGGACTCTTCAGTGATGTGCTGCTACCTTTGGGTTAGCCATGTTCTTTTGCCTGGATCAACTGTGGATTGCTAGACTGACCTTTGTTGCAGTGGTTATTTTGGTCTGTCATCCTTTCCCTCACTGGTATGAACAGGTAATTGTCCTCATCTCCCCAGAAAAAGTCCCACACAATGTGAGCACACTCCAGAACACAGCAGACTCACCCCAGTGGGATTCTCTGATTGTCAGGGCATCAGTTGGCAGCCTGGAGTTTATTCAGAGAAGCACAACCAAAGCTATGGATTCCCTCAGCTATGGCGCTCACCCATGGCATGTTCATCACCAGGGCTGTGGCTGTGCTGGGACCTTTGTATTTAGTTCCTATCTTGATAGACATAAGATCACAGCTCTATGTATCAAGCAGGGATCTCTAGGGGAATAGAAGCAATAGAATGTATACACGATGCTTCACTAGCTCAGCTCATGCAACAGGCTGAGAGTTCTAACAGCAGTCACCACTCTCTAGAAAGGCTGGAAGCCCAGTGGCTGCTCAGTCCATTCATATGGATGTCAGTTAGCAGTCCTAATCTGGTGCTGTGCGGTGGGTGCGGGAGGCCTGGAAGATTCCTAGAGAGTCATCAGTTTTCAGTCTACATTGGGATGCAGAAGAAGCTAGGTTCTAGCATCAACAAAGGATGGGAGCTCCAGCTGCCACCTGCTGGAAGGTGGGGGAGGGTCCTCACTCCTGACTAATCTTTCCTGAGAACTCTGGAGCTGTCAGTCAAGATCTGCCATCACTGGTAGTGAGAGACCAGGCCAGACTGAAAGATTCCCAGAGTGACAAGAAGAGCTGGGTTCTACTTCCTGTGAGGACACTGTCCTAGTTCAGGTTTCTTTTCTGCTTCTGTGATTAAACGCTGACCAAAAGCAACTTGGGGAGAAAGGGCCTATTTATATTACAGTTTATAGTCCATCACAAAGGGGAAGTCAGGGAGGAGGCAGGAGCCGAAGCAGAGACCAGGGAGGAGCCGCTTTCTGACCTGTTTTTAAAACAACTAAGAACCACTTGCCCAAGTGGTGCCATTTACAATGGGATGAGCCCTCCTATGTGAGACAATTAAAAAATGCCCCCACCCCCACCCCACAACTTGGCGCATGCCAATCTGATGGGGGATTTTCTCAGTTATGATTCCTTCTTCCTAGACAACCATGGCTGGTGGTAAATGGACAAATAGCTAAGCCATGCCAGTGTCTTGCTCAGCAATGTGCTAGCTGGCTCCTCTCTGCAGAGCTGTGTATGGTAGAACTCAGGACCAGAGCATTCCTGACCTGGATGCAAGTAGGACTGTCCCTGACCCACAGAGCCCTGCCTAGATTTCCTGGATCTAAACTAGGCCAAAGACAGACTGCCAACAGTAACATTCTCTGGGTAGCCAATGCAAAGGATGTTTTTCCTGGTGCATTTGAAGTTTTTAAGAGTCACAGAATAGAGGTTTCCTGGGCCACACAGATGCTCCATAGGTAATTTTCTTAATAGAGGACCAGAAAATTACACTGAGAATTTGTCATCCCTGTCTCTGAGGATCTTTCCTCATTGTGGGCAAGCTTGATGAAGCTCATGCTTTCTTACACACATACACACAAACACACACACTCACACTCAGTCTAACATCCAGCACTCTGCATATAACACAGGTCTTAGGAAGTGACTGATCACATACATACACACACACACGTGTTATCTATATATGTGTGCACACACAGACACACACATATGATAATGCAGTTTTTTCTCAATGCCAGTTACAGTATTATGCTCTTTCTGCCACACTTTCCTTAGCCTGGTTGGATTATAATCATCTGGTGTTAAGCTTTTGCCGTATACAATCCAAAGATCAAGCAGGGATTTTTGCGGGCAGCTCAAATCTCAGAAGAAAGAATTGAGTTGAATACCTGCATTCTAAATGTATCTCCTTTCAACCTCTGAAAATATATGGAATAAAACCAGGCTATTATGATTTAAGTAGCTAGGTAAAATCAGAGCCGAGAAGAGACACCCAGAGAAGCCAGATGTCACTGGAAACCCGGGTACGAAGCAGACATTATCCTCAGACTCCACTGAGCTCTGCTAAGCAAGCTTCCCCTTCCCCTTGAAGGAATTGAGTCGAGATTCTGCAGCTCAGTCAAGGCCACGTGAGGCTGAGATCTGCCTCTCAGGTGCTTGTGTTCCTACAGCTCTGCGAGGCCATTAGCCTCCCTCTCACCAGCTATCCCAAATATCAGGAAGATTCTCCCCAGTGGAGGAAGACAGATATGACTCGACCTGCCCCGCCCCACCCATTCCCCCGCCTCACTCATCCCCCACCCCCAGTTCCCCACCTTGCCACTAACTGCATTCAAAGCATGATGTGATGCAGTCACCCGTGAACATACTCTGAAAGGGCCACAGAAATGTAAGGCTTTTGATGCCTTTGTTAGCGGTCAGAAGCCACGGAGATGGGTTTAGCTGGGTAAACTAGCAGATACTTAGATGAAGCCCATTGGAACGTCTTCCAAGTTACAAATGTTAAGTGGCAAAGAGGAACTGGCTCAGGTAGAGATTTTAAGCTCTATCACAATCTGGTCTGGACCATCTGCCGAGAAGGATGAAGGATGATCATGAGGCAGATGTTTATAAGGTAGCATAGGCTTGTTCTGGTGAGGGTGGACTCTTTGTTTCCCCAGCTAGGCAGCAGCCTCAGCTTTCCTCACTGTGTGTAGTACAGTAGAGGGAGGACAGGAAGCTAGAACATGTGCATCCAGTGGTGGCACCTCTTTTAAGTTAGGTACAATTATGGGACTATCTAATTTTTGCCACTTGCTAGCTCCGTGCTTGGAAATCACCTCCTAGGTACTGATGTCTGTCCAGCTAAGGCCTTAAAATCTTTCTGTAAGATAAGGAAACAGTGTTTCCATAACAACATGAGGGGGCTCTCATGAAAGACTACATCTGATAATGCATCTAAATGTTGGTTCAGAGTGGTACAGTGCAGTGGGGTCTTTGACCTCAGTGAACAAGCACAGGAGCACAGTGTTTGCTGTGAGCTTCCCAGAATCTTTACCCAGGGATGCAAGATGGGTTGCACATTGATCAGCCTTTAAAGCACTTCACTACTGTGTTTCTGTTGTATCTCAGATAGGCTGTACATTTCCCCCATCAGGGAGAATTCCACAATGCAAGCATTCAGGGTGTAACCGTGCCCAGCTAAACTAGAAACCGGAGAAACGGGCAAGTGTCAGGCTCTCCTAAGGGTGTATCTAATAGATCACCAAGCCTGAGAAGTGATGTGCTAGGGGCTTGTGCTGCAAGGAAGGGTTTAAAGCCACATGGATGCCACCTCAACAGAGAAGTAGTAATGGTAGAGACGTGCTCTCTCCATCGCCCAGGAGTACTGTGCCGCCTGAGACACTGAGGTAAAGAAAGGACTCCTTTGAAGAGAGTGAGCTTCTTCAGCAAGGAGAGACGAGTGAGAAAAGCAAGTAGAAAATTTCTAGAAAGTCTAGTTACTGGCAGAAAAACAATGACGACGGGTGAAGAGCAACATCCCTTGAAGGTAGAAATGGCAGTGTGTGACAGCTTCATGGTTCGGGGTAGCCAACCCGGTTCTCTGGTAAATGAAGTCGACTGCATCTTTTGAGCATGGAAGAGTCACTCTGGGCGAGACTGGAACACTGTGCTAGGAGCAAGGTTGGCTGCACCGCTATGGACTCGGGAACTCAGCCGCAGAGCCTGCCTGCCCCACCTTTCTTCCAGTAGAGCCTGGTTCAGAAGCAAAAATGTCTAGAGTTTGGTCTAGCAGAGCCAAATGACAGAGGGGCTCTCACAAAATGGCGGAGGCCTTGTGCACCCCAGCTGGAAGATGGTTCCAGTTGGAAAACAGAGAGAAAGCTCATGAAATACCTGCATTTGCCTAGGGCGGCTGTGGGCTTGGGGTGTGAGCCCGAGAGCTCTCACACCAGCTCTTGCTATAGCCAGGTGCTTCACTGCCCTTTCCATGAGTGATAGTCTTCTTCTTTTTTTTTTTTTTTTTCACTTTAAAAATTTCAATCATTTAAACACGGGAGCTTTCCAAATATGTTCAGTGAGTACATTTAATATTACATCCACATCAACCATCTGTAAATAATTTATTGCAAATGAATGTCCTAGATAGTTACACATATGCATGACTTGAATAAACAGGTAAGGACAGAAAAAAAAAAAAAAAAACCAAACCAACGAAACAACAATGACAAAAACAACCTAAAAGGCTCAATACTGAACAAGTATAAGTGTCTCTATCTGCTATTAGAAGGTACTTGAAGGCCACCCTGATTTAAACAGTGCCCTTCCTTGTCCCCTGACACAGAGTGTTCACTGTTCCTGGCCGTTGATTTCTCCTTCAATATGTTTGCTGGACTGTACGTTACCCCTGTGCTTGAGGCTTTCAGGGGCCTAGGTGAGGAGCACTCATCCAAAACAATTTGGGAAAAGTGGACAGAGAAGGAAGAGGAGGGAAACAAGTCCTCCCCTTGCCCTGTTAGGGCAGCAGGGCAGGTCTGCAGCTGCTCTCTGGTCCTAAGTAGAACCCATCGCCCCTGGGGGGTGAGAATGACATCATGTTGGCCTGTCTGCACTGGCAACACTGTACTGTTTGATGTTGCTGACATTGGTTCAAAAATTAATGTTGATGAGATTTATATGCGATGTGCTTATTTTCTACAAGTCCAGCACTCTCCTTTGCTCGTGGACTAATATACAAGCTCTGAGGAAACTTGATGAGAAATGCCATGAGCAGTCGATATAGGCAGCAGAGGACCTTGATGAAGCTAAGCTGGGAGTAAAGCAGACATTGGGTCTTCCTTCCATAGACCCAGTAGGCTATTGGCATTGGTCTCTACAAGCCTAGAGGAAGGACAACAACAGACCCAGTGGAGGCCAGAGAGATTTTGGATTGGGGGGGGGGGATGGAGAAAGGCGGCTGTGTGTCCTGTCATGGAGCCTGATGTTCCTAATGTGTCTTTGTTGGCATAGCAATCTAGTAAGACCTCTAAAGAGCCTTCATTTTAAAATGTTAACTCAGAGCTTCCAGAAAGAGAGCAGAGGCCCAGGATTTACCTTGCTAACTCCTGAAAATGATGGCCTATGATCTAACAGGGAGCATATATCAATAGTGGGAAACTGATGCCCTGAAATATGTTAGGCATAGACTTGTTCAGATTTGCCAGCCTTTGTAGATGGTTTTCCTATCTGGGAAGAGGGGAGGTAGACGATTCTCTGAGACTCTGTTACACAATTCAGAGAACTTCCCTTCCTCCAGTACTGTCACTATGGTCACGGCCTCTCCCCACTGCTGAACCCTGAACACCAGTATCTGTCTTCCTTTAGGGAAATTCTGTCATCTAGAGAATATCCAGCAAATTGGCTTTTGCCAGTGGTCAGGGAGGTCAAATACATTCATAGCTTCCTAATCTTCTCTGGCAAAGGGTTTGGTAGGCCTTGGTCCATTTTGGAATTGGACAGCCTATTTCTTTCTGTTGAGCTTGAGAATTGATTGCATGTTGTGAACACAGAATTCTTGTTGAGTTTGTAGTTTGCAAAAACCTTTGGCTATGTCTAAGAAACAATTCCTGGTCCCGCAGATTTTTCTCCCTCCCTTTCTTCAAAAGGCTACAACCCCTCCAGCCGATGTTGGAACAAGGAGTCTGGAGGTTGTAGTTTCAGGATGGAAGCCGGAAGGCTTTAGCATCTAAGGAGAGCATCGTGGGGGTCTCAGGCCATCCAACAGCTCATATTAAAGTGTGTGCATCCATGCGTGCCTTTACAAACACAGGTATGAGTATGGATGTGTACGTACACACATTACCACATCTTTGTGATCACCTGGGAAGGTGTCCTCTGTTCTTGCTTTGTTACTTACTTTTATGGATGTGCCATGGTGTGTATGTGGAGGTGAGAGGACAACTTCTGGAAGTCACTTCTACCTTTACCCGTGTAGGCTCCAGAAACAAAACTCAAGTCACTTGGCCGTAAATGTCCTTTCCTGATGAGCTATCTAGCCAGCCCCACAGCTTGCTCTTTCTCTTAGTCATCCGTTTCTGTAACAAGAGATAGCTTCCTCTTCTGCTCTTTTCCACTCCATCATGAGTTTCAGGGAGACCAAGCCAAGAGCCCGTATGCTATCCGAGGCACACCAGGGAGGAGGCAGACCAGAACTTTCTGCAGCAGGCACTGCTGTGCCCTGACTGGAACATCCTAGTCTGGAGCAGTGAAGTCTCTCAGCCGTGGACTGTAGCGGTGGACACCACTTTTGAGGCAATACATTTTGCTGTGTACTATAGTCTCTCTTGTCACTCACAGCTAAGGTCCCTTAGGTCAAGGTTCCTTCAGTCCGGTATTGGGAGACTGAGGCCGTCAGAACACAGCCTTGGGTACAGCCCTCTCAGGATGTTGGAAGGATACGCCTTTAGCATGGAGGTAGCTGAGGAAGTCAGGGTTGGCTCCCTGAAGGGAACTATCCTCCTTTATTCCACAGAGGACACTGAGTCAAACATTTAGCGTCTCTATCACATACGTCTGTCATATACACCAGCTTTCAGGGTCTTAAAACTATAGAGTGAGCTACTTAGGGGAGAAAGACTAACTTCTTAATTATCTTGTGTGCATTCTGTGTCAGGTGAGTTTCCAGCACATACCTGCTCCTTAATAGCCAATTGCCGTTAACTAAACTAATTAATCAGTGAGTTGAATAAATGTCGGGCTGGTAAATGCGGTCCCATTTGCCCTTGTCTGTGGTCTAAATGCTGCCATTATGACCAATTTCAGGCTACCAGTTTGCTATCTATCATTCCGTTCACAGAACTACTGACAACAGAGCAATTGGTATTCATCAACCAGCACAAGCCAGGAGCTGAGCCCTTTGTTGTACCCGGAATGGAATTCACTGTGTACATGTGGGTGGAACTCAGGCCTGGCTTAGCTCAAGTTGTTCTGCTAGGCTGCAGGTACTTCAAGGTCTTATGTTCCTCAACTCCCTCAGAGTTGTCTGGTCTGCACATCACCACAGCTGGAGATATAGCATGCACACACGCACCCTCCCAGGCTCTAAAAGCCTGTGGGGAATTTCCTTGCCAAGAATGATCGTCTCCAGAGAACAAACTCTCACCACCCTTGGGTAAGCTTTGAGAGGACTCAGGATGAGTGATGCCTCTGGGCAACCCAGGCTGGTTGGAGAGAAAATGGGATCAGGGTTGGGAGGGAAGACAGGGAGCAGGCCCAGGAAAGACTAGGCCTGGAGCAGGAACACAATGCTGTCCTTGTCCAGGAGAGGAGGGTGCCTTCAGTGTCAAGGAGGGCTTAGTAGCAGAGCTTCTGACAAGCAGCCAGGACCACAGAAAGGCTCCTTGATCAAGACCTGCTCTGCCTCTTCATACCATGATGGGCCAGGTAGCAGCAGCTTAGATAAAAACTGGAGAGTTTGAGAAGTTTCTGGGGGGAGGTCCAGTGCCTGGTTCCTTTGGTGGCCAAGACTCCAGGAGTCAGGATTTACTGAGCCTCATTTTGACACTAGGCTGAGAGGTGTCTATCATATTCCACCCAGACTCCTAAGCTAGGCTCTGACCACTGAACAACTTCACCCAAGTGCTCACATCTGCTCTGAGTGGTCCCTTACCACCCAGTGGCCTGCTAGGACTAGGTCAACGTCCCACCAGTAGCCCAGACTACCTAGCAGGTACCTTAACTGGTCTCAGATCCTAGGTCGGAGGCTAGTCCCTGTGCCCAGACAGCGCTGGGTAGAGGACAAACTTCATGTAACTCAGGACCTGAGTCTATTATGTTCAGCCTGTATCTGTTATCTTGCAGTTGGAGCCTTTTCCACAAGAGCACCTAGGAAGAGCCACAGCCCACCTAAGAAGAGAGCCTTCAGTACACCGAGCAAAGGCGATTTTAGTTAACCTATACACCCATGGTCCATGACTCTGAGGTTATGCATATCCATCTGCAGACACACAGGGAGACACTGTCCTCAGTGTAGAATGGCATACTTCAGTGTCTAGGTTTTTGACTTCAACATTATTTTTCTGGATGGATCATTCTAGTGTTATAGAGTATATATGGTTTAATGTGTCTTATTGTGTGTGTAGGGAGGGGTAGGACTATATAGCACATTTGTGTGTTGACTGTATGGCTGCCTATATGTGGTGGCATTGTCTCTTTGTGTGAGGTATTGTCTCTGTTTACATGTTGTCTTTGTGAGGGTTGTGCTCTCTCTGTGTATGGTGTATACTATCTGTGTGTATTAGGGGTGTGCTGACTGTGTGTATTAGGGGTGCACTGTCTGTATGTATTGGGGCATAGCATCTGTGTATATTAGGGGTATACCGTGTATCCGTGATATGCTGTCTCTGTGTATTAGGGGTGTGCTGTCTCTGTGTGTATTTTATTTTCTCCAATGATGGGAAAAGCCTGACAATCAAGTTACTTAGAAGACTTTTCAAATTGACTTTGCCTCTCTTATAAAAATGAGCCATTTAGTGTCTTTGAGGCCATTACTGAGTCTTTCAGAAGGAGAGTGAGGCGAATCAGAGGTAAAACCCACACACTCTCGCTAATGGTGTTAATCTCATTTGCTGTCACCATTCAATACTCATTGAAACTCTTGTCCCTCTACCCCTGGGACAGAAGCCCTAGAAGAGGAGCTGCCAGAGTAGACAGGCTGCAGTCAGGCCCACGAGGTAGGTCTCACATATCCAGGAAGGGTGTGGTTGTCATGGTTCATGCTCAAGGTCAGTCTGTAAAGAGTAAGACAGGACAGACATATAGACCTGGGCATTGCTGCTTGCTAGGGAAAATAACACTCCACATATTAGCACATCTGTCCCATCCTCCATATATTAGCACATCTTCCCTATCCCACTTTTCATAGCAAAAAAGCACCTTATTCATTCGTGCCTGTGGGTCAGAAACACAGGTCTGAACCTGGGAAAGAATAGTAAAGATGAGGTCTATGTTGCACTCTTTTGCATGACCCTTAGTGACAAGCCCAGGTCTCTGGGGGGCAGCAGGCACCATAGAGCTAAGGATGTCTGGCCCCAGAAAATCTGCAAAAAAATTCTGAGCTTTGTAAGTGGGAGTCAGACACCCCATCTGCCAGGACATGAAGAATGAGTAGACCTTTCTGAGCCTATACAAGTTTTACTCAACAGAGGGTTCCTGAGACCTCCTCTCTGGTTTGGGATGAGTGGGGCTCAAGGATCCCAGTCAAGGGTGCCAGGTGTCCAGCAGAGCTACTCTGTTTCCAGGATGGAACGATGGCTACTGCTGGCCAGAGATAGATCTATTGAAACGAGACGAGAGGGTAGAATTCTGTTGAGGGAAAGAACAGCCTGTGGAAGTCACACACACACACACACACACACACACACACACACACACACACACACACACACACACACACACACACACACACACACACACACACACACACACACACACACACACACACACACACACACGAGTTTGAAGGCACTAGCAGGTGAACTGGGAATCAGCACATGAGGGAGTCATTTGACTCAGAGAAGCCAGGTGAAGCACCAGGGTAAGAGATGGCCTTGAGTGGAACAGGCTCTGGCCTGGCTCTGGCTATTTCTACATATCTACAGTACCACACTGCTCGGGCCAGGCCTGTGTGCTTGATTAAATCTGAGGGACTTTGCTAGTAAGTCAAGGTAGCTAGCTGGCTGCACAGGGCCAGTGTGGAGCAGTTTGTAAATCAAATGGAGAAAGGCAAGCTGTGGGCATGACAAGGCTATTTAGGGACCAGCTGGGTGTGGCTCTGATTGCTCTGAGAGCAGGGAGTTGAAGTAATGGAACCTGTAGGGACTATGACCTTATTGGCCAGGGAGGGGAGCGGTAGATAGGCACAGAGCTTTGTTGGAAGGGAAAGCAGCCTTCGAAAAGCTCATGAGAGACACAAGGGCCAAAAGTACTCAGGGATGCCAAGTGGAGATGGTGCTAGACTAGGAACACACTGGGCCAAAATCTAGTAGAGCTGTGAAGAAAGCCTGCCATGCTCCCCACTATGCAAGGTGCTGTTGCACATACCACAGGCAAGCTGGCTGAACCCTTGTCTTGTGGTGGAGAGTACAAGAAAGAGCAAGTCAGTACACAGCTAACCAGGATGGTGGCTGTCATGAGGTCACTGCATAGGTGAGTTGCATGGTAGTGCACAGGGCGACAGGAGACTAGACAGGCCTGGGAATTGGAAGGAGGCATGCACATACAGAAAGCCAGCACATCCCAGGCTGCAGGATGAGTCAGGTATAGGCCCAGGTTCTGGGAATAGAACAGTCTTGGAGTCCCTGTACTTGTTGGGGACTTCAGGATCAGCTAAGTAGAGTACATGGTTGAACCTGACAGTAGACTGGTGCTCCAATAGTTCTCTCTGTGGCCTGCCTTGTCTGGGCCTCAGCATCTCTGATCCCCTGAGTCCTTACAGTCCAGAGACTGCACTGTCACGTGGTACTGGCATGAAGGCTTGGATGTTTCCTGTCATCTATTCAGACCCCACTCTGCAGCTAGCATCTCCCCAGGAAACAGTGATTCTCATGGGGTCCTGTCCATCTTTATTGGATTACTTTCTTCCTTTTTTCTGTTCTTTCTTTCTTTCCTTCCTTTTTTCCCTCCCTCCCTCCCTCCCTCCCTCCCTCCCTTCCTTCCTTCCTTCTTTTCTTTCTCCCTCCCTCCCTTCCTCCACCCACCCCCTTCTTTCTTTCTTTCTTTTCTAAAAAATCAACAGCAAAGAGATTTCCCACACATCTCCTGTCCATACATGGCATGTATAGGATCCATTGTCAGCATCTCCACCAGGGTGAGCGTACATTTTTTTAGGCATCATTGATGCATGGTTATCACCTGAAGTTTAGAGTTCACTTGTGGATTCATCCTGCACATGTACGTATTTGCATGGATGCAGTGATGTGAGACATGGTTGTGGATCATATGAAATCTATATAATAAGGTACCATCAATGCCCAAGATTCTTCTATGCTCTGCCAGTCCATCTCTCTCATGCCTGTCACTGGCCATCCCCTAGCACTGTACCACCCCATAGCTTCACCTTTACCCACATCTCATCACAGTGGACTGCTACAGTCATACCACTTTCACAGCATCTTCTTATAGTCAGACATTTCAGTGTCCCTCAGGCCTCTAATGGCTCTAGAGAGCCATTGCTTTTGTCCTGAACACTATCACATAGCATGAGTAGAGCACCCATCATCAACTCCCCCACAGATGACATATGATTTGCTTCCAAGATTTGGAAACCGGAAAAGAAAGTTAAGGATATAGTTTCAATACAAGTTGTTGCTTTTTTTGGGGAAAATATTAAGGGGATTAACTGCCAGATTCTATGGAATGAACACACACACACACACACACACACACACACACACACACACACACAGAGTCAATCAAAACTGGCTGTGTATGCCTGTGATTGTATTTGTGTGTGCACAAGCGCAAAAGTGTGTACAAAAACGTGTGTGTACATTTATGTGAAGGCTGCATGCTACCTTCAGGTGCTGCTCCTTAGACTCTATTTCACCTCATTTTTGAGAGAGTCTTTTTGGCTGGGAACATGCAGGTTAAACTACTAGCCAGAGAGTCCAGGGAATCTGCCTGTCTTCTTTTTGTTAGCACTCGTATTACCCAAATGTGCCACCAGACCTTGATTTTTGTATGTGGGTTCTGGCGTTTGACATCAGGTGGCCGTGCTTGGGAGACAAGCACTTGACTAAGTGAGCCCCATACTGCCCCCTTCTGCATTTCTTGCCACGGAGACTGAGAGCCCCTGTTGTTGTTCTTGGTGCTCTCTGTTCCTGCCACTCTGGTGAGGGTGGACAGATAACTGGTTTCCATGTGCATTTCCCTGGTGAAGAGTGCTGAGGGAGTTCGCACAGTCTGCTAGTTTCCCATCTATCTCGGTGAATCGCTAAGGTCTTTGTGACTAGTTTAACCCCTTCATTTCCTTGTTGAAGAGTTCTTTTCAACAAGAGTTTGGATGACAGGTGAATTTTTTGGAAATAGCTCCACCTAATCCGTGGCTTGCCTTATTATTCTTTTACTATCATCTTTCATAGAGAAGGAGTTTTTACTTTTTATGGAAATCTAGCTTATCGCTTTTTCCAAGGCCCGTGCCTTTGCTGCTGCAGGGAAAAATGTCATCTTCACGTTTAAGGTCATGGGAACGTTTCTCCTCATTACCCTCCAGGAGGGTTAGGGTTACGCATTTTACATCAGTCTATGATTCATTCTGAGTTAGTTTTTGTAATAGATGCATGCTCTGTCTCTATTTTATTTTATTTATTTCATATGTGTTATTTATCTGTGTCTTGTAGATGCCCAGTTATTCTAGGGCCATTTGTTCAAATACCATCTTTGCTCCATCATGTGGCCTTGCCTGTCTATAAAGGTGTATTTCTGGGCCCTATGTTCTTTTCCAACCTTCTGTTTGTCTCCTTTACTTATAGCAAACTGTCTTGATAACTGTAGTGCCATGGTGGATCTTTAGGTCTGTGTACACATTACTGTGTTCCTTCCCTTCAGTGCTGGGTTGAGTAATCTGGTCTATGGCCTCTACACATATGTGAGTATGTCTACCACTGTCACAGTTATTAGTGACTTTCCTTAGAATGAGGTTGAATTCTCAGAACTATCCTTTTTACAACACTGAATCATCCCACCCAGGATGATGGGACAGTCCTTCACCCAATCACCTTTAGTTTTTCCTTTATTTCATCCACAAGAATTTTATACTTAAACTAGGTCTATTTTATTAGAAGTATACAGCAGATTTCATTTAGGTTTGGGAAACATAAATGGTAATCATGTGATTGGCTTCAAACCCTGTTTGTCCTTGCTGCCATAGAGAGACATGACAGGCTTTCCTATATTAAGCTTGTATCCCGTTGTTGACCAAACTGCTTGTTCCTGGTGTCTTTTAATTATGCTGGATTTTATTTATTACCAATCATGGCATCTGCAAACAGATTTCTTTCTTTCAACTCTTATGTATTTTGTCTTTATTTTACTGACTATAGCTTCCAGTAGGTTGACTAGAAATAATGAGGGGAAATCTGGGTCTTGAACTTGGCCACAGTGGGAGAGAGCATCAGTTTTTCACAGGAGCTAAGATGCTAGATGCAAGATATTTCAGTAGGTTTTCTCTCAGTCAGCAGAAAGGTCCCCTCTGTTCCTAGTATATTCAGTTTTTAATAATTAATAAGGGCTTAATTTTGTCAAGTGTTTTTATGTCTATTTATAGTACCACACAATTTCTTTTATGTGTATGTATGTTTGCCTGCGTGTATGTAGTGTGTCGTGTGAATGAATCTGCATGTTTACATGTGTCTTAGTCAGGGTTTCTATTCCTGCACAAACATCATGACCAAGAAGCAAGTTGGGGAGGAAAGGGTTTATTCAGCTTACATTGCCATACTGCTTTTGATCACCAAAGGATACAGGACTGGAACTCAAGCAGGTCAGAAAGCAGGAGCTGATGCAGAAGGCATGGAGGGATGTGCTTTACTGGCTTGCTTCCCCTGGCTTGCTCAGCCTGCTTTCTTATAGAATCCAAGACTACCAGCCCAGAGATGGTCCCACCCACAAGGGGCCTCTCCCCCTTGATCACTAATTGAGGAAATGCCCCACAGCTGGATCTCATGGGGGCATTTCCCCAACTAAAGCTCCTTTCTCTGTGATAACTCCAGCTGTGTCAAGTTGACACAAAGCTAGCCAGTACAACATGCATGTATGTAGTATGCTGTGTGCATGCAACTGCATGTTTGCATGCATGTATATAGTGTGCCATGTGCATGCAGTACATGCAGAGTCCAGAAAAGGGCATTGGATCCACTCGTCTGAAGTTGCAGGCCATTGTGAGCCACCATGTGGGTGCTGGGAACAGAGTTGGGTTCTGCTGCAAGAGAAGCAAGTGCTCTTAATCACTGGGCCAGGTCCTCAGCCCCCACACGGAGGTTTTATTGTTTAGCCTATTTATGTGATGATTATACCAGTATTTTTGAGTCAGGGTCCCGCTAAGTAGCCTGTTTTCACACTAATCAAAAGCTGAGCTTTATGTTGTGATTTTCATAGGCACACGTGACTGGCTCGTATTTACTGATGTTTTTAGTGTGAGCTGACCCCAGGGCATCTGGCCTAGGCTCATTCTTTTAAACCCCCGTACCTACAGTGTGTTAGTTTATTTTCTGTCTCTGTACCATGATGCCACGGTGGTATAACTTTATGAAGGAATGAGGTTTATATAGCTCAGCTTTCTCTAGAGGGCTAAGGGCGTGGGACCAGCTTCTGCTAAGCTCTGGTGAAGGACTTATTGGAGATATTATCACAACAACAGTGAAGGCGTGTGGGAGCGATGGGTCATAGTACAGGACAAAAGGCCCACATGAGGTAAGGGATAGCTCTCCTTCCAAAGCAGTGCATTCATTGTAGCTCGATAGGCTCCCCCAAACTATTGAATCCCTCTAGGCCAGTGTCACTAGTGAAGTCCCACTGGACTCACCCTCTTAAAAATCCTTCCAACTCACAACATACCCACAGTATAGGGCTGGTGAGATGGCTCAGAGAGGTTAAGAGTACCGGGTGCTCTTCTGGAGGTCCAGAGTTCAATTCTCAGCCACCATGTGGTGGCTCATAACCATCTATAGTGAGATGCCCTCTTGTGGCCTGCAGGCATACATGTGGACCAAACATTGTATACATAGTAAATAAATAAATCTTTAAAAAAAAAAATACCCACATTGTACAACAAGTTCTTACTACCTGGCCTCTTGGGAGGCAGATGTCCTCCAAACCACAGTAATAAAGGAAACAGAAGAGAATCTTCAAGGTAGCCTCCCTGCCCCCACAGTGTTCCCTCAGACACATAGGTATGAGTATATCTTTTACTATAAACCAGACACTGAATTAATGATGCTGGTCACAGGGATTCCTGGGTGACAAGGTAAATTTTGGCTGAGAAGGAAGTGTCCATACTGAATTTCAGGTGAGTCCTGTGAACGACAGCTTTCCAGAGGAGTCATGTGATTGATGCCAAGTAGCCCCAGATCACTGGTACCTTGCTTCTGGACATTTCGCCTGGGGAACTTCAGACATGCCTGGTTCATCTTCGTCCTCCAAGTCTACCTGCTGCTCCCTAGCCTAGCTCATACAGATTTCTAGTTTCCTACACAGAGCCAACAGTACATCGTTGTCTTCCAGTTCCAGTGTAAACTCTACAGCAGAACTTGGTGGAACTCCACTCTCCAAATTCCTTCCAGCAACACTTAACCTAGGAAGTGTTGTTTCTGGGCCTGTGCCTTGGTGGGCCTTATTTTCTGTACAGAGTGACTGGGCCTTCACTGTGGCCTCCTGCCAAAGCCATCTGATCCCTCTTCCTTCTTCATAGTATGTGGTTAGCATCTCAACATGCAAATCCCAGCAGCTGTGCACGTTCCTGGAAGCCCACTTGCCCGTTGTCAGCCATCCTACCACAGAGACAATGGCACTTGGGGTTTTGAGACCACATCTAATCCCTAATGCTATTTCCTGTAAAATTCCTCTTAATTGTTATCGCTTCTCCATCTACAGGTCCCTAGAACATTCTGGTGGTAATATTATGACCACACTTCAGAGCCCTTCTCCTCTTTAAATCATGCCTTTGGTCCATCTTGCAAAGCCGGGACTAGCCAGTCTCTGTGGTTGCTGGAGGGAGCCAGCCCTGAGCAGCCACTCTTCCTGAGACCCTCCCCTTGAATGACAAAGCAGAGCTGTATGGTTCTGAAGTAGGGGTGAGCCCTGTATGCCTCAGGCTACCTTCCTCCTCCCAGGAAAGCATCCACCTTTGTGTGTGTTGGTTGGGGTGAGGGTATGCTATGCTATTCCCCCATAGAGAACTTCCTGAAAAGACGATAGCACGTCTGATTTGAGATCTGATTTGTTGTCCTGTCTCAGACTGTGGAATGACCTAGAAGGCTGTATTGGTTGGTGGCAACTTGGTGATTTTTCACCTGGATTTCACACTGGAAATGGCCAAACTCTACAGATTGTAATGCCTCTGCGTTCTGTTCCAAACTTGGCATGCCACAGCCGAGATTCTAAGAACTGCATTCACTCTAGAGTGAGAATTTGATGCGTACTGGGAGCCATGACCTCCTAATTCAAATATAGCTGTTCCCCTGGCCAAGGCTAGCACCATTTCCTCAGGACAGGGCAGTGGTACCTACCACCCAGGTTTCCTTCAGCTCCCCAACTATTTTCCTCCCACTTCCTGAAGTATTTCCCATGAGGCCTTTGGACACACTCATCTGGCAGTGTAACTGGGGTGTGTAGGCATGCCAGGGAGCTCACTTCAGAGTGTCAGCACAAGTCCCTGGCTGACATGACCTTCCCAAGTTATGAGTCTCTAGAGTGAGTGTTGCTGTGGTCATATGGACTATGTTGTAAGTGGACAAATGGACCATGGGGTGAGATGTCATACCCTCCCATCCTATCGTGAAATCCACACCAACAGTACTGTTCTATATCTCAGGCTCTGTTTTTTTTTTCACTCCTGCTGTACCCTGAACTTGGCTGTTTTCATAACAGGCAGTGATGAGAACATAGACCTCCCCTGATTCCTCTCTTCCTCCTCCTCCTCCTCCTCCTCCTCCTCTTCTCCTCCTCCCTTCCTCCTTCTCTCTCCCTCCTCCTCCTCCTCCTCTTCCTCTTCTTCCTCCTCCTCCTCCTCTTCCTCCTTATCCTCTTCCTCCTCCTTTTCTTCCTTCCCATTCTTCCCTTCTTCCTCTTCTTCCAATTTTCCTTGTCCTCCTCCTTTTCCTGTTTCTCCCCTTCCTCCCTTTCCTCCATTTCCTCTTCCTTCTCTTCTTACTCCTTCTCATTCTCTTCTTCCTCTGTCTCCCCATTCTCTCCTTCCTCCTCTTCTGACCCTTCTTCCCCCTCCCCTTTTTTCTCCCCTCTTCTTCCTGCCTCTCCTTCTCCTCCCCTTCATCCCGTGAGGTTAGTCCAGCATTCTACAGCATTTCCTAGGTCATCACATGGTCTGGACCTGGAGTTGCCCCAGTCCTCCCTTAAATGCTAGTTTCTTAGGTTCATTCACTTAGCAACTTCTCCATGCCTGTCTCCTTTCTAGACATTTCTATTCCCTGGGTCAGGGCTTGCCTTTTGGAAGGGTCAGCTAGTCTCTTCCTTCCTTTGATTGAGGAAAAAAAATGCACAATTCAGTGTGGGGGAACCTGAGGTTCTAGGAAAAACAAAACAAAACCAAAAACAAAAACAAAAACAAAAAAACTAGAGATAATAATCCACTTTCAAAAAAGCACACTTTATTTCCTGTCAGAATTGTGCCCAGAAGCTAAGCTCTTCTGCAGCACTTTCCTGCGTATGCCTTACCTCTGCTCACCTGGATGGCCTTGTACATACCTGCCTAGTCTCATAATTTGTCCATTTGTCACTTGCCACCAGTCACAAGGCCATCCACATGGCCACCCAGATCACTGCAGCCTGAACTTTGCCCAGCTGTCTCCTCTGCTTGCTCTCTGTGCAGATTTCCTTCAAGGCTGTCTGGCTCTAGACAGAAGCACGCTCCCCGGAGAACTCCTTCATGTCTACATTTAAACAGAGGACTTATCTTCATCCCAGCGTTTCCCGGACCTTACCCCCTTTCCTTTATCTTTACTCTGCTCTATCCCATTAGTGAACCACGTGGAGCCAATTGTCTGACACCGGGCTGCGAGTACATTCACACAGTCCTTGCCAGACGTTTTCAGGCCTGTGCAGGGTGCCCCAAACAGAGGGCTGAGATGGCTATGTTCCAATGTAGCTAGAGTCGACTCCACCCACATGGCTCTCAGAGATGGTAGAAAGGATGACCAAGCAGAGAGAGGCTCCCAGTAGAGAGCTAGGCAGGTGCCAGGGGCAAGCCCTGGGTAGGCTCACTTCCTAACAGAGTAGAGTTCAGCTCCTGTTACATGCTCTCCTGCTGGCCCTCGGCTGCTTCCTTCACCACCAGCTCCCGAACATTGCCATTGCTATCCCTATCATTCCTTAGGCCCCAGTGAGAAGCAGGCAGAGACAGTGCCCTATGGCAATGGGTTAAAAAATCACACTGTCAGGAGGAATAGAGGGATTGCAGAGAGCTCAGCTGTGAAGCACTGACTTCTTCCCAGATGCATCCAAGCAACTCCCAGAGTAGAGACGAAGGGGCCACTTGCTGCATCTTATGGTACCCTGTGCCTGCCTCAGTGGCTCTGATGTTTGCTGCTGTAAAGAGCTTGGCTGGCATATGCTTTGCCAGTGGGGGGGAAAAAAAAAGAGTAAGAGGAAAAGCAGTAAGCTCGTGCGTAGTGAACCAGTGATCGTACTGAGGTAGATCCAGGGAGCAAAACCACATACAACATCAAGGAAAACCCAACAGCGGATCATATTTCCCCCAAAAGGTGTCTCAATAGGAATATAATAAAATACAGACGAGATTACTGTGCCCACTTGGGCAATTCACAACGTTCCCGGAGGTCACTGCAAAGTGAGAGCAGAGTTTCGTTTCAGACCCTGGGACTAGGGACTGAGGTGCCTATCTTACATGTCAAGGCAGACCTGGCCTCCAGGTTCTCCCAGCGTCCCTCAGTCCCTACCTGGCATAGCCTACCCCAACCTGAACCGCTCTTTCCCCAGAGGCCCTTCCCTATACAATCTAGACATTTGGTATTCATTCTCTCTCTCTCTCTCTCTCTCTCTCTCTCTCTCTCTCTCTCTCTCTCTCTCTCTCTCTCTCTCTCTCCCCTCCCTCTCTCCTCTTTTTCTCTTCTTTCCTCTTTCTTCCCCTCCCCCACCCCTCCCTCTGACATGACTTCCCTGGCCTGGGTTCTTGGGGCCAGTGAGTTCGCCCAAGAGCAGCTTCCCAATAAACCCGCCTTTAATATATTCTGATCTGGCTTGAATTGGTTCATTTCACCAGTAGAGAAATAACCTGCCAAACAGTTCCCTGACTCCTGCTCCCCAAGTTCTTCTGGACAAGGCTTCTCAGCGACCACTGAGAAAAGCTGGAGCCCGAAGACTTTGCTCCTGAGGTAGAAGCGCCTAGGGCTGATTTAGTCACAAGACTCTCCTTCAGTTGAGCTATACCACAGTCCTTTTCCAACAGAGTGCTGATCAGCCAAGCATTCCATTTGCATCGGACGACCTGCACCCTCCCCAAAACAAGACAATGGCTCATTCTGAGCAGGGTGCCTTAGCAACCCTTAATAACCTTAGTAACTCCTTTTTTTATTTGGGGGGGGGGGGATTAAGCACATCCTACCATTTAAGAGAAATGGGTTTATCCAGGCTGGACTTGTAAATTTGCCTTCTACATGAACTTCTAAGGGGAAAACAATTTCTACTTATCATCTTATGCCTATGCATGATTGGATGTGCATATGATTAAAATCAGATGCATACCAAGAAAGGACATCTACAATTAGCAAAGACTAACACCAACCTGTCAATCAAAACAAGACCAAAAAAAAATATCCACACTCCAACCCTAGCAACCATTTCCTCTGCCTCTCGGAACCACCTAGGCAGTCACAGGTTTCAGAGCTGCATGGTAGCACTGGGCCTGCTGCTTCTTGCAGTGTGACCACTCTATCTCACTTTGCCTGTGAATATGACCCCTCACTACTATGCTATTTTTGTGTTATTGCTCAATTCTCTGACCAAGATGTGAAGAACGGTGAGATGTCTGGTCCAGAGACCTTGGTAACATTCCTGTGATCACTGAATCGGTGGTGACCCGACTGAGCCCCAGCTTGTGCTCAGCTTTCTTCTCTCCACGAAGGTCACGACACCCCTTACACCTGAGCACACAGGCCTGGATGATCTTGCTTGCTCTGCAATGCGCTTTTTAAGAACTGATCAAGAGAAGAGCAGCACATTAATAATGACAAGGCTATGTTTCAGGTAGCTCAGTGTCAAGTTCATGGGATGAGGATCTTCTTCTGTCGGGAAAGTTCACCCCTTCCGTTCTTCTGGGGCCAGTGTATATCCCACCTGGATCCCTCACCCGCAGTGTGACTGACTGCCACTGAGCATCCTGATGCCAACTGAGGTGGGATCCAGAGTGCATGTGTGAAGATCTCCAAGGTAGCTCAGAAGCCGGAAGCCAACAACTTTAGGGCCCTTGGGAGAGAGTTAACCTATCACCCAGGTCACGGGTGACTGCAGGGACACCCCCATATACCTTATTCTTTGTCCTTCCTCTTTCCTCCACTCCACTCCAATCCCCCCACACACACACTGAGAGTTCATTATGAATTACAGAATGGTATAGATGACAAATACGAAGCTTCATAGAAAGAACTATGCCAGCTTATTTATAAATAAGCTGAAAATTGGCAGGAAAGTTGAGCCCGATACTTGCTCCTGATTCTCATCTGTGCATAAACAAAAAGGCTTACCACCCCCCACCCATACTGCCTTTGATAAAATAGCAGGGGTTCAAAAAATTATTAAAAATAACCTGAATGTTGAATTAATGACTGAAAACTTTAAAACTAATTTGAATAAAACATAGTTTTTTTTAAAGTTTTTTTTTGGGGTAATAACTCTTCTTATTCCTAACTCCTTATAAAGATGTAAAAGCTCCCTGTTAACAACCTTCCCCATGAGCAGGTGCTCTCCTTCTGAATGGGGTTGCCTGTAGCCCAGCACAGCTGTGGGGTCTGAGCCTTTCACAGAAGACCCTGCACTCCAGCCAGGCATGGAACACCCCAAAGTGCCCTTCACAGCCCAACCCTGTTCCAGGTCCTCTATTTCTAAGTGACCTCTGAGATCCCTGAGAGGGTGTCTGTAGTTGGTTGCCCCGGAGCTGTTTGTATTCTGATATTAGTGTTGCTTCCTCAAGAGGGGCTGCCCGGATGAGGAGCAGATTCCATACTCAGGTGATTTCATGTGAACCTTCTCCCTATTTTAACTGGTCAAATAAAGGCTAGACCTTGTGATTGGGCAGTGGAAGGGAAAGGTGGAGGTTTTAGAGAGAGGGGGAAGAGATGGAGGAAGATGGAGGAAGAGGAGGTGGAATGAAGATGGAGCAGAACCACAAGGTCTGGAGAAGCTGCAAGTAGCAAGGGATCTCATAGCTGGGGAATAGAGTATTACAGCGGTAAATCTGCCCAAGCTAGGCATGCTGCTTATAAATATTGTAACTGAGTTGTAAGTTTTGCATGGGCTTATGGGGGTTGGAGATTTACCGAAACAGATATCAATGGCCCATCACCTTCAGGAAAGCCATGCATACCACCTGCCTGCTTTCTCTGAGACCTTGCTTACCGGCCCGCTGTATTAATTTATTTCCTTACTATTGTGACAAAAATACCCAGCAAGAGCAACTTGAGGATGGATGGTCTGGCTTCAGCTCAAGGTTATGCAGTCATCATGGTGAGAAAGACATGGTGACCGGAACAGGAGCCACTGATGACATAGCATACGCAGCCAGGAGGCAGAGTGGGATGGGAACTAGCGCTCGGCTCGCTTTGTCCTTTCCACTCAGTCTGGAACTCCATCCCTTGGGGATGGTGCCTCATACACTTAGGGTAGATCTTTCCACATCAGGTAACCTATCTAGGCATTCCTTCACAGACACGCCTTGTAGTTCATCTTCCAGATCTTGTCCAATTGACAATAATATTCACTATCGCACTCGGCAGCTCAGCTATCAACTGCTCAGGTCTTGTCCATCTGAGCTTCTAGTTTCTCGGAGACTATGGAAGCCTCTGCACTGGATCAAATATGCCCATTTAGGTGGGGGCATGGCTTCCTCCAACCAGCTGCCTTGAGCTGGACAGTGTATTGTGCTCCGTCCACATCTCAGCCTAGGTAAGCAACCTCAGGATCCCAGCATGCTCCACAGGCTGCGTGGCTCAAACAGTAGGCAGGACCTTTTCTAATACTTGGAAGATGGAAATCCAAATGCAAGCTGCTGGCAGGAGGGGCTCCCTGGAGACTTCCCTGTGGCTCCCAGATGGCATGTGTACTTTGTGTGTCTTTCATGGCTCCTTATGCTCTGTCTCTCCCTCTGTAAGGAGCTGTTTATACTGGATCAGGGTCATGCCATGACCCCATTTAACCTCAATCTCCATAGCCAGCCACACCAGGGGTGAGCATTTCAGAATATGAATTTGAGGGACACAGTTCAGCCCACAATACCCCCTGTCTGATGTCACATCACAGAACACTTCTGAGTATGTGCACATCCCACCCGCAAATGGCGGTGTTTGTTTCTGTCTGTGTTTGAGTCTCTTTGTTTATCCACGTGTAGTCCTATCTGTGCACGTGTAGTCCTATCTGTGCATACACGAGTGGTATTCCTGTTTGCTTAAAAGTCTGTCACCTCACCGTAGTAGGTGGAGAAACTTCTCAGGCAGGAATGCATCTTATCAGGCATGTAAATAGTCAACACATTTGCACCCTAGCTCCAGGACTGTGGGAGAGGAGGCGAAGGGGATCAGAGGGGAAGGCACAGTGTGGGGAGCAGTCAGCACCAATTGCTGACTGGTGCTCCCTGACTGCACAGCCCACAACCCGATTACCATCTAGGTGCGGCTGCAGCTTGGCAGCGAGCAAAGTGAAATCAGCTCTAAAATTGGAACCCTAGTGCTGCCTGTGTTTGGGCTGCCCCAAGTGCAATAATGTGTGCCTGCTCTTCGCTCCTTCATCCCAGGCAGTAAAGAGATGGCAGAGCATAGGAATCAGTAAATACCCTATCAGGCTCTATCTGATCCCCCCCCCTCATTCCATGTGGGAACAGAAGAAAGGCAGAGAATATAGCGAGCGAGAGAGAAAGAACTGACCATTCAAAAGTGATGGTACATAGAAGGCAGTCAGAAGGGCTTTGTGTGCTGACCCTGGAATGGTGCCCCCTGATTTGACTGGACACAGATGGGAACAATATGGATCCAGAGAACCTCACCTGACTGACCATGGTGCTCCTGGGGGGTGGGGGGAAGAGCCATGTGGGACACTGGGCTCCTCTGGCTGCTCTTCTCTGGCACAGAAACCTCTAGAATGTCATGGTGATTTCACTACCGAGGCACATAGGTGGGACTGAACTTGAGCAACTCTTTCCTGAAGTCCATGGCTGTGCACTTGAAGATGGTGGAGTAAGGTCTCCAAGTGAAGCGTTCCTCCTGAGGGCACTGCCACTGATGGTCCTGCCTGATGAGCAGCTTCAGCTGAGACCCCCAAGGCCTCTGCAGCCACTTGTACCCATGGGAAAGGTCAGACATCTGGAGAGTCAGCCTAGCATTTACCCAGCCTCCATTCTTCCTGCCTGCTGCCTCTAGACATCCTTTAGGTGGCAGAATCTCTGCTGCTAAGTCCCGATGGTAGACTTATGGGGGAGGTGACAGGTCAGCTTCAGGTAGTCTAGTCAGCCTCACCTGCCTCCCTGCCTCAGCTGTCCTGCTTAGTGACCTCCCAGGTGAGTTGGGACAGCCACTGGCTACATTGTAGAAAGAGCCTCTCTTTGGGCTTAGCACACAGCAGTAGGCTCTACACAGCAAATGGCAAGTATTCACAAGCACTGGCCAAAGTGGACCCCTGAACATGAGAGGTAAAGACCTTCCAGGTACCTGGGGCAAGGTTCATTCATTTGCCAGGTGGCCTGGAACCCAAGTGGATAGCTCTCCGTGCCCGTTAAGGTCTCTTCCAGTCCCCTGCATACGGTAGCTGAGAAGTTCCACCTTTCAGAGGGTCCACAAGGTCACAGCTCTGCAGCCAAAGAGGTTACCTGGGAGGCATTGCCTGACACCAGAGCCAGCAGGACATGAGAGGAAGCACAGAGGGATGGCCTCAGCTCCCTGCTGATTAGATTTTAAGCTCTTGTGTATGCAGCCTATCTCCTCTCTCTTCAGCTCAGTGTTCTGTAACACAGATCTGCCCTTGAGCAGGGAGGTTTTTTTTTTTTTTTTAAGTATAAAAATGTACCCCTTGCTCTTAAGTTGCAGTCAGACCCTCTGTCCACCATCCTGCCCCTGCTCAGTGCTCTAGGTAACCCCAGTTCCAGAACTGACAAAGGTTTTAGAGCCATAATTGGAATGGTGTAAACGAGGAGCCAGGACAAGTGCTGCTGCTCTGTGCCAGGCAGGATCATGCTTTGCTGTGACTGAGGGAGGGACCATGTCCTGGGAGGCCCTTTTGGTGACAGTCAGGAAGCTTGTTTGACCATCCTGGTGAGACCTGCAGTTTCTGTTGCTGAAGGCACAAGGCTGTAGCATTTAATCCACCTGTGTTTTTACTGAGCATCTGCTTTTGTGCCAGCTGAAAAATGGGAACTCCAGGACATCAATGTGAGCATTACATTCTTCTACTCTGGGAGATCAGTGGTTTCTCTGTGATCTGTCTCCCTGTCATAGTGTCCAGATTTGGTTGGATGGACCAGTCCTTAGCTCTGAGGCAGGGGCATTGGGAATGAGGAGGAAAGCATCAGACATAGGCAGTCTAATTAAGGAAGTGAAATGGGATGTAGATGATAGGGAAGGGGCATGAAATTATAAGGCTGGGGGAGGGGCACAACAGGATTCTGGGCGTGCCCGGAAGCTGTCTAGGAGCTAGTGTGGCCTCCTCCTTGTGTAGCATAGCTCACATGAAGCAGAAAGCTCAGGAGTATGTTGTGCTTCCGTGCAACAAGTATATTATTCTTTTGCTGTCTGAACACTCAAGGAGCTGACCCCAAACTGTCAGAATGCATCAAAAAACCTGTGATCTCAAGACAGCACTTAGGAGGGAAGGGACTACTAGTCTCTGTGTGTGTGTGTGTGTGTGTGTGTGTGTGTGTGAATGCATGTGTGGTATTTTTATATGGTATATGTGTAATAATGTATGTCTTGTATGTGTATAGTATGCATATGTGGTATATGTATGTTTGTGTGTGTGTGTGTGTGTGTGTGTGTGTGTGTGTGTGTGTGTGGTGGTAGGGGAGGATTGATCCCAGTACATTATGCAATCTAAGCTGTAGTGGTCCCTGATAAGAGCATCCCTTAGTCACTAGGAGAAATAGATATCAGAGAAAAACAATCTCAACCTAGGGCCACAGAACAGCTCTGGGCTGGATTACAACAGTCAACCTACAGTTGGCAAATCCCAAATAGGATGTGGGCGAAGCAAGGTGTACATGCATCTCTGAATCTTGATGGTGCTGGAGTTCTCATGTAGACTCTATCATATATATATATATATATATATATATATATATATATATATATGGCACTTTAATAAAAAGTGAAATTGCAAAGATGAACAGTTGATAGAAACTTGCATGTACATCTAAAAGTAAAAATTCATGCACATACATTAAAAGAGAGCTACCATTTGATCCAGCAATCTCACTCCTGGGTGATTAAAGGAAATGACATTCCCCCTTGCTCCCGTATTCATTGTAGAATTATTTGCAGAAGCAAAAAGATGTGAATAACTTAAGATCCACCCACAGGTGAATATATAAAAAAAAATTGTGGTGTAATTACACAATGAGCTGTCACTGGACCTTAAAGAGTGGACATTCTACCTCTGTGAGAGCTAGCAGCGTGGAGTAGAGTGGAGGACATGTGAAACACAAGGCAGACAGGAGGATAGGTGGGGCATCAGTTCACATGTGAAAGCTAAAACAAGCTCAGAGATTCAGCAAACCCAGTCTTGAAACCCCTCGCAGACAAGCCCAGGTCTCCTGGGTAGTTCTAGAGCCTATCTAGTTGACAACCAATAGTAACTGCCACACCAGGTAAGAAGGCTTGTTACAAGCAACAGTAACCACCACACCAGGAAAGACATGCTGCAACCAATAGTAACCACCACACCAGGAAAGTCATATTACAGCCAGTAGTAACCACCACACCAGGAAAGNCATATTACAGCCAGTAGTAACCACCACACCAGGAAAGTCATATTACAGCCAGTAGTAACCACCACACCAGGAAAGACATACTTTTCACACTGAACTATTCTACCTGGAAAACCTCCCTTATCTCAGGGCCTCAGCACAAGAATATGCTGGCATGATGTTAAAACCCAAATCATGACCCAAGATGTATAAGATTGGGCTCATGATTCTGCATGTCTAACCTCCTGGCTCAGGATTCCACATCCAACATGACCCTAAAGGAAGGTGGATCGCTCCCGTCAGGCTTTGTGGGGAAGCTCCGCAGTGCATGTTGCAAAGAGACTTCTCTGTAAGGCGCACACACCACACACCGAGAAGCACTGCTTTGAGATCAGCAGGTAAGTACAGATCTGTGGAGCAAGGATGCTCATCTCTCAGGCAAGGCAATGAGCCAGCTCTGGCCATCTCACCACGACCACAGATAGAACAACAATTGCTCCCCACATTTTGAAAGGGAGCAGCAGGTGCCATGGAGGGGACCCATAATTGTGCTGAGAAGATCTGTCTGAGAGTCTGGAAGAAACAATTATGTTGAAGGGGAAGAAGTACTGAGCTTCGAGTGTGAGACATAAAAATGAATGCATAGTTTCTAACTTGGAGAAGTAGCTGGTGTCCTAAGAGCTACTTTCCCACTGAAAGGTACATAAGGATGCTGTCAATTGGAAGATCAAGGGGGGCCCAGAGGAGCCAAAGCTGGGATTCAGACATCACCTGAATCAATGGAAAAGGGCTAAGGGCCCCCTCTCTGAGACTCTTGGGTGGATACTAAGTAACTGTAGATGGCAGAAACACCCAGAGGAGTCACTGGCAGTTCCAAGTCGGTGAACTTTCAAGTTACGTTCTAAGGAGCAGCCGGGAGAGTGGCGATCCTCAAGGGGAAACTCACTCAACACAGTGCCTGAGTTTAAGCAATGGCCAGAAAGGATGGTGTGCGGGAACGGACCCCAGGCAAGCCCTTGAGCTACCTACCATACATTGCCTAGGGAGAAGGTAGATGCATCCAGGGCACACCCCATGATGGCCAAAGGAGGTGGACCATCAGAAATCTCAGAAGCGGATCAGAGAGAACTGTAGTTACAGGAGATAAGGCCGGCTTGGGACTGGAGACCTCTCGAGAGAGAGAAAATGTCAGCAGATTCTGCAGAGGCACCAAGTTGATAGTGACCTCTGACCCATGTCAGGACTTTAACACAATAATTTACACTCCTGGTGTCCTTGACTCAACTGTATTCTGGGATGTGGGGTGTCCTGAGGCAGGTTGGGGAGGGGCGAGAGGACTGCTGATCTGTGCTGTCACCCCCAAGACCCTACGTATTAGACGGGCCTGAGTTACCTTTACTGCCGGGAGGTTCCGATTCCTCTGCCAACCTGTGTGGATCAGTTTTAGAGAAGAGGATCATTCATATCTTTTCAAATCCCCTTTCAGACTTATATTTTGAACCAAGCTGCTTGAGCGTCACAACTGGTTCATGCTACCTTCTCCCTCACCAACTACCATCATGAAGAAAGAGAAAAACTGTTCTATGCTGGGTATATAAGGGTTGGCCTCTAGTGTGACATCTGTTTAGAAATGTCAGTACCCATTGGGACCCTTGCCAGGTACCAGGTTGAGCCCTGGAGGGTGTGACTGGTCATGGGAATTCACGAGGACTCCTAGCTCAAACCTGCAGACAACTCTGTCAGATTTGGCCATATGGCTTCTCTGTGCTTTGTTTTTGCTTCATCTGTGAAATATGGACACTGCTACTTTCTTTGGCAGCTGTTGTGGTTAAAATGGCTGATATACACAAATGTGTATCTGTGCACTGGTAGGACTTATGTATCTGTGGGCAGCCAAACCCATGTGGCTGACAATCCACTCTCTACCCTCTGCGACTCCAGGAGAGTCACTGAGCGCCTGCCTTGTGCCAGTGGCAATCAATCTGTCCACTAACCTGTTTCCTCCTCCTAACCCTGATGACATCCAGGCCCTGACCCTCACCCGGTCGTCTGTCTCACTAGGGATGACATAAGGTTAGAATGACATTTGTTACAGAGACAAAACCCCTCTCATCGCCTGGTAAGGCCCCATTCTAAGGCCACACACACGATAGTCCACCATCCATAGCCACTCCACGTCTCTCTGAGAAGAACACACCTTGCTGACACATCAACATGTGGATGTGGAGTCTCTCTTGATTGTAGCATCCTGAAGAAAATAGTCTCTTCATTGTGAATGTTCAATTATTCCCCAAATATAATCCTTTTGTTATTGGCTTGATACTTGCTTGACTTTGCAGTGAGGGAGAGTGAAGCCTAGAGTGTGTTGCCAACACTCTATCCTTCAGATGTGGTCCTCCGACGATGAATATTAGTGTCATCTAGGATAGAAGTCAGGGGATTGTTGTCATGAATGGCCAGACTATAAAGACTGGATTATTTGATTATTTGTGAGCCACACAAGGCCTACTCTGTGTGGCGCCCCACCTCTATCTCTCCTCTCTCTGTCTCTCTCTGTCTCTGTCTCTCTGTCTTTGTTTCTCTGTCTCTGTCTCTCTCTCTGTCTCTCTGTCTCTCTGTCTCTCTGTCCCTGTCTCTCTCTCTCTCTCTCTCCCTCTCTCTCTCTCTCTCCAAACCTTGAAGACTTGAACTTGTTCCTTGATCACTGTTTGTGGGCTGGGCTTGGTGCTTTGAATGCTCTAGTGGGATGAGGAGTCCTGAGCCAGAAGGCTAGACATGAAAAGTCATGGGCCCAATCTTACACATCTTGGGTCAGATTTTGGGTTTTAACAGCTTCCCCAGGATATCCCTGTGCACAGAGTTGGATAAGCACGTAATTCAGCCGTGTGAACTGAGTAGGGTTGCCGCCTATAGTTTGGGTTCCTAAGTTGATTTTATTGAGATATTTAATGTCTCCCTTGCTGCGATCTATATATGTTCTGATGTATGGTACAAAGCACTTTACAAAGCACAAAGACATGAAGCCGGATATTTTGTCTTTCTGTGAACAATTCACAGGATCCAAGAATATACAGACTGAGAAATGTCTCCTCTGTTCTCTAAGAGCGATGGAAATCTGGTGACCTGCTGTGCTCAACTGACCCGGAAATAACTTTGCACTTAATTTTAATTTGCTATGGGTGGCAACAGTGTTCTTTTTCTGTCGGAAAAAAAAAAAGAAAAAAAAAAGCAGCAAGCACTCACATGGGTGAAGGGCTGCATCTGTGATTGATGGCAGAGAATGTAGGGTAAGGGCGGGCAGGGCCTGCAGAGCCAGCTGCCATCTTTCTGAGCAGCAGGAGAGCACTTCCCTTAGTGTGTCTCTCCAGAGGCTCCTGAGTGAGCTGTGTCATGTGTGTGTCACGTGTGTGTCATGTATGTGGGGGGGGGGATGCCCTGGCCAGAGCCAGCTGCTGCCCTGGCTCTGACTCCCAGCGTGCCTGAGTACTCTCTAAACAGGGACCGGGAAAGGAAAGGATTGAAAAGGAGAGGAAAGGAATGCCTAGTCAACCCTTGGGGAGGCAATTATTATTTCTACAATTATGTAGAAGGTCCTTGGAGTGCTGGGGGTCTGAACCCAACCTGGAATCCCCTGCTGAAAACTTCAGCTTCTCCTTTGTGCCATGACCTTGGAACAGGAGCTACCTGTGACCTTCCTCCAGCTCCTAAATCTGTAATGCCTTGCTGGAAGCTCCTCTAGGTCAACACTCTTCTTTTGCCCTCCATCCTGTTCTCTGGGACTTGAGTGGGATGTCACGATGCTGCTGTCAGGATGCCTGTTCCCATGGTACCAGGTAGACGGAAGCGAAGGCTTGACCCCCTCTTCCCTTCTGCAGGGATGCTGGCTGGCTTTGTGTAGGTCTACAACTTAGTGCTGGCTTCTTGGTGAAGTACAGCTGAAGTGTCAAGGCCCTTGTAAGACTCTGGATGAAGCGTGTATCCAGGGTGACTGACCCTCAGCCCCTGGTGGGATCCCGGATCCTAGATCATGAGCTTCCAAGACTCAGGAACTTCAGAGAGAGAGAGAGAGTTCCGAGGGTACTCACACGGTGCCTTACAAAGCAAACAGCCTCTGACAGTGCTCTAAGAGGTGATGGACTAATGTACCCGGAAAAACGTCAAGTTATCCCTGGTTGCCTGCCTTTCCTCTCCTGTAGTCAATGAGAACAAATGACCTCTTGGCAAGGTGTCCTTCTAAGGATCCCCATCAGCTTCCCCTTTCCCCTGCTTCTCTGTGATTGATGAGTCTTCACATCCCTTCTGATATGAGCCCTGCAGTATCCCCACAGGGGTACAAACCGTCCCCCCCCCCATACCAGTGGCTTTAAAACACCTACCTTCTCTTCGTTCTCATCCCATATCCACATGTACATGTCTCTTCTCAGTAAGTCACGTCCAGAGAGTAACACCAGGGCGACTCTAGCTGAGTCAGTATATCAGTAAGAATTAAAGGTCAGGGATATTTGCAATAGGCAATTTGACTGGAGGGCATCAGCTCCTGATATGAGAAATCAGGCCAGAGGGGTTGGTGGAGCATGGAAGACATTTGGGGTTGGCTTTGTAGTTAGTTGCTTGAAAATGCATTTGCTGACCACATTTTCTGCCCATAATTAGACCTAAATCTAATTGGGCTTCTGAGAGAGCCTTCGCTATTCAGTCTGAGCACTGTGGCAGTTTTCTGCACTGTGGAGATGAACGTGTACAAAGGCTCCTGGCTGCTCAGATTTCCCCACCCACTGGATGCATTTCCCATGATGCCATGTGCCTTGAGTTTTCTATGACATTTTTTTTCTATGACACTGATATGGACCGGGTCAGAGTCTGGGAAGTGTATATTGACACAGGTGTTGGGCCTGGGACGACATCTGTACACTCAGCACTCTTGCTAGCCTCTTTCTCAAGGCAGCTGACTATGGGAAATGGAAGGCAGCTTCAGGGCAGTGAGTCTGGCTGCCCACCCAGAACGTGCGACCTTGGGCAAACAAACTACTTACTTAAACTGGCTTAAGTCCCCTCACTTGTATGTAGCCATACCTGCGAGAAAGGTGTCCCTAAGTTTAAATTAGGTGACATTAACAAACTCCCAGGACCCCACCCAGTCATGATGAGTAGATGAATAGCTGGTGGCTGGGAGGACGTCTTTTCCCTTCCTCCTGTGCTTGGCATGCTATTCCTCTCCTTCTGTCTTTCCCTCTTACTGGTCCTTCCTTCTCCAGGTTCCTGTTGCACTTGGAAGGTTTTCAATGGGGCATTTCTTTTTTAGCATTTCATGGGAAACTCTAGTAGACTGATAGGATAGCAGTGTTTTGTTTTGTTTTTTTTTTATAACAGGGTCTTGCTATGTGGTTCACACTCGCCTCACACACACCTTGCAGTCACACGGCCTTCAGATTCTCACAAGGGCTTTGACTCTTCAGCTGTGCTTCACAGAGAAGCTAGCACTAAGTTGTATGACTACACAAAGCCTAGGATTCATGACCCTCCTGCATCATCCTCCCAAGTGAGAAGTGTCACTTTGCTGAAGGGACATAGTACAGAAGATTCTAAAGATGTAGTTTGAGCTAGAGATAAAGAAGGGAAATTACGGGTACTTAGCAATGGTGGGAAGAAAAGGAGGGAGGGTACCTGAATGCAGGTGCAAGGCTCCATCTCCGTCTCTGTCTCTGTCTCTGTCTCTGTCTCTGTCTCTGTGTGTGTGTGTGTGTGTGTGTGTGNGNGAGAGAGAGAGAGAGAGAGAGAGAGAGAGAGAGAGAGAGAGAGAGAGAGAGAAGCAAAGGAGGGAAGAACATAGAGGGTAAATATATCAGCACAGATTTCCACACAGAAACACAGGATCCCACAACGGACATAGCACGTTAGAAGGACCTAGAGGGTACTCACAGAGGAGACAAAGGAAGCCGCCAGACTGGTGGCTGAAATGATCTGGGACTCTGCGCTTGCTCAGATGGGTAGAGAGAAGGTATTAGGATTTGTGGGTTTGAGGCATGCACTCCTATGTCTCTGTTTGGTTTGGTCCAGCAGGCATGGACTTTGGGACAAGCTGGTATTTCTTCAGGTTTAGTTTTGTTGTTTTTCATTGTGCATGTGTTCATGTGTGCATATGTGCATAGGTGTGTGTCATAACACACCTATGGGGGTCAGAGACAACTTGCAGGAGTTGATTCTTCCACACAACCATGTGAGTCCTAGGAACTAAACTAAAGTTGCTGTTGCTTAATCAGAAGTACCTTTATCTGCTGAGACATCTCACTGGCCCTGATTTGGTTTTGTTTTTTTGTTTTTTGTTTTTTGTTTTTTTGACATAGGGTCTCATTATATAGCTCAGGCTGATGTTAAATCCTTTCAGTGTTCCTACCCCAGCCTCCTGAGTTCTGAGATTGCAGGCATGTACCAGCACACCCGGTATTTCTTACAGATGAAAGCATAAATAGGCAAGAGAGAAATCCATGTTTCACTCAAGGTCTGTCTTGACCTACCAATCTTTTTGGAATGAATTTCAACAACTCTGAAACAAGGATACATTTCCTAGGCTCCTGGTCTATGCAGTTATACCTAGAGTGCTGCTTTAGCCTAATAGCCTGATCCAGTAGGAGCACCCCACACGATTGTCTTCAATGTTCTGCAAAGGCTCATACATTTGAACACTCAGTCCCCAGCGGGTGGCACTGTTTGGGAAGGTTTTAGAACCCACAGGAAGTGATGTGGTACCTTGATGGAGGATGTGGAACCCTGGGGTCTTGTCTTAAGGTTTTAGGGCCAGATGGTCTCTCCCTGCTTCCAAAGTATTAATGCAGTATAACCAGCCAGCTTCCTGTTGTAACTGCCATCCCTACCCTGCCATGTCTTCCTGACGATGACGTATTACATTTCTCTAGAATTGTAAAGCAACACAAGCCATCTCTCATTACGTCATTTCCGTCGAGTGTTGAGTGACAAAACCTTTTGGGGGAAGACATAACACATTCATCTACTCACCCCAGGTAGAGAACCCACAACAGACCAGAGTATGTGTATCACCAAAGTTCAACTTTGTGAACCACTTAGTTTTATTGGGGTTACTCACAGGAAAATGGGTGATGGTTACTTATAGGAGCAGAAATGACTCAAAGGCAACCACATCCCCAAGGCCCACCCCAACATCAATAAGCACTTATAAAAGCTGGTAAGCTGGAGCACACTGAACTGTCAGCACCAGCTGAACAGGTTGGAGAGTGTCCTCTCCATGTGCCTCAGTTGATCTAAACCTCTTCCAGGCAACTGGTCAGGTCTCAGTCTTCTGTGCAACTTGGTTTATCCCAAAAGTGTCTTGCAGTTCAGCTTTTCTGGTACTCCTTTACCGCTCTGTTCTTATGGCTTACTCTGGCAGGAAAGGGCCTAGTGAATTTGGTCTGTTTCAGGGACTTCCTGAAGCTATTATGAGTTGTTTACCTTTCTGCCCTAAGGAGCTTTCTTACAGGTTAGAATGTTTCAATCTTGGAGGTATTCTAGTACAAGAATGAGAAGGTAGCTAAGGTACACAGTCTCTGACTGAGGGCAGTGATGACACAGGGCCAGTAGGCTGCCCACCCAAGAAGTGCATTCCTAAAGACAGCAGCCATTCCACACTGGGACCAAGCAGCCAGGATTCAGCCCCAACAATATCTAGGGTTCTTCACAAAATAAAGGAGCCCTGCTGTCACTGCCCTGGCTCAGGTTTTAGCCTCCAGTCTGCATTCCCAGCTCAGTGAAGCCACCTCTATCCTGCCAGCTACAATCACCATCCCCAAGAATGAGGCACTGCTCTGTCCTGTGAGGAAGTTGGGTTCTGCCAGAAAGTGGGTGCTCGTGATGCTCTGACCTGATGGGAAAGGCCACTGCCTTATTCAACTTTCCACTTCTGTGGTAAAATGCCTGAGTAGATCTAAGGAGGAAAGATGTTCTTCCCCCTCATGGTTTCATAGAGTATGGTCCAGGGTTCTCTGGCCCCATTACTGTGAGTCTGTGTGGATGTGTCAGGGTAGGGAGGATGGGCAGAGCTGCTCACCTCAATCTTTCTCTCTCTCTCTCTCTCTCTCTCTCTCTCTCTCTCTCTCTCTCTCTCTCTCTCTCTCTCTCTCTCT
>NC_034596.1:27969734-27976251 GCF_900095145.1 Mus pahari
GGAGGAGGAGAAAGAGGAGGAGGAAGAAGAGGAGGAGGAGGAAGAGGAGGAGGAGGAAGAGGAGGAGGAGGAGCAGGAGCAGGAGCAACAACAAGGAGAGTGTCTAGAGAGAAGGTTCTGCTAGTTAAAGAACATTTGCTACTCTTCCAGGGGATGGAATTCTGTTCCCAGCATTCAAACTGGGTGATTCACCACTAATTCCAGCTCCCAGGGATCCAGCGCTCTCTCCTGACTTCCGAAGGCACCCACACTGTGTGGCAGACACTTACATACGTGGGTAAAAATAAGCTTTTAAAACGGTAAGCGAGTGGCGTTCTGAGAACCAAACCTAAGGTTGTATTCTGACCTAATATGAATGCCTATGTGGCCCACACATAAAAATGCAGCCACACAAAGACCACACATACACACACACACACACACACACACACACACACACACACACACACACACACACACACCACAGTGGGATATTTGAAGGATTAACAGCCTATCCACCATGACAGGAGCAGACAGAAGGTGCCCGGGTGGGATGAGAGGGGAACAGGGCAGAGAGTACAGGAACGGGGTAGATACTGTACTTCTTTCTTCAGCCTTGCATTGAGCCTCCATCCTTTTTCTGACCAAGGCATAAGTTAGCCAATGGACAAAGAGCTCAGCCTGCTTGTCCAGGAAACAGAGAGGCTTCTGCAAATGCCCAGGCGGTGGAGCAGGCTTCAGATGAAAGGGAGAGGCAGGAAAGGCAAAGACAGCTTTCAAGGCTCTGATGTGCTTGTTTGACTGGAGCCTGGAAGAAAAAGCCTACGACTCCTTGTGCTGTCCTACAGCAACAGGACGACACTGGCATAGAAGGGAGAGAGGGAGGCTGGGAAGGACAGGAATCCAGTGTGGGGTGAGAATCAGGTCCCTGCTAGCCTGTGCTGTCACTAGCTGACCAGAAGAGGTGGTTCACCTTAAATTTGGCAAGGGATAGAGCCTTCACCATGCCTTCTCCCTATGCCCTCAGCTCACTGCCTCACCACAGCTGCCTGGCAGGCTGCGCTTCCCCGGGCTACTCCAATGCCTCTGCACTAAAAGCAGAGAGGTGATATTTCTGTGATATATACTGTGGGGATCACAGGTCCTTGATCTGGGGGCTGTACTGGGGAGAGGGATATATGTTGGAGTCGATGCCAAGGATAACTCCAGCATGAGAAATTGGGAGAAAGAACCATGTGCGCCGTATCCTTGGAACAAGCTTTATACTCGAGATGGAGGCGGGCCAGCCGGAGCTACATTTAAAAACGCACAAAGATGTTTCCATGTGGGAGAAGCAAAGAATGTTCAGCTCGTGGCCCTGAACACCCTTCTCAGCCTGAGGACCCTCGATGTTTTCTGCACTGCTCATTTAATGGGGGTGATGGCATTTCAAGGCCAGTTCTGCACATAAAACCTGCCACGCATTGCTGCCATCAAGCGGGATGCAGATGCGAGGAGAATTCCCATTCAGAACACAGCTGTGTATGGATCAGCAGCCAGAGTGGCTCGCTTCCCATGGCGTCGGGCTGTTTACAGCACTGACAGTGCGGGGCTCTCTCGGCTTTGTATCTTTTGAACAATTACAAGAAGGAAATATGGGGAAGGGCTGTCACTTGGAAAAGTAAATGCTAAGTAGATGCTGGGAGATGCTGCTTCTGTGTTTCCCTGTGGGCTGAAATCATCCATTAATTTTCAGAACTACCAGCAACTCTGAGTGTTTCCCCCAGGGACACACACAAACTGTGATTTGTGGGAGGCAAGTCCCATTCATCCCTGGGGTGATGCTGGTCTTTGTGAGTCACTGTGCCTAATTTAGAGTTTTTTTTTTTTTTCCTCTTAATGTCTGTGCATAATGTGATATGTGTACAAGTGTGTTGTGGGTGTGTGTATATATATGAAAGCCAGTGGTTAGTCTCAGGTGTGTGTGTGTGTGTGTGTGTGTGTGTATGTGTGTATGTGTGTGTGTTTTAATGGCGCTTCGTATTATATGTTAACATAAGATCTCTCACTTGAACTTAGAGGTTACTGTTTGGGATAATGTAGCTAACCTCATGACTGCTGGATTATAGGTAGAACATTCAGCATTTATGTAGGCCCTGGGAAACGTGCATAGCCAGCATGTTACCCACTAAACCATCTTCTCAGGCACCCAGTTTGTATTTAATGGCCAATACTTCTTTTTTTTTTTTTTTTTTTTTTTTTTTACTTGTTTACATTTTTTATTATTATTTTCTTTATTTACATTTCAAATGCTATCCCAAAAGTTCCCTATACCCCACCCCTGCCCCTGCTCCCCTAGCCACCCACTCCCACTACTTGGCCCTGGCGTTCCCCTCTATGGGGCATATAAAGTTTACAAGACCAAGGGGCCTCTCTTCCCAATGATGGCCGATTAGACCATCTCTTGCTACATATGCAGCTAGAGACTCGAGCTCAGGGGGTACTGGTTAGTTCATATTGTTGTTCCACCTACAGGGTTGCAGCCCCCTACAACTCCTTGGGTACTTTCTCTAGCTCCTCCATTATAGCCAATACTTCTTTTGGAGATACTTTTAATTTTTTTTATTTTTAAGCCTGGACCATTCTTATCAAGCTTATTTCAAATTTCATAATAGCCCGTGAATTTACTTTGCTGATGTGAACACATTTATTAAACACAGCACATGACCATTCAATGGCCACTCTCAATACCAAATCCCACCTTGGTTCCGCTTTATTATAATAGGCAAATAATGGTCCAGTGTGAGACCTTCTTACTGTGTGAGCAGTTTTTTGAGCCCTATGGTGATTGTCTTTTGTAACCACCCTTCTGAGCCCCTACTCAGTGTTACCATGGTGCTGGGTGATGGTGCATTTAGAAGGTATACCTACGAAGCATTGGCATGGTGACGGGTGACAGTTCATTTAGTAAGTATACCTACCGAGCGCTGATATGTGGTGGCTGATTGAGTGGATGTCATTCATGTAACTAAGTCTCCTAGCTCTGCCCACTGCAGGGCCCTAGAGAACTGAGTGGGGGTGATACTTGGGAATTGGAGGTACACTAGGGTTGCTGGAGGAGCAAGTGTGATATCATTGCTGGGAATCTGGGACTTCAAATATGCACTTCTGGCTGCCAAGTGAACATACCAGGCCAGCAATTTATATGATTGCCCTGGTGGATAATTTTCAGAGAAGTTAAGTTTCCTGTTGGGTGCTAGAACACCTGAACTTTGAGCCCTTCTTACAGACATGGAGTCCATCACAGTGTTGAATCCATAGCTGCAGCTCATAGGTTACACCCTTTGACCCCGGCTGCCCGGTCCATGAGGATAAGAAAGTACCAGGTGAGCAGCTCACACACTCACATTGGTACCGGTTGTTTGGATGATTTGTCCCTGAGACAGACTCCCTTTCTCACTGGGGGTATCGTTTGGAAATCCCTTTACATTATGAGATTCCCAGGACACAGGAAAGCCAGTTGTCTCCTCCAGGAAAGTTCCATTCAGGGAAAGGTCAGGACTTGATAGGGACACAGTTCTTTCCCATGAGGCAAGATCTGAGGAGACAGAACTCACTGCCATCTTCTGGCATTGTTTCATCACTGACTGCTCACCCCAGGCCTTGGTCCTGATGGTGTGAATACCACATACAGTTCCTTGCTTTCAGGTGACCATTCAGAGTTACGTACCTCCAGCATCTACAGGGGATGGAGACGCTTTGACCTAATTCTCAGATCCCTTCCATGCAGTAGAAGACATACCCTGGGTCAGGGTTACTATCAAACAGAGATGGAATATGTGGTTGTGGGTAGTGCCAGAGCGTCTGGGGTGTACACTGGCTCCTGACTGCCCCCATCTGTTCCAGGTCGCCCTCTTCCCTGTTAAACTCTGACTGTGTGTGCGTGCACCTAGTTATGGGCACAGTAGAGATTTGCTCCGGGTTTTTAGAGAACTCCAACATAAAGTCCAGAGTACCTGGACTTATGTAGCTTCTTCCACAAATTCTTCAACATGCTCCAAATTCCTTGAGAGACGGGACCTCAAGTCACAGCCTGTCATCTTTGTGCACGTACCAGCTTCCAGCTTCCATGTTAATGAAGGTTAAATATAAATTCTGTACATTTTAATAAAGTTTAAATATAAATGTTGCCATAGCTTTTCCTTGCCAATTTTATTGAAACAGCATTCGATAATGCTGCTGAGATAGAGCATGGTATTTAAAACATTATCTAAAATGAATGAACAGAACACTCTAGGAAACATAGGTGCAGCGGACTTTAGGGCTCTGTCCACAGTACCGTCAGGTTCTGTGACAAAGGGGACAGTACTAGGTGTTTGCATGACTTCATTAGTGTGCTCAGTGTGCCGGGTGCTCTCAGACTGTTCACTCCCAGAGCTGTGAACGGATCTGAAGACATACCCTGGGTCAGTAAGGCACAGGGTTATTATCAAACAGAGATGGAGGGTGTGGTTGTGGGTAGTGCCAGAGCTTCTGGGGTGCACCCTGGTTTCCCACTGACCCATCTGTTCCCTGAAAAGATCTCTGTACACCTTAAAAGGCCACGCACCCATCTCTGCTGCAGGTGGGGCTGATCGCATCCACTGCAGTGGGAATGCAAAGTTCCGCAGCCACTTTGGGAAGTAGGTTGGCTGTTTCTTAACACTATATATGTAATCTGTTTGTTCTCTGCCTTGGTATTGCCCCAAGAGATAAGAACACCCCCTTGTGTATTCAGAGACCTGCGTACAAATGTTCACAGCAGCTCTACCTGTAATAGTAAAACGAAATCTGGAAGCAAGTGTGTAAAGACCAATCAATGAGGAGCAGCTGATTATCGTGAAGCCATGGTGATCCCACTTTTGAGCATACCTCGTGACAGACATAAGGTAAAAATGATCAGCCATGAAGCTGGATCAAGTTAATTTCAGGATGCCATCTGTGTAATTATAATTTCTTTCTTTTAAATTAAGGTCTCATGTAGCCAAGACTGCCCTCCAACCCACTATGCACCCAAGAAGAATTTGAACTTCTGATCATTCCTCCTCCACCTCCCAAGTCTTCGATTAACACTCTTTAAGTTTATGCGATGCTAGCAACTGAACCCAGGGCTTCATGCATGCTTTTCAAGATCGCTACCAATTCAACCATAGCACCAGGGCTAGTTTTATTCTGATTTTTAAGTTATAATATTCAACACATTGAGGAGAAAAAAACTACAGCATTCTCATATATACCCTTAACATTAATGTTAAGTGTTTGAGCTCATCTGAAGTACAATTGGCCAAGAGCATCCAAGAACCTGCCTCTGTAACCTTGGGTCACCTCAGAATCTGCAGGGTCGTGTTTGCCCAAGACAGGCTTGCATGTGTGGTCTCAGAAATATTCAAAACGTTATTCAAAATAGTGAAAAATTTAAAAGCTACTTAGTACAACATTAAGAAATTTATCAAATCCTTTTGAGCCATGCGGTCTCTCTGTGTGTCTCTGTTTCCCTTTCTGGATTAGAGTCTCATCTACAGCTGAGTGTAGCCCTAAATTCTTGATCCTGTTTCAGCTCCTCCCAGCTCTGACCTGAGTCAGGACAAAGTGAGAAGAACAGAGCTTGGAGTTTAAGTATTCAGGATCGCATGCAGACTTCATTTCCTCCTACCATTCCAATGACCTAGTAGCAAACAGGCAATGTAATGGACCCATCTGTGAGATGCAGTGTCAGAGGGGCCAAACCATATCTTCATTTAAAGAGCTGGTTGGTATTTGTTCTCCAAAGCTCATGTTCCAGAGCTCTTGTACCTATGCCTCCATATCCAGCCTTGGCCCTCACCAGATTCACCCTGGGATAGGCTGCAGCACATCCTGTTCCTTTCACTCTGTCAAGGACTTGTACTAGCCTCTTCATGAGGGTCTTGGGTTTCCTTTCTTGGGAAGAAAACTTGCCAGTGACCACTGCCTAGCATTCCGGAGCTGGGAGCCTCCCTTGCCTCCTCTGTCCCTGTGACCAGAAGCTGCCCCCTTCCCCCCCTCCCCGTGCACCCCAGCTGGCCCACTGAGTCAGAGCGCAGTGAGCAGAGCTGATCTTTCCTTGGGGGTTTTGATCAGGACTCTTGAGGCAGCTCTCACATGCTGGAGGGAACTTGGCCTGGGTGGATGTTTTCCTGCTCTGTGCAGTAACTGCTGCCATAGCAGAACGCGTTAGGCATACTCTAAAAGACTGTCAAAGAACAGCAGGGATGACCACTGGCAGAGAGCCCGATGGTATGCTGAAGTCCTGGTGGTTGCCTTGTCTAGAACATGGTGTTCTGAGCCATAGTCCCTGTTTCTACTAGTTCCTTCAGCCAATGTACTTCTTGGTTGACCCCAGAACCATTAGATTACATCTCTTCTTGCCTCCCATTTCTTATTCTTTTCTTCTTCCTCCTCCTATCCTCTTCCCACCCCTCTTCCTCTTCCCACCCTCCTCCCACCCCTCCTCCTCTTCCCACCCTCCTCCCACCCTTCCTCCTCTTCCTACCCTCCTCCC
>NC_034596.1:27977190-27983304 GCF_900095145.1 Mus pahari
GCTCTCTCTCTCTCTCTCTCTCTCTCTCTCTCTCCCTGTCTCTCCCTGTCTCTCTCATGCACACATGCTCACATACATGCACACACAAATGTACACACACACACACACACACACACACACACACCTTCATATTCGTGCATGTGTGCAGGCTCTTGGGATTCACTGTGTGCTGCCATTATGCAGACTCTATGTGGCCGCTTGCCCATGGAAAGAAGCATTACCTGGCTGCCCCACACAGGACTGAATAGAAATGGCTTTTCATTCCATCCTGACCTTCTCTGGGGAGCTGCAGGGCCTGTGGCTGGCCTGATCATGTTAGCTAGTTTATCTTCTCTGCTTGGGCAGGCTGGGACAGGAGCCAGGCTGACCCCTTCTGCAAGCAGCCAGACGGCAGGAGTGAGCATGACTCCTCTGCAAGAAGATTCCAAGAAATGGTGCAGCTGGTGTCATTAGCATCCCGGGGCAGAGCTGGCATCCCATCTCTCCTTCCTCCCAGGGTCTGTCCTTAATGGCAGTGAAAAGGAAGAAATGTGTTCATCAAGACACCCGGGGAAAGAAGACTTGGGAGGAAGAAGGGCCCAGCAAGGGCCGTCCTCGGGAAGCTTAGGGGTGGACATGATAAGGTGTGAACTGGTCTCACTTTCCTCAAACTGAACTGGCCCAAGTAAAAGTTCCTGTCCTAATACATAGTCAAGAAATGCCTCCTGCCTCGCTCCCTTTCCTGTCTTATCTTCATCCCCGGGGACCTTCCCTCTTCTCTTCATCTGCTGATAGCCCAGGCACTCTGAGAAATGACACCTCACCCTGGGTTTGCTCCTGCACTTTAGTGTTAAGTGAACTGATAAGATTACTGGGAGGAAGCTACGGACACGGATTGTCCTATTTCATAAAAGGAAGGTCTCATGCACACTCCTGCATAGACCATACCCCACACTGGTGATGGAGGACTTCTGGGTGCCACTGTGGGAAGTCAAGGGCACCCGCATCCTCATTATGGGCCAGGGTTTACCATATTCCTTCTCTGAGTATATTTCTGCTGTGTATCCCAGAATAGGCCCAGCAGACTCCACAGCTGTGAAGCGCTCCCGCTCATCCTCACAGGTCCTTGCGTGTGGTCTGTGTCTTCCATTCACTCCGAGTAGCATGCCAGGAAGACCATATCCTCCTGATTTCTTCAGCAGACCCCTCTCACTTCCGTGGCCTGTCAGGTGGAGGAGGACTGGAGGTTTCATGGTGGGCAAAGCCTGTTGTGATGTCCTTGGTTGGAGTTTGGCACCTATTGACATTTGACTTGTCTGAAATTGTTCTAATTGTGGATTGAAGAAGACAAGCAGGCCAGTCATAGTCAATATCTGTGAGTTCATTATCTCGGCCACCCTGCGCATGTGCCTTGCCCATTCCTGGAGCGGGTGCCTGTGAGCCTGGGCTCTTGGCTAGAGGCCTCTCTATCCATGGGATAGAAGTCACAGATACACAACACTTCTGTCCACAGGACTCCCTAAGCAATGGCTCCAGCCATTGCCACTGGTTTGCACTGAAAAGGCTTCATTCTGTTTAAGAACACAAGCAACTCTAACTGATGACAGTCACTGTAAGTCAAGAAAGCTTCAAGACCTTGATGGTTGCAGGACTTGAACTGCAGAAGACCTGGGGGGAAGCCCCATGCCCACCCTGTTGAGATGGCGCTACCCTGGGGTTTTGTTCCACTGGGCACATAAAGCAGAAAGAGACTCAGCAGAGGTAAAACCTGGTGAGAGTATCTGCACCACGGTGGGAATGACCTTTCCCTGATTTCCTCAAAGGCCAGTCGAGTCCAGCACCTAGCCTGTTAGTCCAGAGCTTTTCCAATACATCTCTTAAAGCTTTTTATCTGTGGTACCTTACCTGACCCTGAGGGACCTGTATTAGTCAGGGTTCTCTAGAGTCACGGAACTTACAGATAGTCTCTATATAGTAAAGGAATTTATTGATGACTTACAGTCTGCAGTCCAAATCCCAACAATGGTTCAGTAGTAGCTGTGGATGGAAGTCCAAGGATCTAGCAGTTGCTGAGTCCCACACGGCAAGAAGGCGAAAGAGTGAGAGCCAGACTCCCTTCTTCCAATGTCCTTATATGGTCCCCAGCAGAAGTTGTAGCCCAGATTAAAGGTGTAGCCACCATACCTTTAATCCCAGATGACCTTGGACTCGGAGATCTCCCTGTCTTAATCTTCTGGATTCAATTACCACTGTGTCTCAAGATCTCCGTACCAAGATCCAGATCAGAAACTTCTATCTCCCAGCCTCCAGATTAGGTTCACTGGTGAGCCTTCCAATTCTGGATTGTAGTTCATTTCAAATATAGTCAAGTTGACAACCAGGAATAGCCACTACAGGACCTCCAGTGTCATGTTAACATGCTCTTCTAAGGCTATGAAGACCAGGAGACATAAGCATGTGAAACACCTAGAAACGATCAAATTCAATGCTGACTTTGCTGCTTCTGCCCCCCCTCTCTTTCTCTGTACTATGTGTATATGACATGCAATGTATATGTGTATATGATGGTTGTATATGTATTTGTATGCATGTATATGATGTATATGCATATGTATATGATATGTATGCATATGTATATAGTGTATGTGTATGATGTATATATATATATATATATATATATATATCATTGGGAAGCAGACACTTTTGATTTGAACTGATTCCTGATAATTGTTCTATAATAAGCTTTTCATTTTTTTTAAATTTTGGGACCTTTGTGTGTGCACATGTTGGTGTGCGTTAGAGAGTGTATGGGTACACTTGTGTGCATATAGAAGCCAGAAGTAGACAATGAGTGTTTTCCTGTTTCTATCCACTTTAGCTTTAGAGACAGGATCTCTTACTGGACCTGAATCTCGCTGTTTCATCTATTATCTGGTCAGTCATCACCAAGGGTCCTTCTGTCTACCCTTCCCCACGTAGATGACAGGTATCTATTGGCATGCTTGGATATTTCAGGAGAATTGAGACTCGAACTCAGATCCCCATGCTCTAGCTACATGAACTGTTCTGACTGAATGATCCTTCTCCCCACTCCATCAAGTAAGCTTTAAATGTGAAGCAGGCAAGCCTATGGTAACAGGCTCTCTGGAAGCCAAGGACTTCATTCTACCTCCGAGGTGACAGTATAGTAGTAATGTTTTGGAGCCTGGGCTGTAGGAAGTGCACGTGTGGCCTCTGACTTCACACTGTCTCACTGCAGGCTAAGGCCCTGTGAGTTAAACGATGCACTCAGCAGTTGCCAGAGCTCTGCTCTCTACCTCAAAACCCGACGGTGGGAGAAAGGGTGGAAAGTGACAAGGCTGGATGATGACAGTTTCGCCATCTTCCTCTAGCTTCATGTCTTCTCAGGACTAAAGGCAGCATAGAAGGTGTGTGCGTCGCTCTCCGGCTCTTTGAAAGTAACTAATAGGGAAGAGTGTGCATCCCTGAATAGAGAGCACTGCAAACAGGCCAAAGGCTTCACATGGAAACTGCCTACTCCAGTGATGGGAGTCTGTAGACAATGAGTCCAGGCTACCAGAGCATCCAGATGCACTTGCTTCTGTAAGCAGTGGATGCACACCACAGCATCATTAGGTAATGAGTGTTTCAGCTGATGTGGGGAGCAGGAAACAGCCTCTCAGCCGTAACACTGTGGATGATGACCAACAACCCATTGTCCTTTGCATTAGTAGCCCACAACAGAACTTCTTTCAAGCCTGAGCCAGGGAAGAGGGTTCGGTGAGTCAAGTGCTCGCAAAATGGGGCTATCCAGCTGCTATCACAGGGGTGGGCGGGGCTCTGGAAGAAGCCCTGGGCTTCCTGATGGTGCTTGAACACCATTCAGTGGATTTGAGGCTACGGCTAAGGCATTTTAGGCAGTATGGTTCTCGAAGTATTGACGATCCTTTACTCAAAAGTCATACTACCTTGTGAACTTCTTATGTGCATATATATTTGTATATGTATATGTTTATGTTCATATAAAGGAGCTTAACTGGAGCTACCCTGCACAAGGATAACGTTCTCCCTAACAGCCATAGGTTGCCAAATACAAGGAAATGGCAGGGTGGGAGATCTCCCATATGTTGTTGTCAGGGGTATCCTGGAGACTACTGAAACAATGTAGACTGTTGTGACTGTTCTTGGTCGACACCAGAACCTATTGTAAAGACTCCGTACACGTTGGTCACTGGACATGGAAAGATCAAGTCGGTACTGACTAGGAAGCTCCCTGCCTGCTGACTAACTTTCATAGTACAGAAGGTACTATACAGTGAGACAAATCAGCAGCAGTCTGACTTGCAAATCACAACAACGAGTATTCTATTGAGAAATACCTGTAGATGCAGTAGGAACATGAACGTTGGGGGTAACCAACTGCTTTCTGATTGACTCTAATTTCCTATTTCTCAGACCTTATCTGAGAAATTTCTTTGTGCCGTGGGTGACAAAGTTCACACAGAGACTCACAACTAATCAGAGTGCAGAGAATGAGTGTCAGAGGAGCGCCCAGCCTCTAAAGGGGTACCTGCATCACACCCCGCCCAAAGCACAGAGACTGTCTTGGAAAAGGAAAAAGAAGGGCTGTAGGAGCCAGAATGCAGGGAGGAGCAGGCTGAAACAGTGTCTTCTGGATGAAGCAGGGCTTTTAGACTCATGCGCTCATAGCAAATGTGGTTGCCTGCATAAGACCTGCAAAAGATAAAGCCAGGTGGCATTCCAACACGTATAGCTTCCTTCGTCCTCTAACCCGGTGCTATTGACAGTTGGTGGGTATTGAATAGGGAGAGCATCTTAAGGGTGTGTCTCTTGTGCTCCAGTAGATATCCCCAGTTCTAGAAGCACACAGTTGGCACACATTGGATTACATGTGTTTTCTTGTTGTTGTTGTTTTTAATTAAAGGAGCTGGGCTATGGTGTCATACACCTTTAATCTCAGCACTGGGGAGGCAGAGGCAGATGGATCTCTGAGAGTTTGAGGCCAGCCTGGTCTACAAATTGACTTCCAGGACAAGGCTGTTTACACAGAGAAACCCTGTCTCGAAAAATCAAATCAAATCAATCAATCAATAAATTGACAGAAATTTTGGAGGGGCTGAGAAAGTGGAAGTGGATCTGGGAGGAGTGAGGGTATAAATATGATCAATAACATTGTAAGAGATTCTCAAGGAATTAATAAAAATGTATTTGAAAAACTTCACAGAAGTCAAGAGGCAATATGCTAGGTACTTCATATTCTGTAGCTATCATTGATGGCTTCATTAATACAAAACCAACTGCATTAATGAACAAACACCTGACTTAAACACCTTAGAAAAGTTTTTTTCTCCTCATGATTCAAAGAGCATCAGCACGGCCATGCGGACGAGACTTCTCATGTCTAGGGAGACCAGGAAGGAGAGAACAGAGGATTCTGGTGTTTGGCTGGCTTCCTCCTTCCCCTAGTTATTCATTCTGCTGCCAGCCACAGACCTTCAGATGGTGACACCAAACTGAGGGCAAGTGTCCCTCTTCTGTTAGTGTTCTCTGAAAACTCAGGTGGTGTACACCCTGAAATTTATCTCCTGGGTGATTCTAACTTACTCATATCAGCAACTTATGAGTGGCATCTGCCTAGTGAGTGCTTGGAGGGAGAGAAGCAGCTGAGTGACAAGGAAAGGAACAGATAAATCATAAAGGACCATGGAAGGAGTGTTCATGCAGGGGAGAGTGTCTGCCCTTCAGTGGATGAAGACTTAGCAAACAGCCAACAGAAGGCCAGTGATACAATGAATCATGCAAGCAGAACTTACATGGGGGCTCAGCTCAGTGGTGGAATGCTGACCTAGCATATATGATGTCTTGGACCAGATCCTTAGCAGAGAGAGAGAGAGAGAGAGAGAGAGAGAGAGAGAGAACAAGAAAGAAGAAGAAGAAGAAGAAGAAGAAGAAGAAGAAGAAGAAGAAGAAGAAGAAGAAGAACAAGAACAAGAACAAGAAGAACAAGAAGAACAAGAACAAGAACAAGAACAAGAAGAACAAGAACAAGAACAAGAACAAGAACAACAACAAGAACAACAACAACAACAACAACAACAACAAGAACAAGAACAA
>NC_034596.1:27983699-28023530 GCF_900095145.1 Mus pahari
AAGAAGAAGAACAAGAAGAAGAACAAGAAGAAGAACAAGAAGAAGAACAAGAAGAAGAACAAGAAGAAGAACAAGAAGAAGAACAAGAAGAAGAAGAAGAAAGAAAGAAAGAAAGAAAGAAAGAAAAGAAAAGAAAGAAAAAGAAAATTAAGACCATAATGCCACTTGCAAAATACCACTCAAAAAGCAAGAGACAAAGAAGGCTCGTGAAACTGAATACACATCAAGAAGAAATGCAGCCATAAGCATGGCCTTGGATGGAGCAATGAGGAGTTACCATGGGGGCACACTGAGCTATCTGTACCCCAGAACTCACTGTTGAAATAGGCTCACAAAATATTCATCTATGACTTAAATATGAGGACATTTTGAATGATTTTTTAAAAAACAAAGCAAAACAAAACAAAACAAAACAAAACAAAACGCCCCAAAACGTCATTCCATCCTTCATCTATTTGTAGTGCTAGCTTAGAAAAACAAGCAAATCATTGCTAACAAGCTCTTGCAAGGGGATGTAGAGGGATCCATCCATTCAGTTTCAGATACTGGCAGATTGGAGCAATCCAAGAAGGCTTCCTTGGTAAATTAGCAAGTCTTGCGCTCATCTGCCTGCAGGTCTCTGTTATCAGTGTGGCAATCACCAGGTGGGTAGAGCCACATAGTAAACTTGTACTCAGCAGTCTGCTTTCTGGAAAGATCTGACCTAGAGATTATCTTGTAGACATAATCATGGCTGGTAGATATAGTCATGGGCTAAAAGAAGAGTAACAGATGCTAGCAAACGCAACCATCTACAGCAGAGCATTGTGGGAAGGCAGAGCTTGGGACTTAGACCAGGCTTCGGTATGGGCGACTTGCTCCGTCCTAGTCAGGCTATTTGCTGTGCTGCTTCAGGCCCTTCCTGGACATCGTCTTCCAACCTTCAGAAGATAGGGCCCAGGGTTTAGCTACCTTTTGAGTTTCCTCCTCCCCAAAAGACCCCACCTTTTAAAGATAATGTAATGGGTGGAAGAAAAATAACCTTCAGCCAGAGGAGCTGATGGGAGTTTTAGCAGAAAGCAGAGTTCTGTTTGAACTTTCCACCTCCTGTTGCCCTTCGGACTAGCCATCATTCGTATCCAAAGCAGGCATGGCCAGCATCTCTCTCCTGCATGACAGGAGATGGAAGACTGAGGTGTCATCATGCATTTTCAGTCATTGTTTGTGTCAGAGTACCAAACAGTAAATGTCCCTCTATCTTTGCATGTTTCGAGAAGAGAGAATGGGATCCTCCAGAAAGTAAGGAGTTGGATTTGCAGGGTTAGGTGTCCCCCCGTGTGCCCCTCACATGGGCTGGTACTTCAGGGAGCAGGAAGGTTCTGGGGTGGGAATGAGATGCCCTCCCCCAAAACTGATCTACCCACAGGACATACATCTCTGGGCTGCCCTGGGCCCTCGGCTTCATCTACAAAACGGGCCAAGCAAGTCCCTGGGAAATCTGGCTCACAGAATGCTAGTGAGGCTGGGGTAGTGAGTGTGAACACATCGGTTGGTCAGTCCGGTCGGTCGGTGTGTGCCAAGGTGTGAGCAAGGTTGAGCTGTGGGAGGAGCCACTCCTACTGTAACTTCTTCACTCTTCTTCACACACCAATCCCAGAAGAGCTAGAGGTGAGAGGAATTACGTTCCAAAGGGAGCAGAGAGGGGATGGGTTATGAGCAGTGGAAACAAAGGCAAGGTTATAGTCCCAGAGAGGTGCTGAGTGCTGCCCTCTCTGGTCCACTGTCACAGGCTGCCCAGGCTGCACACACACTAGTGTTACCTTCTCCAATGTCCTACTCATTGGTCCCCGTCCCTTTCATGACCAGTGCTCTGTTATCTCCCTCCTCTCCATGGATGTGTCTAGCCTGTCTTGACTGAGAGCAGCTTAAACACACTCACACTGACCTTGTTCATTTGGGGCTCTCCCCCTCCCCCATGCTCCTTAAAGCTCGCATTGTTGCCATGAGGAGGAGTAGCATCCATTCACAGGCCAGCCTTCCCTGCAGTAGACTGCGTTTCCCTCCCACGCTCTGCTTTTTAATTTCAGAGCCCCAGGCGGTCTGTGTGGGGTGACAAGTGGCGGTGGCTTCCCTGATGTTGGTATTCCGAGGTCGCAATGTGGTTGCAGCCAGAAGCCCAGGGATGAAGGATGGCATTAGAAAATAAGAGAGATTAAAACTATGTGCCCTCCCAAGTCAGCAGAGCAGAGCTAACAGCCCCACATAAAGAAGCTATGAGCAGGATGAGCTGGTGACTGGGAAGCAGAGGGGGGGGGGGCTCACTGTGGCCATCAATCCTCTCCCTGCACCAGTAGAAAGCTGGGACTAAGGGAGGCAGGGCAGAGAGGGCGACTGGCATTGGGAGGAGTGAGGCACCTTTCAGGGTGGAGGGAGACAGTGAGGGAAGGAGAGAGAAGAGGCAGAGGAAAGGGTGGCCCGGTGAGTGCAGACTTAGCCGACCAAGAAAGGACCTGTTCACTTCTTTCTTATATAACCTGAAATGGCAGGTTCAGCCGTGCATTTATCTTTTAAGATTGCATTTTGCCGTAAATCAAGATTTCACGCAGGCAGGCTATCTCCCTGCCATGCCTACATATCCTAGGACACATCTCCTCTTCCCCTACCTCATCTCTCGATCGCCCTCACCTTCTCAAGACACTCCAGTCACAGCCTGAGTCCATGGGTCACCCCCCACCCGGCAGCTCCCTCCCCTCTTGCTCTCTCTAGAAATAGTAATTTCTCAAATGGACAAGTTGCTTCTGTAGGGGTCAAAGCCTGTCTTCTATTGTTCTAGTTGCTCTCTGTTGCCGTGACCAAAAGCAACTCAGGGGAGGAAAGGATTCATTCGGCTCACACTTCCGGGTCACAGTCCATCACTGCAGGAAGCCAGGGCAGGAACTCAATCGGGGGCTTGAAGCAGCCATCGGTGGAAGAACACAGCTTGCTAGTCTGCTTGCAGGTTCATCATGTTCAGCTAGTTTTCTTTTTTTTTTTTTTTAAGATTTNTTTATTTATTATATGTAAGTACACTGTAGCTGTCTTCAGACACTCCAGAAAAGGGCATCAGATCTTGTTACGGATGGTTATGAGCCACCATGTGGTTGCTGGGATTTGAACTCTGGACCTTCGGAAGAGCAGTCGGGTGCTCTTACCCACTGAGCCATCTCACCAGCCCTCAGCTAGTTTTCTTATCCAGCTCAGGGCTACCGACGTTGTACATCGTGGTGCGGAGCCTAGTGCGCACCACGATGTACAACGTCCACAACCAGGTCGGGTGCTCTTACCCACTGAGCCATCTCACCAGCCCTCAGCTAGTTTTCTTATCCAGCTCAGGGCTACCCTCCCAGGGAGTGCAATGGTGCCACCCAAAGGGCTTGGCCCTCTCATTTGTCAATGAATAATCAAGACACCCCCCCACACACACACACACACACTCCCAGACATGCCCACGGGTCAGTTCGATGCAGGAAATTCCTCACTTGAAGCTCTTCCTTCAGGTGACTCTAGGTTCTGTGAAGTTGAAAATTAAAGCTTGCAAAGGACATCTACTCAGCACACAAGTACTGAGCAGGTGATATAAACCCCGAGTCTGTGTGCTGGCGTGTATGAGGATGTGTGTGCTTGAGAAGAGCTCGTTAGGAATGCATATCTAGTACTCTGTCATTTTTCAGACTAACAGGGTGAGTGTCTGCTGTTTATGGCAAGAATTGCTGCTGTCCAGGACACATTGCCCACTCCCTGGTGAGGGCCTGTAGAGTCAGTTTCCCTTGCTGTAAAGCAGTGTCAGAAGGGAGGTGTAGGGGGTCTCTAGGCTGTGGAACTCCAGGAGGCTCTCTCCTCTGTATTTTTACTCCATTCCTGAGGATTGATTGCTAATCGCATTTGTTCGTTCATTGGAAATTCCAGAAGAACATTAAAATATCAGCATTTCTGTTTTCTTACTCTCAGTGGGAGTTTTAGCCTTTTCAGGCAAGCAGGTTAGGTTAAAATCATATATTAATGATAGGACTCTGAGGCGTCCTACTGGATGGACCCCTAAGTCTTCTTGAACAGGAGAGCCCTGCTATGCTGTGCTGTCACACAACCCAGTCCTTCTCCCATAAGCCTGACAGGAAGGCAGTAACACATGCACACGCACACACATGCGTGCGTGCGCACACGCACGCGCACACACACACACACGCGCGCGCGCGCGCACGCACACGCGCGCACGCGCACATGCACATGCACATAAGCACATGCATATGCATACTCCTACACCTCCTTAGCTGGCCTCCACACCCATGCCACAACCCTATGGTTCTTTGACTTTGTGCTGTTGATGCCTTCTTGGCCAAGGCAAGTCTAAATAAGAGAAGATTAGCCATGGAGGCATCTGTTAAGTGATGACTGACGATGACTTTGAGCTCCAGCCCCACTTGCCACCACATTCCCACTCCTATGATTAAGAACATGTAGAACAACACCTATATGTGTGTGTGTGTGTGTGTGTGTGCATATGTGTATGTATGTTTGTGTGTGTATATATGTCTGTGTGTGTCTGTATATGTCTCTGTATGTGTTTGTCTGTGTGTCTTTGTGTGTGTTTGTCTCTGTGTGTGTTTGTATATATCTGTGTGTGTCTCTGTGTATGTTTCTGTATGTGTTTATCTGTGTGTGTGTGTCTGTGTGTTTGTCTACGTGTGTGTCTCTCTGTCTGTTTGTCTATATATGTGTGTGTCTGTGTGTGTAAGTGTGTGTCTCTCTGTGTGTGTTTGTCTGTGTATGTGTGTCTATGTGTGTATGTTGGAGTGTGTGTAGCTGCGTCTCTGCAGATGTTTGTCTGTGTATGTGTGTGTCTGCATGTGTGTGTCTGTGACTCTCTCTCTCTGTGTCTATGTGTGTGTATGGTTGGCCACATACGCACACAGAGTGTTTCCAGGGGTCAGCCTCAAGTCTCCACCTCTCACTTTGAGACAAGCTCTCCTAGAGCTCAGGCCCGCTTCCTAAGTTTCTCTCTCCTGTCTCTTATCTGGGATTGGACTACTGGGGTTGCTGTTGTTTTCACATCCAGCTCTACCTGAGTCTGGGGACCAGAACTCAGCCCTCACCTTTGCTTAGCATCTCCCCAGCCCTCACACCCAGCTTTCAATTTTCTTTTTTTTTTAATCAAATAAAATAGGTGAGACAAAACAACAAAGAACAATCGGAAGGCAAAACCCCAAATGCACATACTTGAGAGGTCGAGTAACACGTCTGAGAGGTGGGACTCAAATCCGGGTCTCAGTGACTCCCAAGGTTGTTCTGGCTGGCTTTGTGGCCACAGCCCCTGCAGAGGCAGACACTAGCAGGCAGGCAGGCTGCGCTCCTCTTAAGCACACTGCCTCAGACAGGGTGTGTGTCTGTGGGGGTGTGGGGGGTGGGCAATGGAGCTGGCTTTTGAGGGACAGTGTGACTTCTCGATGGCAGCTTTGAGACTGAGCCTGTCGGCTTGTGGGGCTGATAAAGCAAAGTCTGTGAAGGCAGCTACAGAAATGCCTCAGGCCCTTCTTCTGAGAAGAAAGGCTGTCCCTGTTGGCCTGGGCACAGTTCTCCTCCAGCTTAGCCCCAAATGGCCTCAGGCTGCTCATTCATTATCCTCACAGTGCCCTGCCCCAGTTGGTGGACCAGACAGCAGGAGAAGGAGGCTGACAGGGGCAGCAGCTCAGACCCACCCTCCTCCTCCAAGGACAAAGAGCAGAGCCTCTTCCCTCCATCGAAAGCCTCCTCCCTCTACAGGCTGAAGCCTGCGAAGGAAAGGCCGCCCAGCACCAGGCTTGCTGCTGCTCAGTACCTGCAATTTGCACAGAGGGAGTTCAGCTATTTCAGAGCAGAGGCACTAGAAATACCCGAGTAGAGGGGAACACGATGCCTCCTCCCACACCACCCTCAGAATCCAGGGTGGTACAGGGTGAACTTTCCATCAAGGTGACATTGATTTTTTTAAAAAAGATTTAAAAAAAAGAAAGAAAGAAAGAAAGAAAGAAAGAAAGAAAGAAAGAAAGAAAGAAAGAGAAAGAAAACAGCACTAATATTTCTAAATGCTGGACAAAGGAACACAGAAACCAAAGGGCAAATGGACCTGCAAGAATCTAGCCTCTCCCATGATCAGGCAGCAACACCTTCTGGTGCAAGGCTCCCCAAAGCTCCAAAGCGCAGGCACCTCTGGGATCCTATCAAGGTGTAGACTCTCCTCTGTCCTTCTGAGAAAGTGTGGGGGGGGGGAGGGGGAGGCTGGAGTTCTGCACTAATCTCAAGTTTTCCAGAAACCCTGATGTTTCTCCCTTGAGCCACAATGGATCACAAAGAAGTCACCTTCTTCAGGGCAGTTCCTCTCTGCACAGCTGGGGTCAGCTGTCACGTAATACTCCCCAGGGAGGAAGCTGTCTTCTCTGACTGAGATCCCAGTTGGGCAGTACTGACGGGGCGTGACAGCTTGTGCTTGTACCCCCAGAAGGAAGTCTTCTCAGGAGAAGCACTACCGCACGGGAACTCCTGGGACTAGCTCCTTGGGCAGACCCCACCCTTCTTTTGGGAGCGAGCCTCCAAGGACCACTAAGGTAGGGGCAGGGCCTGCTCTGTGAGTACCGTCCATCTGGATGATGGCTGGAGATCGTCCTGGATGCAGGTCCTTCTTTAGACTAAGCAGTTTGGAATTAGCACTTTGATTCTTTTCAGAGTTAATGAAGACTCTAGGCAGATCACTGGGCCAGCCACGGTGCAGGGTCATGACTTTACAGGACGAGGACACTGCTGACCCTGTGGCTGTAGCCCAGACACACAGGGCTTCTAATTATTTTTCTAATAAATTTCAGGAAGACGCTGCCCAGACCCGGTTTGATAACAGCTGTCATAGTGAGTGTGTGTTTCCAGGAATCCCATGGGCACTGCAGTTCATCAGTAAAGGAAGTGTGCTGCCATTTTTTATTTCCTTTCTGAAATATTTCTGTTTGGGGATCTTGAAAGAGGAGATGGAAGAAAATATTAGTTCCCGGTGAAATGTGTATTTTCAGCATGTGATCCTGGTGCCTTGCGACCCCTGTGGCCTATCTCTTTCTGAAGTACTGGGCTGGAATCTATCAGGCTACATTCACATTTACACAGAGAGGGACACAGATCCGAAGTCCCTTACACACATGCATGGCAGCCTGCAGGCATGTGGAAAGCCTTGGCTGGGGCACCAGAGGTTCAGACACTGGTCCCCTGTATGTAAGTGGTGATTCACAGTTGAGGTGAATTCTTTCCTTGGGTCCTTATATACAGCTGTGGAAATGTCACAGGGGCATATGTGATGCAAAACAGAGCTCTGAGTTAGGGATGTGGCTCTCTCCAGCCCTCGACCTGCCCCTCCCCTGCTGGCTTCCTGCCTCACCTCTATGAGGCACGCAGAGAATGACAGCAGCTACACCTGACATCAACTCATACTAGAAAATCAGGGTCTCTAAGTGGACATTATGGTACCTTCTAAGCTCCAGGTCAAATGTGGGTGTTCACGTGTTATAATGGCACACAAAGTTCATTTCACCTCTACAGGCAGAAGAATGGCTGCTATTCCCCTCATTTCTGTATAAAAATTCAGGGCCACATTAGTTACTAAGTGATTAGTGTAAACATTAACTGCCAGAGAAGACCCAGCAAGGAGGCTATGCTGGACCCTGTCTCTGTATCTGAGCCACAGAAGTGTCTGGGTCTAGTGTTCAGTCTGTACCATCCTGACAACAGAGGGCCCATCTAAGGAGCTAATGTCCCAGTCTCTCATAGAAAGTGTGTCAATGGTAAGTGAAGGGGAGCCCCTGGTTCTGATCCAAAGTCTGCTTTTTCTATCCTCACTTCCATGTCTGCTATGGGGACATGGGCATGATAGCTAGTTCCCCAGAGTTGTCCCAGCACTAAAAGAATCAAAACTCCTTTCTCATCTTGGGGATACCAACCCTAAGCCCCCATCTAGCTATAGACCCTTCTGAGCATACAAACATATAGGTACAAACATATAGGTAACCAGAGATGCACATTTTAGCTGCTTGGGTCAAGATCTCATCTCCATATAGGTAACCAGAGATGCACATTTTAGCTGCTTGGGTCAAGATCTCATCTCCATATAGGTAAATCGTGATTCCAGATGGGGCTCAGTTTGGTGAAGATATCTTGAAACACCCAAGGGGCAAAGTCACTTCATTTTTCTAGAAGTAGGTATAGCCGACCCAGTGCCCAGTGCAGCAGGATAGAACAACTGCCACTAGCAGGAAAGTCACCGTGTAACAAAGGCAGGTCTAAACTAGTGGAGGGGACTGGGGTGCTCTAACAAGTTGGCAGGGGAGTCCCTGCTCCAGGAGCTTCTGGAACATGAGCCAAGGCCAAGTGAATGGGTTCAGTTAAAGTCTTAGAACAATGACAGCAGTTAGGTGTCCCTCCCCTTGGAACACTGGCTATCCCAATAGCAGATGCTCTCAGTCTTTCAAGGAACAAGGGCAGGTAAATAGGAGAGGAGAGCCACCCAAACATGCCACTGCCATTCTCCTAAGTGAGGGTCCCTCAGTCTTGTCCCCTGCAACTGGGGCTTCCTAATTCTCTCCAATGTCAAGGAAAGGGTAGGCATGGATATGTGAATCGCCGGAGAGATGGACTTCTGAACTGAGTGATTTGCAGCTAGTGAGGATGGCTTTTTTTTTGCATGCAGGGACCTGTGTAGACTACTCATTTCAGGACCTCACCTTCTTTATTTTGTGTTTTTGTTGTTGTTGTTGTTGTTGTTTTTGATTTTGTTTTTTGTTGTTTTGTTTTGTTTCGTTTTGTTTTCCGAGACAAGGTTTCTCTGTGTAGCCCTGGCTGTCCTGGAACTCACTCTGTAGACCAGGCTGGCCTCGAACTCAGAAATCCGCCTGCCTCTGCCTCCCGAGTGCTGGGATTAAAGGCGTGCGCCACCACGCCTGGCTGGGACCTCACCTTCTTCATTCATATAATGGGGGCTATTTTCTTTCTCTGGAACATATAATTTTCAGGAGAACTTGAAAATATGTGAGAAGACAAAGTGTTGGATTTTAGATTGGCCTCTTACAGGAATATAGAAGTGACATCTGAGGTACAGGAGGGAGAAGCAGAGGTCAGAACCTTCGGGTCACTGGAAGGGATTCAGCGTGCTGAGGTTCACTCGACAGCTGAGGGAAGGCTGTACCGGTTCATGGGTGCACCAGGTAGTTTTCTGTCAGCTTGACACAGGCTAGAGTCAACTGCTAAGAGGGACCATCAACCAAGGAATTGCTTCCACCCGACTGTCCCATACATCCAACTGTGGAATCTTTCCTTGACGGATGATGGAGAGAAAAGGGTTCAGCTTACCCGTTGGCAGTGCCTCCCGTGAGCAGGCCGGCAGTCCTGGAGAGACGAACAAAGCTGATCAGGAAGCAGGACTCTGCTGTGGTTTCTGCGTCAGGCCCTTTCTCCAAGGTTTTGCCTTGACTTCCTTCGCTGACCCCCCTCAGTGATGGACACTACGCTGTTCGATGAAGTAAATCCTCTTTCCCACAGGCCGCTTCTGGTTGGAGTTTTATCACAGCAACAGGAATCAAAGCAGAGCGAGAAGACTCTCCTTGCCTCTCTCTGCAGGCCCTCCTCTCCTGGGCCTGGATAGTATGTTTGGTAACCACATAAGTTAAGGTGGTCAACTGTGGAGCATGGGGCCTGCAAGCAGCAATTGCTGTTTTTGTTCGAACTGGATCAGAAGTCGCTGACTGTGTGTGTGTGTGATGATGTGTAGGATCCTCCAAACTGGAAGCTTACATTTTATGCCTCTTCATGCTCAAGTAGAAGGGGGCTTCATGAAAACTCACCTACAACTTCTAAGGGTGGGCTCTTTGTGTGCACATTTCAGAATTGCTTTAAAGCAATTTGGTTAACATGTCCAGACCATGCTATTAAGTTGGCTAACGTGCACAGATCATCTTAGTTCTCAAAGATCAGGGGCTAATGGGCCGACGAAGAGCACCCAAGCCTGCTGGAGGGGAACAGAAGCCAACCCGAGGCATGGCCTATTTTGATGTGGTAAAGGGAGACGCTGTGTAGGAAGGAGCCCCAAGGGACACATGGAGGTGAGCAAATCAGGTCAGCACGGCCGGGGGTGGCCCTGGACCAAATGCCCGCCAGTAGGATAGAGGACTCTGACCTAATTTGGGGAGGACCTAGATTGAGGGCAACTTAGGACACGAGGTTTGACTGAGGGATCTGTGCTATGAACCGAAGCAGAGCCACCCGCGCAGTCTGGAGTGGTAGGTAGCCCAGAGAGAGGACAGCAGGTCTGACACTGCAAAGACCGTTACAGCTGTCCATGGCTGGGGCAGACTCATGTACAAGGGCTTCATTACGACAGGGTTCCGAGACTACAGTGCTCCTTACAGACAGCCAAGCTGGATATTATTGTTTATCTCTGGGTGCTTCCTCCTATGCTTAGCAACTGACTAGTGAACTGGCATCTCTTTTTTACCCTACCTGTGGCAAATAGAAAGTACTTCAGCTCTAGCCACGGCATCAAAGTGTCATGGGTTCAAGTCCCCCACTTGGCCTGCTAGTATGTATCAACTACGACATGCTACAATTTTCATACCTGATGCGCAAAGACAGTAGCCCCACATACTTAGAGGGCATATTCATAACTGGTGTACATTTATTAAAATAGGTAGAGAAAAATAGATTTTAAAATGTACCGGTGAACAAAGGATGTTCCAGTGATACATAGCACATGGAGAAAAATTGTTCTGGCAGTAAGATGGTGTGCTGACTGGTTTTGTGCGTCAACTAGACACAAGCCGCAGTTATCACAGAGAAAGGAGCTTCAGTTGAGCAAATGCCTCCATGAGATCCAGCTGTAAGGCATTTTTTTTTTCAATTAGTGATGAAGCTGGGGAGAGCCCATTGTGGACGATGCCATCCCTGGGCTGGTAGTTTTGGGTTCTATAAGCAAGCAAGCTGAGCAAGGCAGAGGAAGCAAGCCAGTAAGGAACATCCCTCCATGGCCTCTGCATCAGCTCCTGCTTCCTGACCTGCTTGAGTTCCAGTCCCAACTTCCCTTGGTGATGAACAGCAATGTGGGAAGTATATGCTGAATAAACTCTTTCCTCCCCAACTGCTTCTTGGTCATGATGTTTGTGCAGGAATAGAAACCCTGACTAAGACAGATGATGATAACCTGGAAGAGAGTAAGTGTGGGGGGAAATGAGGGTGTGTGTGTGTGTGTGTGTGTGTGTGTGTGTGAGAGAGAGAGAGAGAGAGAGAGAGAGAGAGAGAGAGAGAGAGAGCCCATTAGTAGAAAGACAGGTAAAGATGGAGCTCTTCAGGCATGGCTAAATTTCATCACAGCAGACAACAGGTTTTGCAACACAATAGTGGTTTGTTGAGTGAATGAACAAAGAAATCAATCAGTAGTTACCTCATGTGGGTTGATCTAGGGTGGGAGGCCATCCAAGGTATGACTCTGTAATTAGCTGAGTGTTAGCCTATAGTAGTGGCCTCATAATTCTCCTCATCGAGGTTCTGTGTCTCTCACCTTCCTAAAAAGTGGAGAGCCACCTTTGGAAGCTTTTAGGGATAATCACAGTTGGGAAGCATGTGCAGACATTGATAGCTTGTCTCACTAGCCTCTCTTCAAAATGTGAGAGGTCATCTACATACATGTTGTTCTGGTTAGCTTTAGCTGTCAACCTGACACAGCCTTGAGTCAGCTAAGAAGGGAGCCTCAAATGAGAAGTTGCCCAGCCCAGATTGTTCTGAGGTCATGTCTGTGAGAGATTGGCTTGATTGTTAGCTGTAGGAAGAACACATTCCTAGCGCCATTCACAGGGAAGGTGGTTCTGGGCTGTTTAAGAAAGCTAGATAAACATGAGCCCATAAACCATCCAACCATCCAGCAGTGTCTATCCAGCAGTTTTTGCTTCAAACTTTTGTTTGAGTGTCTGACTTGACTATCCTCAGTGATGGGCTATGGCCTGGATGTGTAAGCCAATAAGTTCTTCCTTCTCTAAGTTGCTTTTGGTCCAAGTGTTTTTTTGTTTGTTTGTTTGTTTTGGTTTTTTGTTTTTTTTTTTGTCACAGTAACAGAAAGACAACTAGAACACTTATGTTCCTTTATGCGATTATTTATATATCCATTTATTTATCCATGCATTCAACCATCTAGCCAATGTTTACTGGATACCAGCATTTCTAAGCTGCATCTTGGTTGTTGGGAGATGTGAACATCTTGGCTTTCTGCCATCCCCAAGTTGCTGGATAGGAAATGTTAAAAAGCCGTTGCAACACACCCAGTCCTTGCTTAATAAAGAAGTGAATTTTCATGGCCCTGTCTAATGGTGGCAGTGACTTGGCTCCCCAATAATTCAAACATTGTGAAGCTGTAGTTTTATCTAGGTAGCATTAATTTTTATAATTGTTGCTCAGTACTTCCAGGCTCTCCTTGTTTGAGGGCTTTCACCAATTCTTAATTGCTGGCTGATGACTCTATCCCTCTCTCTCAGAGTACTTCCTTGAAGGCACCTTTAGTTATAAAGCTTGAATTTTATCATGCGGGTTAATAATCTTTCTTCATTTCATTTTGGCACATTCCAGAAAATCATTTTTTTTTCAGCCATTATGGATCAAAACCGCTTGTGCTAATGTAAAATAAATGAGAAGAGTGGAGACAGAATGTGGTTGCAGGAGGCTCTCAATTTGTGGCATAATTGAGAGTGTGGAGAAAATGTGTGCAGGTACCAGGATGGCACACATTTCAGCCACAACTCGTGTTTCAAATGCTCTGCAGCTCTGTGATCATGGGTGAAGCTCCGAGACTGCAGGGAGGGGTAGTTTGTGTGATAAGGAAGATGGGAGCCAAGGGAGGGCCAAACTCAGCCTTCTTCTGCTAGCTTCTTGATACAGGGAAGGCCTGCTGAGACCCCAGGAAACGAGGAGAGTAGAGTGGTTCTGACTGAGGACCTAATCTAGTGTCACAGAATGGGTTCTCTGGGAAAGGACTTTTAGATCAAGGGACTATTTCAGGGTCAAAAAGCAGCTGTCGTGTGCCTTAACACCCCACTCGACAGAGAAGCAACTTCAGGGGGCGGGGGAAGTGGCCTCACGGTCCTCTGTAGTGATGGCTGTCAGTTTGAATTCCCACAATACGAAAGTCAGGAGGCTGTAGTTTTATCTAGGTAGCATTGATTAGCTGCTGCTCAGAGCTTCCAGCATAAGGGGTGTTTAGGAGGCTGTTCTCCATGAGGCGCGAAATCAAAAAGATAGCCAGGGAAACTATCTTGAGTTCAAGTGCTTCAGGGTGAACCACAGCTCCATGGAGTTCTCCTAGTCCTCAGAATACTCTTTGTGGAAGCGAGAAGGGCTGGGCCTTAGAGTCTCTGCAGTGAGCAGTTACTCATGAGCGTGCCCCATCTTCTCGGGGTATGAGGTAGGTCATAGCATTGCTCTGTAGTCTAGGAAAACAGCTGGAGAAAGTCACAGAATGACCTCTAGCTAAAGTCCCGCCATGCTAGATGACGGAATTGAACCTTTAATGGGGTATGGGATAAGAGAATGAGTGTGCTTCCATCTAAAGTCCGATCTCTAAAGCGAGTGAGTGGAAGAGGAAGTCCTCCCTGGGCCCCACATTCGTGTCTGCTGGAAGACCCTCCTTGGTGCTGCTTCAAAGCTGCATAGCTTGAAAGGGTTTTCTACTTTCCCCATTCCCCCTTCAGTTTATTAGTTTATTAGTACATGTTCAGAGTGGTGGTTTGGATGAGGAGTTATTCCCCAGAGTCCTGGGTGCTCTTTAGGGTAGGTTTAGGAGGTGTGGCTTTATTTGAGGATGGACTTTGAGAGTTTAAAGACTCCCACCACATCCAGCTGGATCTTTTTGCTTCTTCAAAGCAAATTCCCCTGGAACCGTAAGCACGAATAAACCCTTCCTTCTATATATTGCCTTGGTCATGATGTTTTATCACAGCAATAGAAGGTAACTAATACGCTCAACAACTGATCTTCCTTGGTCAAGATGCTCTTTGGTATCTGTGACCCAGATGGCCCCCCAGGTGCTAACCACAGCAGAGAGCTTCCTTCTAGTCCCTTGCAGACAGTACCAGTCACATTCGTTTGGGGGTTATTCGTGATCCCTGTGATACAGCTGTGCTGTCACCGTCTTCTTGGTGTCTCATCTTCTGCTGGGGATCTTTGGAGTATTGTGTTTCTTGGAGTATTGTATTTGTGGCTCAAACCTTGTTGTCAGCATTCGATATCTAGGTGACACCTCTTCTCTAGACACAGACCTTATTCCATGGCATTCAGTCTTGCCATGCCCGCCAGGGTGTCTCAAGCACACAGCAATCCTTGGTCTAGACTCCTGAGTACTCTCTGGCTCTGGCTATTACCACCTTCGAGCAGGCTATCCAAAAGCCACAGAACCACTGTGGAGCTACAATCATTTTTGTATAGTTTTATTTCCCCACATCTTAAACTTAAATCCATCTGTGTCTGCCTGCCCACTACTTTGATATAAGCCACTCAGGCTGTTACAGTAACAGGGTGGTTCACACTAAAAACATACTCTATTTGCTTGAGGACAAGGCAGTGAGTGATCTACTATTCAAGATGGAAACTGGTACCATCAGCTACCAGTTAAAACCCTTTAAAACAGCTAAAACCTTAAAAAAAAAACAAACTTTAAAAAACAGCTAAACCCTTTAAAACCTTTTAAAACAGCTACGCACAGCCTTTTATTTCTTATTTATTTATTTATTTATTTATTTATTTATTTATTTATTTATTTATTTATTTTTACAGTGCCTGATGCAGTTAGGTCCCTCTGCTCCCTTTTCAGAGTACCCTCTCCTGGTCCCAAACCTGTATACACTCTGTCAATAGAATCAACACCATTTCCTCTCCTCTGGGTCCTGTCCTCTACCCTTATCTCTTCTTGCTGGCCTATGTCACATCCTCTGGTCAGTGTCTCTTTCCACTGTGACCTGGCCATATTTCCCTGGTACACATTCTTAATTTCTGCTGGTTCCTCTAAATTCTAGTGCTTGCTGTACATGAACAATCCCACTGGTTCATGAAATTATTTCATTAAACCCTGACATTCCGATTTCACTGTGAGCTCTGTGGATGTAAAGACAGTTCAGACATAGCACTCAATAAATATTTTCGGATGGATAGGTGGGTGGGTGGATGAATATATAACTGGATTCACTGAGATCATAACACAGAATAAAAAACAGATTTATATTTTGGGAGTACAGATGTTCACTGTTGAAAACAGACTTTTTGACGACCTGGGACATCCATCCATTTACCCGTTATGTCCTGGAATTTGAGGCCATGAGATCAAGAAGCAAGCCAAAGCCCTTAAGGGTGGTCTTGGCAGAGAGGAGAGCACATGACAGGGCTCTGAACTCCCTAGGTGGAGGAGTAGAGGCTTAGAGCTTAGATGTGCCTGGCCGAACTGTGTTCATCTTAAGTTCTTACAGCAAAACTCCAGTCCACAGGACCTGAGGTCACTGTAGTTAGATGATCAGGGTAAAATATTCTAGTGGGACAGGATCAGGTATGGGAGGAAATGGGGATGATATACAGAGGGTCAGGAATTTGAACGGAGGTGTGAAGCAATGGGGGATGGGGAACTGGGAATAGCCACCAGCAAGTTCCAGATGCCAGGAAAGCAAGAGGCTCCCAGGACCCAACAGGGATGAGATTAGCTGAAATACCCAACAAAGGGGAAGGAGATCCTGTAGAAACCATATCCAGAGGTTAGGCAAGGCCCCCAGTTGGGGGATGAGGCTACCCACCCTTCTAAAAATTTTAACCCAGAATTGCCCCTGTTTTAAGGAAATAAGGGGACAAAGTGTGGAGCAGGAAGGAAAGTGTGATGGACAGGTCATCCAGAGACTGCCCCACCCGGGGCTCCATCCCATATACAGACACCAAACCCAGACACTATTGAGGATGCCAAGAAGTGCTTGCTGATAGGAGCCTGATAAAGCTGTCTCCTGATAGGCTCTGCAAGAGCCTGACAAATCCAGAGGCCGATGTTCACAGCCAATCTTTGGACTGAGCAGGAGGACCCTGATGGAGGAGTTAGGGGAAGGACTGAAGGAGCTGAAGGGGTTTGCAGCCCCCTAGGAAGAACAACAATATCAACCAACCAGACCTCCCCCTCCCCAAAGCTCCCAGGGACTAAAACCACCATGTAAGGAATACACATGGAGGGACCCATGGCTACAGTCACATATGTAGCAGAGGATAGCCTTGTCTGGCATCAAAGGTCCTTGGCCCTGTGAAGGCTTGCTGCCCTAGTGTAGGGGACTGCCAGGGCGGAGAGGTGGGAGTGTGTGGGTGGGGGAGCACCCTCATAGAAGCAGGGGGAGGGAGGATGGGATAGGGGGTTTCTGGAGGGGAAACCAGGAAAGGGGATAACACTTGAAATGTAAATAAAGAAAATATCTAATTAAAAAAAAGGTAGGAAGGAAAGAAGAGAAGGAGGAAGGAAGGGAGGGAGGGAGAGAGAGAGAGAGAGAGAGAGAGAGAGAGAGAGAGAGAGAGTTGGAATAGGCAGTTTCTCCCTCATTTCCACACCCCTTGGCCCTGGCCTTGGTCCTGCCTGTTCCTGTATCAGCGCTGTTAGTTCAGCTTTCAGGCTCTAAGAAGAACCCTGCCTCACCTGGGTTAAAACAGAATTAAACAACCCGAGCACCCATCAGTCCTTAGGGATCAGTTAAGCCATAGCAACCGTGCCCACCCTCAGTAGCTTCTGGTTCCCAAGGATGCCTTGGGCTGCTGGGTTGTACTGCTCAGGGACTATTGCTGCTTCTCTGATTCTGATTCTATGCCTCCTATGTAGCCCCAGTCCTGTGACTTGCAGGCTCTGCTTAGCCCGGCTCCTCTGCCAGCTGGATTCGCCCTCCTTGCTCTGAAAATGTCTGCTGGGAAAGCAGGGCCACGGACATGCTCTTTGCTCGCCAGAAAGCTCCTGACTCAGCATTTCCCCCTCTGGTACTAGCAGAGCCCTCGGGGACAAGAAGGGCACGAACGGGGCCAGTGCTGCGTGGTAGCCAGTGACCTGCAGAGCTGTTTGCTTCTGTTCCCTTTGGCCTGCAGACTGATGAACAGGGTACAGCCTGCACTCTGAGCCCTTAAAGAGGATGTTGAGTGGGCCTCGGGAACTAGTCACCCAATGGAGATCAAGCTGCCGTTCCCATGGTGATTCCACACTGAGCCCTGTGCCCTGGGAACTCACCTCCTCCCATTCACTGTAACCTCCATTAAGCAGAAACAAAAGATTAATACGGCAGAAGCCATTTAATGAACTCAGAGCTGGCAGCGGCTTGCAGCTTTTTTTCCAGAGCTGATTCCTGGAACAGCAATGCAGAGGCTTCCCCGCCTCTTCCAGGACAGCGGGGGCGTTCAGCTGTCTGATCTCTCTGGGCTGTCAGACATCCACGCAGCAAATGGGCCCAGGCAATCTCGTGGGTGTGGGGAAGACCCCCTTACCTCTTTGTCTTTATTCAGGTCATTCTCTCACCTCACCAGAAAGGGAGGAGAAGAGGGTCTCAGGTACGTGAAGAAAGGATGCAGGCTTCCTTGCCACAGCTCGGGCCAGGGTGGGAGTGTGGTGCTGGTGGGGGTGTCAGGAAGCTAGCGCTGAGAGGCAGCAGTCAGTGTCTGGAGACCAAGTGTCTAGACTTGGTTTGTGGGAGCTGCAAGCCTCCTTTGCTGCCCATTGTATCAGAGGACTGAGCTCACTGAGCTGGTTAGAGAGCTGAGGGGGTCACTGCATACCCCCAGGCCAGGTTTTGTGCACACTGGGCGGGGTGGGGGGGGAGGACTCAGTAGAAGGTCTGGACATGCCTTGTCCGTTTCCCAGTCTTCTTCTCGACTGAGATGCAGCCCCTCTGCTTGTGCATGCATCCCTGCCTTTCGCCATACCTCCTGATGAAACACAGATCCTGGGGTGGGCTTATGCAGGGGTCTCTTGCATAAGAGTTGATGTCAAACCTTAGGTCCATGCTTTGGACAGAAGCTTGAATTTCACAGGCTCCTGGGGACACACACAGAGGACCTTCTTTCCAGAACAAAGGGTGGTCGTCTGAGGGCTATTCTTAGTTGTGCGTGCCACCTGGGCAATGGATAATAAGCAAGCATTCATTATTGCAAAGGTGAGATTAGACCTAACCAGTCCAGTCATGAGAGTGGGAGTTCCCCAGCTAGTGCCACAAAGAAGCCAGGTCCTAGCTACTGCCCTGACAACACAACCTGTGCTGCCTGTAGAATTCAGGGATGCCGTGAGCTCTTGGTCTAACTCATCCTCATCCAGGCTACAGTTTGGGATGCAGCACTCACTGGTGCCAGTGTCCCAACGACCACCCACCCTGTCCCTAATTTTGGCCTAGAAAGCCATCATGATTTGCCAGGCCTTATTCTCCTCCTCTTTAGAAACACTGGCTAACGAGCTAGATGAGAAGGCTGGGCACTGTGGTTGTTTGGTCAAGCTAGTTCTTCTCACACTGAAAACAGATAGTTCCCAAGTGATGTCCATCAACAACAGCAGAGGTAGGGGCAGTGGTCAGAAACCGAAACGAAGGTGAGGTGGGGAGGAGAGACGACTGGACACCATGTTTGTGTCTAGACCTGGTTCGTGGGAGCTGCAAGCTCATTGTACCAGAGGTCTGAGGTCACTGAGCTGCTGAGATGGCTGAGGAGAAAGGTCGTCTAAGCTGGGAGGCTTGGCTTTGAGCCCACAGTCACTCCCAGAGCTGCTAGGTCAGTCTGTAGTTCTCAGTTTGCTCCTAGGGTGCAGAAGCGGATGGGGAAGCTGCTGAGGGTCTATCTCAGGGCAGCCTCACCCTGGTTCCTAGACTTTGCCCAGAGGAACCAGCTCGGTGGTGGTGACTGGCTGGCTGGCTGTTTCTAGTTCAAACTCAACTCCTATTATTATTTTTAATAATAAGATATTTTTGCATGTTGTACATCTTAATTAGTAGTAAATATTCACAGATTGTATTTAATAGCAACATATCCCCACATGTGAGTCGAATATGGTAATTTGTAATTTGTTGAGTCAAAAATGTTGTGACTAAAGAGAAAGTTGGTTTGGGTTCCGAGGCAGGTGGAGGGAGGGCTGCTGTTCCCAGCCACTGCCACAGTGCGGAGGCACCGGGGACCTCTATAGGGAGTGTCACACTGGGAGATGCTCTGTAGTCTTGAAGCTGCCCAATAGTGATGAATGAGAAAGTCCTCCTGGCCATGTGCAGGACTCTAAAATCAGGGCAGCACACACAAGCCAGTTCCTTTAAAACCCACTTCCTGTTCACTTGGAACACTCAGCATCTATGGGAAATGCCCAATTGTGGACCCTTTCTCCCTACTGTGCCATGTGGGGACTCTGCAGCCCACTCAGAGTCTCCTCATCTCCCTTAGTTTACATCTTTTATGTCCTAGACACGGTGACATTCCCTTGTCCATACTGACTACTTAGCAGAACAGACACAGGGAGTTCTCTACAGTGCAGAACACAAACCAAGAGTAAGCTATTACACATGCTAGTATGCAGCTGACCCAGCACTTAGGATAGCAATAAGATTTGCCCCTGATACCCCTGTGGCTATACCCGCCCCCGCTCCAGGCCCTGCTAAGCCCTCAATTTTGATAATGTGCTTTCTGTCCCTTCTGCCAAAATCATGTTGCTGGGATCTGAGAAGGGACAGGTTATAAGTCTTGAGAGTTACAAGTGCTACCCATTTACCTGGTTCTCAGTGTCTCTGGGAGCAGGGCCAGTATGTGGATTTCAAGCAAGGGAGGTGGGGGGGGGTGGAGATTTCTGGAAGGCCAAGTGCATCTTTCCAAAATGTAGGATTTGGGGCCTGATTCCTCATTCTGAACCACAGACCCACGGTCTCCAATTGTATTACCGACCTTCTGAAAGACCTGCTAGTTTTCCCACAATGGGATTCATACATTAAAATTAATCAATAGAACAGATTAAGGCCGAAACTAAGCTGAGCATAAATTATTTTCTTGGCTGAGTGGGGCTTAGGGTGGAGCAGGAGTGCTGTCTGTGAGGTCATGGTGTCTGCTCCGCTTCAGCATTAGCCTCGGATAAGTCATGTCCAGGTCATGGTAGCTTTCCAGCCCGTGCACTTTGCCTACCTGTATGATGGAGCTGTTCTCTCCTGGTTGTTGTTAGATGATGTACTTGATTTCCGGTGGGTGTCCAGAGTCCCTTTTACTGCTGCGGAGGTGTTTAAGCCTCCTCTACACCCCAGAGATAAACTTGAAAAATAACCCTTCATCCTAGAGTACTCTCTAGCTGTTCTCAGTAGGTAGAAGTGAAATGTAAACACCCAAGAGTGTGGCGGTGTCCCTTGGTGGGTGCGGAGCCTGTGGGTGAGTCAGATATAAATGGGATTGAGTGATGGCTCTCTTGTCACCCTGGAGAGGGAAGATAGCTTTCCACCAGGAATTGGTTACTGTTTGTTGTGAGGGTTCCCTGAGCTGGTGTGTGAAAACATTTACCAGGAAGCATGCTATATTTAGTGACATAGGGAGGTGCCACATGCTGCATTCATGGCTCTTCTGTGAGGACACAGAAAGTGGGGAGTTGGAGGGGAGGGAGTTCTCTGTAGTCTTCTCTAGAATTCCCATGCTAAGCATGGAGAAGAACCAGCCGGAATGGCATGACCCTCTGGGCATGATTTTACATGAGGATCCTGATGAGTCTATGTGACTGCATTTGGAGAGATAGCTAACACTGTGTGTGTGTGTGTGTGTGTGTGTGTGTGTGATTTTATATGAGGATCCTGAAGAGCCCATGTTTGGAAAGATAGCTAACATGTGGGAGAGCATACTACCAGAGGTGGGTCACCAAGCTAGCAGAATGTATATGCCAGAAGATAAAGACTGCTTTATCTTATCCTACTTTCTCCAACACATAGCCACATCTTCCAGTCTGTCATTCAAGCTCCTTTTGAAAGGTAAAGTCACTGTTAGTGGCCCTTGGCTTCTGAAACACACACGGCTCACACAAGCAGCCTTCATGTTATGACCTGAATAGGCCCAAATCTCTGCTACAGTGGAGGAATGATCCCCCAAAACAGCACACATTAGGACCACAGAGCTCATGGCCCCAAAGGGGTGAATAACTCTCCCTCATGCTTTCTGAGGGAGACATGAAGAGAGGTCTGTGTCAGGATATACCACATAGGATCCATCTTTCAACCTCCCTTCACATTGTCTCGTGCCCTGACAGGTAGGAGTGACAGATGATCCCATGACCTGTGTCCCACCAAGTGTGACATTTCCTGGCCCTGGGCTGTGTCCTCCCCTGCCTCCTATCCATGTCTTATGTGGCAACGCCACAGCTTACTCAGCTTTTACTCTGGTTCTCTCCATCCAGATCTCAACACTGACTAGGTTAGAAGGCATCTCACAGCCAGGGTCCAAGCAGCCAGGGGATCATTTGCAGAGGCATATGAGTACATATTGTTTGCATGTGTATACACATGTGCTATGATGTCCATTTGTATGTGTGCACTTATGTGCAGCATATACCTAAGCTCATGTACACGCAGCTATCCTTGTTGCACTGTCACCTCTGTGCACTTCTGACCTTCTTGTCTTATTCTGCATTTGCCATTAAAAATGTTGAGCTTCAGGGATGGGGGTGGGGGATGGCTTGGTGATTAAAGGCATTTGTCATTAAGCTTGACAACTTGAGGTCAAACCCTGGAACCCATGTAGTGGACTGACTCAAGGAAAGCTGATTCTGTCTGTCTTATGGTGTGCACACACCAAATAAATAAACAATAATAAAAAATACAAATTTTTAAAATTTTTTTCATAATACTATACCCTTCTCAAATGTTACCCCTAAAGCCACTGTGATCATTGGTCAATGCTTAGCTTGGGAATAACCTGTGACTCTCTTTGTCCCTGCTGGTCATGCAGACACAGAACTCATGTCACATGTGCCCTTGTTTGTCCATTGTTTGACTGCAGAGGGCTTCAAAGACAGAGACTAGGTCTGAGTCACTTTTCCCTCTGCAGCAATTTGCCATATCTGGGCCACAAGTAGACTCACATAATGAATAAAATAATGAATAAGTGAAGTTAATAAAATTACTGTATAAATAATACATAGGAAAAAGAACATTGCCGGTAAACCATTAACTCATGTATAGGCATAATTAACCCAAAGAGGTAATTACTGTATGTTAACACAAGTACAGTGTAAGTCAGAGAGTGATGAGGTTCAATGTCAGACTGGGCACAGGTCCCTGCCACACAGAAAAGGTGCCAGAATTGTTTTCAAAATCGGAGGTGTCATTGACATGCAGTGAAATAACGAGCCTTGGTTGGCTGGGACTTAGATGTGTGTCCGTGGACCCACAGCCAGTGAGATATGGAATGTAAAACAACTTTTCTTGGGTTCTATCCAAGAAACAGAGTAGTGGTTAGTTTTAATCATTAATTTCATGTAATCTAGAATCACCTTGAAGAGTCTCTATGAGGAACTTTCTAGATCAGGTTGACCTGTGGGCATGTCTTGGGGAGAAGATTTTTCTATTCTATCAAAATAGAAGATCTGTCCACTGTGGGTGGTGCCATTTTTAAATAGGGGATGCTGGACCACTTAAGGTGAGAAGAAGTGAACTGAAGAGTGGGGATGTATACCTTCATATCCATGCCCCTGATTCTGGATGTAATATGGCTAGCTTAAGTTTCTGTTGCCTTGGCCTCTCCCATGATGGACTGTATTATCTCAGAATTAGGAGCTAAAATAAACCTTTTCTCTCCTAAGTCCCCCCCCTTTAAAGGATCTATTTATTTGTTTTATGTAAGTACACTGTCACTGTCTTCAGAAGAGGGCATCAAATTCCATTACAGATGGTTGTGACCCACCATGTGGTGGCTAGGAATTGAACTCAGGGCCTGGGGAAGAGCAGTCAGTGCTCTTACCTGCTGAGCCATCTCTTCAGCCCCTAAGTTGCTTTTTTATTATAGCAACATAAAATTAGGATGGGAGTGCTTCAGGGTACCCAGCACTGAAGGGCCATGACTCAGTGATCCTGGAGGGTAGAAAAGACCAATGGTTCTCCGCTTCCTTCAGTGCCTGTGGACAGTAAAGGCATCCTGCAGTGGATTGGATTGTATTCTCTGGCAATAGACTCTCATGTCCTAACCTCTGTACCTGGGAATGAGACCTTATTTGCCAGCTATATGTGGCTGCAGTGAACATGAAGGAAGGCCATTAGAATGAGCTGCAACTCTTAATGAATGGTGTCTTTGAAGAAGCCACAAAGACACAGGGAAGTCGTGAGATATGATAGCTAAAGTTCAAGTGGTGACCAAGCATGAGGCCAGGTAAGAGTTTGGGGGCAGAATCTTCCTCTCACTCTGGGAGGAATCAACTTGGAGGACATACTGACCTTGGACTCTGACCTCCCCACCTGTGGAAGGGAAGATTTTGTTACTGTTGTTCTAGGCTCATTGACATCCTTGATCAGGCATGGGGCAGCAGTCAAGTGTTCTTTCAGGACCATATTTTAAATTCTCATCTTTCTCTAACAACCATGAAACTCAAAATTCAGGATGCTTCACATGGCCAGTTAGGCCTGGGACTGGAGGCCTATTTGATGCTGCTGGGTCAATACCCAGACATTGTAAGAAGAACAGGGGAATTTCACAGGTCTTCACTGGTCTCTGTAAAGAAAAGAAGACAGAAGAAAAGCTTCAACTTCCTGCCAAAAGGTGATGTTCCCAGACCCTAATCCTCTCCAATTAACTCTTACCATCATCATTAGAGAGATCATATTCCAGTCACTCCACATGGCCTGGTGATATTGCTCATTCTCCCCTCAAGGCATATTCTCCTAAGCTCATTGGCCATGTACGTTTGGGGACTTCCATTATTTCATTGACTTAGCAAACATATGTTATCTGCCAAGACCCTCAAACCATGTTGAGCCATATATAGAAGAATACCATGATATCCCCGTGAACTCTGCTCTTGGAAAGTACACAGTCAAATAGGCACAAATAGTAAAGCAACTATGGAGAGAACTCTTAAACAAAAACTCTAGAATTTTCTTTGGGCCCTAGAATCTCATCCTTGAAGCACTCTTCCTATCTTATATAGAGAGGTTATTTAATTTGTAATGCATTTTCTCTCTGGAAAAGAAACCCCTACTGCAGATTTCCATTGCTCACTGGAAGAAGAACTGCACCAAGTAGGTGTCATTGTTGACTGAAGGCTATGGCTCAAAGACTGTTCACAGTCCCAGTAGTCCTCATAGGCTATTATTATTATACACGCCGGTCAGATCCTGTGCTAATAAGGCTCCGTGTAACTTTATACCCCTCTTAGGCTGAATATAGTGACTCATACAGCAGAGCCGAGAACTTCAGTCAGAAACAAGCTGTTCAGAGCCTCCTTTGAGAGACTGACAAAGAAGCTCCTGTTCTTGTCTTAAGAGTCAAGAAACCCCATAACTACCTCTGCAGCTGCTAGGCCTGATGATAGTCTACTGGTCACAGCACTCCTAGTCCCAGACCTAACCCTCCCCGCATTGCCCAGAGCACAGGCACAATCACCAGCTAAGGTATTTTGATCTGCACTCGTTTTAAATTCTCCTTCACATTCAATCAAAATTCCACCTAACTGTAGAACCCACGCCAAGCATCATATTGTAATGGGTGGGCTGGGCTATCTAAATGATTCTAATGGTTCATAAGTTGTGAGTTGAGATTACCTTCTGGGGGGGAAGGATGGCATTTTGGACGACAAGGAGGATCCAGCAGTCACAGCAAGGGTAAACACAAGGATTTTTTTTTTTCACCCAGAAACAACAAATGGAATTAAATCTACTTTCCTGGAATTTACACGTAAGGAGGTGTAGCAATAAAGTATTTACTCTCATTTGACGAAAACGAGTGTTTTCTATGGGAATCTGGAGAGTCTTCTGTATCCGTAGGAAGTTCCCAAGACAAACTAACTTCATGACTAAGGCCGTGACATTCTGCCTGCTCTACATGCAGGGATGGATGTCTCTGCTGTGAAATGTCTGAGGAACACCCTGAGCACCTCGGTCCCTCTTGTATTCTGACTCTCTCCCTTGCACTCTCTTCTCTCATGACACCTGGTGGCATGTTTCGTAGCCATTGTTTTCCTTTGGTCTCTTAAGTACTATCAGAACAGAAACTGTGTCTCAGGGATGTGCTGTGGCCAGTAACATCATCAGTGATGATGTCTAGCATGATGGGAACATGTCTATGCTGCCTACCCAGACTTCAAGGCCTCTGATACCATCCACAGCGAACCAGCAACAGCGAACATTATCTTCTGTTCCTCTTTCTACCTGCAGCAATTCCTGGTCTGTGTAAGCCACATTTCCCTCATCAGAGGCCACAGTGGATGTGGAACGAAATGTAATTTTTTTTTCCTTCTACCATTTTGTTCCATTGTTACTATATCCATGGTCATGTGGTGGGGAGAACTGTCTGGAATTCCAGTTAGAACTAGGCATCCCTGCCCTTGTTTCAAGGTTCAGTGTGTCTCTTTACATCTGCTGCAGAGCTGACGAATGTCCGGGTGTGTTCTACACACTCAGTAATCGGTACATAGAATTTAGAGGACAGACAGACCATTTTCTCTGGGTCCTACTCCCACCGACTCTCTCTTCAGTCAACTTTTCACCAAGAATGAGGCTCCCAAAAGTCAGCTCTCCCCAGACATTTTCCTGTGTCACTCAGCTCAGGAGAGCAGTGACACGTCACAGGGCTGGGATGCACATGCGCGCTTTGAAAGAATCCAAGCTGTTCTTATAGTCAGGCAAGCACCACCCAGAACAAAAGAATGGGATGAGAACTATATCCGGTGGTTCCCTAGAACTGATGTAGGAAGAATCTCTATATGTTTCCATTGAGTAACAACCTAGAGAAAGCTGTACCCGAAAGAGTCTTCTTTAGCTAGCAGTGCTTTAATTTTATTCCTAACTTGGAAGGATACTGTGCAAATCAGTATCCTTTAGGGATTTTGCTTCCCTTGGTACTTATGGTAAGGTTGGCTCTGGTTGTTTCCTTGGTTAATAAAATATTCTTACATGAAACCTGTAGGAACCCCATCTGCATTCTCTGCTTTTAAAAGCCACCAAGCAAGTCATTCTGTCTGGAGAGTTCTCATCAGAAATACCTCAGAGTCTCTGAGCCTAATCAGATCAGAGTCAGTACTTCCTCCTCATCTGTCCTTCAGATGATAATAATAACAATATCTAGGAGGTTGAGGAAAATAGCAGATTTTTAAGTTTCAAGAAATTATGAAGGAAATTGTGTAGATAAAATACTTGAGATAATAACACCAGACCCCAAGTTGTCAATTATTACTCAACCATAGTTCCTCATATGTGAACCCCAAGGACATTCTATTTCACGTATTCAGTAATGACAAGGAATCATTCTAGTGGGTGATGAAAACACTTGGTGTTGTTGAGTATGAAGGATTAGAAATCTCCCAGTCCTGGAAGAAGTGAGGACTGACTGATGGTATCAGCCACTTACACTGACCAATCAAAATCGTGTAGCAAAGCTTCTCTGAGTACCCAGCTCAGTCCCCATCCGGTGTTTCTTCTCTGCCAACTGAATAAAGTTCCAAAGACTGGGGGCTTGTACTTCCCTCCAGGTCATAATTCAAGAAAAAAAAAATAAGTCGTGTGTGCTTCAAGTGATAATCAAATCAGTTACTGCATGCTATAGATCATTCCAGATTACAGCACTACTTTATTAGTTGTAAACTGTGCACATACCAAAAAATATTAAGCCCTACAAAGATAAATCAGACAAGACTCCTGCAAGAACTTGCTTTTTTTTGATTAAGTCCCATTCTCTCTGCTGAGTGCCCACTATATTCAGAGCACTGTGCTGGGTGGACCAATGAAACCAGTAGCTTATAAACTAATTAGAGATCATGGAAGTGCATCAGTACAGATAAATTTAAGGATAGGGATAAGGGCCTGAGGTTCCATAAAAGAGAGGACACCCTGAACCTCGTTCTGGACAATCTGGGGCACAGGCAAGTGGTACACAGGAGATAAGCCACATAGAGTCTCCAGGAAGCTACTTACAGTGTGATATGGCTACATCAGAGAAGCCTGAATGAAGTGCCAGGGGACAAGGCTAGGAATTCTTCAGTGGAGGAGTGGGGCAAATGTGAGTATGTGTACATGTGTATGTGTGTATGCATGTGAGTGCATGTGTGCTTTCGTGCACATATGTGTACATGTCTATCTCTGTGTGTGTATGTGTGAATGTGTGTGTGTGTGTGTGTGTGTGNGAGAGAGAGAGAGAGAGAGAGAGAGAGAGAGAGAGAGAGAGAGAGAGAGAAACAGTTATTAAAAAACAGGAACATGTGCAAAATTGCCTCTCATGACTTTGAGGGCTGACATGCAACATAAAAAACTCAGGATAGTAAGACATTTCAGTTCAAATTCATTACAGATTAGAAGTTTGTGCCCCAGTCTGAAGGCTGCCAGAAAGGAAGAATTCACTTACTCCCTAAAGGGTCAGTCTTTACACTCTGTTCACTCCTAAAGCTGATTTGGTATGCCCTCACCATACTGAAGAGGGAAAAATCGTTTGTATGCACAGAGAGATTCAAATGTTAAACTCATGCAAAAACACGCTGACAGGAAAACACAAAATAATGTTTGAGCAAATATCTGATCACCCCATGGCCCAATTTATCTGTCACATTGATACATGCAGTTGACTGTAGCAGAGTCTGAGACAGGATAAGTCTCTAGTACTTGATTCCCTCTATGATAGGAGTTTTCAAAGGTTTTTTGTGTTTTTTGTTTTGTTTTGTTTTGTTTTGTTTTAGCAAGAGAACAATGTGTTCTTTGCATGTGAACAAGCTGATTTGGCTACTTCATGATTGAAGGAGAAGAGAAAACTGCACAAAGGAGCAAGAAGCAGGTAAGAACTCACTAAGATGCTACAGGCTGGTACAAAACAGACACACACCTCTAGTACCTTATGAGAAAATTTAGCTTACTAATGTCAAGAACATTTATTTGGTGGAAGCTGTCTGCAAGATTAAAAAGTCAAAATTACCTAGTCAAAATTACTGTAACCTACAAAATGATGTAAAGAAAGATAAGCTAGTTAAGAAACAATATGTGTATGTATGTGTGTAGACACAACATATGTTTGTGCAGAAATACATGTAAAAACATAATATGTATGCATATGAACATAGAGATGGTTGTACATAGATATGCATGTTCATTGTAATAGTAAATTTTTGGCTGGTCTTGTCACCTTTATTGAACTGGGGAGTGCTTCAATTAGTTCAGTGCTCCTCTAGGTCCCTGGGATATTTCCATGGAAGGTTAACTAAAGAGGGAAGACCTTGAATAGAGATAGCACATCTCACAAGGGGAGAGGGCAAATGGAGAAAAGGGGAAGAAAGGGTCTGGTGAGGTGACTTGGTAAATGAAGGCCCTGGACTGAGTTTGATCTCTAGAAACCTGAGTTTGATCTCTAGAAACCATACAAAGGTAGATGGGAGAACTGGCCCCACAAAGTTGCCTTCTGCTCTCCACATGAGCGCCATGGAGTATGGGTGCATGTGCACATGCACACATATGCATGTGAATGCACAGGCACACACACACACACACACACATACACACACACACACACACACACACACACACACACACACACATACACACGGGGGGGGACAAAGTTTAAGAAGAAAGAGCAAGGCTTTTTAAAATACTATATCTGTACTTAATGTAAGGGGTAAGAAAAGATAAGTTTTGACCATAGCAGCTAAGAAAAGTCAAGTGTCCCCAGAGATACCTTGGCAGATGGAGTTGTTTGTTGTTCTTTTACAGGGACATTGGCAATTTGGCAAATTGGACCTTCTACTATTCAGTCCCTAGTGTCCCTTGCCAGAGCGCTCTTGACTTACAAGCAAAACAGCAAACACTCCAAATCAGTGCCATGAGTTTTGACACAAACTGCCTTGGAGCTCTGTGGACTGCCTGGGAATTGGGGTGTGTGTGTGGGGGGGGTTGTATGTTTATAATGGTTTTTTGTTTCTAGAGAAATACAGATACATTTCATCATATTTTAAGAAAATGTTTTCAAAGGTAGTGATAAACTTCAATATACTCATGTCAATATAATCTTTGATGGGAAAATGTGTGTGGTTTTCTACGTTGATAGCTTCAACAATCGAGTTGATTTCAAACTGTAGGGTAAACGTGCTAACGGTCAAGCCATCAGGAAAGGTGACCTGAAGAGGTTCTATGTGCAGGGTGTGAATCCCAACCAAGGCCTCCCAGCACACACCTGGACCACAGGGTCTTCACTGTGGAGAAACCTAAGGCTTGCCTATTCTAGTCCCTGTTCTGTGCTTGGAGCATCATTGTAGCAACATGTACCTTGAAGGTCCTCTACTCCAAGGCTCCTCGTTGCCAGGTCGGAGAGCTTTGAGCGACAGCACCCTTGATTGAGGTATACACTGTCATGCTATGAGTTATATGCTATCATGCTATACTCTCCTCTTTATGACATGGAATAAGAAAATATCTCTTAAATAAGAAAAGATTTTTGATCAAAAGAAGCTGAAATATTTCTGTTTACCAAAAGACACTATTTCATGGAGGGGCAAAGGGTTCATCAGTCCCCACCCACAAGTGAGTTATGGGCATTGATGGCTTCTAGATAATAGTTTTCTTTAAGGGTATGGCCTTTGATACCACAGTGCTTCAGTGGATGGTCCCACACAGTATGTGGACAGTAAAATTGGACTTAGCAGATTATTAAAAACAAAACAAGTACACAAAGCATAGTAGTTACAGAGGGAGGATGAGTTGGAAAGGAGTTAGTGGAGAAATAGGGGTGAATATGACCAAATACTTTATGTGAAATTCTCCAAAAAATTATTAAAATATTCTTTCAAAAGATAGAGATAGCTTAAGCACAAACCTGGGGGAGAAGACAGAGAGAGATGCTTGTGACCAGAGAAGAGTCACATACAGAATATGTGAAGAACTTCAATAACGAGACAAATTTTGAAACAGGCAGGCAATTTAAACAGATAGCTCCCGAAATGTGTTAAAATTGCCAGTGAATAGTTTACGAAGTGCGCAACTTCCTTCATGCTCAGGAATGTGAAGTTGAAATCTCAATGTGACACTACCACGAACCTTAGAAAAGCTAAAAGAAAACCACAAACTTGCAGGGTTAAGGAGATGGCATGTGGAATGGCCCAGGTTCTCCTTTACTTCTGGTGGAGTAAAGCTCCGGGAAGCAGATGGGCAGGCAGCTAGATTACACAGTGCTGTAGCATCGTTCCTATTGACTCCGATCTGGAAACTTCCCAGCAGCCCCAGTAGCGCTAGGAAGACTCCAGGAGTGGAGACGGAGTCACATGTGGTGCCGTGAGGGACAGGAATGATTCCATCAGAGCCTCTTGCTATAATCTGATAGATCTTCTGAGCAAAGCCTGGCATGAGAGACTCCATCCTACCTGACCCTATTATGTAAGTTCTAGAAATGCAATAGCCAATCTGTGGCAATGTAAGTCAGAAGAATTACCCTTGAGGTAGGGCTAAAGCCAAGGGTACTCAGGTGGTTAGACTGTTGGTGAACAGATCTCAAAACCCCATTGCACTGAATCTTTTTTTCTTTTTTTCAAGATAATTTTGTAATATTTATGTACAGAAAACTTAGTGTACATTTAACCCAATTTAGTGGCAAGTTCTTTAGCCTTTGCCTTTTCCAGCTTGGCAATGCGAGCCACAGACTTAGGACCCACGACGTTGCCTCCCCAGTGGCGATGGATCTCGTCGTATCTGTCATTATAATTGGTCCTAATAGCTTCCACCAGCTTAGCCAGAGCACCCTTGTCTTCCGAGTTAACCTGTGTGAAGGCAACAGTGGTGCATGTCTCCCTGTGGACCAGGTGCCCCAGCCTGGCCTTCCTCTTGATGATGCAGTAGGGCACCCCCATCTTTCGACAAAGGGCACGCAGGAAAACCACCAGCTCAATAGGGTCTACATCACAGGCACTCACCATCAGCTGAGCCTTCTTGATCTTCACCAAGGTGGCGACTGTATTGACTTCTGCTCGGAGGACAGGTGGTTTCTTAGTTGGGACGTCCCCTTTGCCTGCAGCTTTCTTCTCAGCACAGGCCAATAGACTTTGCTTCTTCTCTTGCTTTGTCTCTGACCTGTACTTGTGGGCAAGCTTAAGCAGCTGAGTAGCTGCCTGCCTGTCCAGGGCCTGGGTGAACTGGTTAATGGCAGGAGGGACTTTGAGCCGCTTGTAGAGGGTGGCTCTTTGCCGCTGCAGCCTGATGTAGTGGGGGCATTTGATGAAGCGCATTAGATCTCTTTTGGGCTGGATGTCCTGTCCAATGCCGAAGTTCTTGGGCCTCTTCTCAAACAGAGGGTTGACCACCTTCTTGGCCTCCTGCCTCTTGACGACGGCGGGAGCTGGGGCCACCTTCTTCCCCTTGGCCTTCTTCCCTTTGGGCATCTTTCCTATGCTTTTACATTTTTACTCATGGATGCTATATGTCTTAGGGTTTTATGACTGTGAACAGACACCATGACCAAGGGAACTCTTATAAGAACAACATTTAATTAGGGCTGGCTTACAGGTTCAGAGGTTCAGTCCATTATCATCAAGGTGGGAGCATTGCAGCATCCAGGCAGGCATGGTTCAGAAGGAGCTGAGAGTTCTACATCTTCATCTGAAGGCTGTTAGCAGAATACTAACTTCCAGGCAGCTAGGATGAGGGTTTCAAAGCCTACACCCACAGTGACACACCTACTCCAACAAGGTCACACCTATTCCAACAGGACCACACCTTCTAAAAGTACCACTCCCTGGGCCCAACATATACAAGCCATCATACTATATTTTAATGAGACACCTCCTAACCCACATTTCTTCATCAGGGGCCATGTATCTTAGTGGATTTCATTTATGCTGTTCCAAATCTTTATTTCCTCCATCTGATGTTTGTGGCTTGCTGGAGATCAGAATTTTCGAGTGTGCAGGTTGACCTTGTTCATATTTGTACATTCAGCTCAGTCATATTAATTTGATTCCTAGAGAGTCATCAATATGAGCTTCACACATCTGCACAAACTTTTTTACACTCTGTCTTCAAGGTCTCAGTAGAACTTGGCACATCTGATGCTCTAATAAGAGGTGTTTCCACGTGAAATATTTTATCAATGTTATTTTTCTGAGCATGTGTGAAGGTGTATGGTTGGTTATTGGAGTCCTTGTAGGCTTGTTGTATGAACACCTATGAAAGAAGGTCACTTGTGCCATTTTGTGGGAAGGTGAAATAAAAGAAGGGTGATTTCTAACTCTGTGCACTCTCCATGCACATAGACAAAATTTCATTTTTCTATGTTGTGTCTTAGGGTTGTTATTACTGTAATGAAACACCATGACCAAAGCAAAGAGTTTGGGGAGGAACGGGTTTATCCAGTTTATGCCCCATATCACAATTCATCATCAAAGGAAATCAGGACAGAATTCAAGCAGGGCAGGAATCCAGAGGCAGGAGCTGATACAGAGGCCATGGAAGGGTACTGCTTACTGGCTTGCTCCCCCTGGTTTGCTCAACCTGCTTTCTTATAAAGCCTGGAGTCACCTGCCCAGGGGTGACACTGTGGGCTGGGCCCTCCCCCATCAATCACTAATTAAGAAAGTGCTCTACAGCTAGATCTTGTGGAGGCATTTTCTTTATTGAGGCTCCCTCCTCTCAGATGACTATACATTGTGTCAAGTTGACATAAAACTAGCCAGCGCAAGAGGCCAAAGGGCACACATGCTATTTCTGTTTGTATCAGTCTTTGGTCTCAGGAGTAGGAGATTTCCTTGACTGAGAGCTCTGCTGATTGACAGCTGTTCCCTCCTTGAGGACTACTGGGACAGGACACAGACTGCTTCCTGCCTGCAGAGCCTGACCCTGTGCAGGCATCCCTGTCCCCAGGCAGTGGAGACTTCCTTATGGTCACAAGGATAGTGGGTGCCTGGCCACATGTTACTGACTTTCCACAACCATCTTCCCCATCTCTTCTCTTTTCCCTCTTTTAAAACAGAAACTCTCAGGTTTTAAAGAAAATGCAAATTCTTCTCACAGACATTTTTAAAGTGTTCCATGGTCTTGGTTCATAATGACCTTGTTATCTATGAATATTTAATTCTGATCACGCATCAGAAGAATGAGGGTGAGCCTATAGACCTTGTCTTTTTTCCTTCCTTCCTACAATACAATTTGATTGTGACCCTATGTAGCCACATCCTCTACAAGCTTTTGTGTCTTCATGTTGTATACCTACGACCCCACATGCACACATAAGAGTGCTCCTCTGTGTGTGTGTGTGTGTGTGTGTGTGTGTGTGTGCATACACATACACATGCCCATATACATACATACAAGAATACTCACAAGCACAGAACTGACCATGTACACACACATAAAAACTCATGCACAAGCATACACACAAGCACACACATGCCCAAGTATACACACATGCACAAGCTCACATACACAAGCACAGACATACCCATGTATACATACATATACGCATACATGCACATGCACAAGCGCGCACACACACACACACACACACACACACACACACACACAAATTTACTCGGCTTCCTTTACAGGTCATTTTACAAATTCCTCTACTGTGTGACCTTTGCTGGTATTTGCACTTGGCAGGGTGCATGGTCTGCCTTGATGTTCTGTTCTCTGCACATGGGCTGTTCCTGATGTAGCACACAGGCCTTGGTAAAGAGGCACAGCCACAGATAGCCTTCCATGCTGGGAATTTGCACAGCTCTAGCGCCAGCACTGTGATTATGTGAACTTGAAGCAGTACTTGGGTCTGAGAATTGTCCTTGAGTGTATTCTGCAATAAATTATTTAAGTGAGCCGAAGAAGAACTAATTGGTTAATAACCATAATTGGGATTAAAGAGTAATTTTGATTTTTAAAAGATGTTTAAAAGGATAAATATTCAGTTGTGTCATTTTGCTATTAAAAAGAAATAAGCTCCCTTAAATAGCTCCACACAATGGAATGTACAGGTGGTTAAATACTGTCCTCCACACGGAGGTGACAGGCCATCGCCAGGGCCCCTGCCGGTTGCAGGCTACTGGAAGCAAGCTGCTTGCTTGTGCATCGCCTCAGGCCTTTGACTATTATTATTTATGTTTTGTGCTGCCCAGTAAATGTACATCGTGCAGAACAATAGATTAAATTGTGCTGAACAAAGAGTCCGATTCTGGCCCCCGGGAGAGGACTTAAAGCTTAGACACTTAGGTGACACAGTTCAGGACTTGCATAGAGTAGAAGCATACAGGGCACCAGGGTCCAGCAAGCTGTGGGGGAGGGGAGGCTTAAGTACCAAGGCGAGAAGAATAGCAAGCAGTGTCAGGCCTGCGCAAAGCGGTGCATCAAAAGGAAAGCAAAAGTCTGGGTTTGTGGGGGAAACAAAACAAAAGGAGAAGATGCAAACACAAAAGACAGACCACAAGAGTTTGTTTATGCACACCCGCTCTACCTGGGCTCCTGCCAGTGTGCCTGGGTCTCTGTCGTTGCATGTGTGGCCTGTTCCACCTTCCCATCTGTGGTTTAGGGAACCTGGTCTCAGTGAGAAATGCTCAGGTGTTCGTGCAACTCCTTACATTTGCACCTTCATGCTTCCATTGTTTCCATCAGTGCTGAAGGAGGGAGAACTCCTATGCTTCTCCCCAGTAGAATTCCCCCTATTTGAGAATTCGAGGAAACCAAGGTGTGCTTTAAAGTTCAAAGGTTTCAGGTATTTGCTTTGAGCAGTTTGGAGGCCAGGCTTTCAAGGCCACAAGCGATGGGCCCGATGAGCACATGGCCAAAGACTGAAGGTATAAAACTCTTCATTCACGGGCAGATTTTAAACCAGGTTGCATCATGGAAATTCTGGGACTTGTCAATCACGTGTGCACGCCTTGACCCACAGCTGCTGTTTGCCTGCTTGATGCCTTTTATAGACCAAGTTGTACTTCCCAAATGTTAGTCTTCCAAGAAATTTCTAATCTGAAAGGAAGTCCGGATTGGCACAGGGAGAGCGGCTTTCTTGGCACCGTGACTAACTGGAAAGTAGTACCCCGAGTTCTCAGAGGAAGAAGTCTTGCTCACATTTGCTGGTTGCAAAGATAGAGCTTTGCTGTCACTAAAAACTAGGGATATTCCAGCAACTCTCTTCATTCAGTCTCTCGGCATTGGATTCTCAATTGTCTCTGTCCCTCTGCTCAAGATATTTCCCCTACTTAAAAAATTCATCAATTCTTACCTCTGAGAAAGCCCACCAAACCGAGTAACCAGACTGGCCGCTAATAGTCCTTGGAGTATTTCCTGACTCCTGGACACAAGTTTCTGACCTTCCACAGAGGTGGATCCTAGGCTATTTTCTTTCTCCAAGAGCAGAACAAATACAATATAAAGTAAACTCGAGGGAACTCAGAGAAATAAGTTTTAATCCTAAATAAGCATTATAGGAAGAAAACAATGTCTGATGACATTGTCACCAAGCTTAATGATTAGGCCTTGTTTTTCAACTCTTGAAATATGACTACAATACCAGAACATTAAAGAAGATTACTGTGGGCATAGGAGATATTTCAATGGTGAAAATCATGTCTCACTGCAGAGGTCCTGAGTTTGGTTCCCAGCACCTACATCAGGCTGCTCACAGCCTCCTATATACTCCAGCTCCGGGCAATGCACCTCTCTGGCCTCCTAAGACACCTGCACTCGCATGCACACATCCAACCCCCAAGAAATTAAAATTGAAAATATGAAATTAAAAAATAAAAATCAATAATGACCTACAATGTTATTGTATTTTTCAGGGTTTTCTGGAAGACTAGAACCAAACTGACCTCACACGTACATACAAACACACACACACAAACATACTTGCACATGGATACACACATTGACACACACATATTCTTGCACATGGACACACACATCGACACACATACATTAACACACCCTCACATGCATATCCACACACATCCAAACATATTCATACATATATACACATTTACGTACATACACATTCACACATATACACATACACAATTTATTAGGAGTTCCTTGTACTTGGGGCTGGGTACTTCAGCAACTGTAGTTCCACAGTAATGTAATTGTTTCACACTGGAGAAGCCAAGAATCCTGTAGTTTTCAGTTCACATGCCAAGGTGCTCCGGTAGTTACAATCTGATCCCCGAAACCTGGAAGGTTCCTCAAGAGTTCCTGTCTTCAGTCAAGTTATAGAAAGTGCTGGTTCTTAGCTCTGCAGCTAAGGAGTCAGCAACAGGAGCAAAAGGACAGATTAACTTGGTGGCAATAGGGAAATCTAAGGACAAAATAGGTTCTTCCACATGCCTTTTTATCTGGGTGGTTACCAAGATAAAAGTGCAAGCCATGTCTTGGGTATATCATCCTACAAAAACGAAGGCAATCAATGTAATTCCTTAATTGGGGCTCCCTCCTTAGGTGAATCTAATTTGTAGCAAGTTGATACACCATCAGTCACAGCTATCAGTGTGTATGTGTCAGTGTGTGTGTGTCAGTGTATATGTGTGTGTGTGTGTGTGTGTGTGTGTGTACTCATGTGAATGTTTATGGGAATATTGTATGTGCCTGTGCATTTATATATTGAAGGCCAGAGGAGGGTGTCAGCTGTCCTGTTCTAACCCTGTATGCCTCATTCCTTTAAGACAAAGTCTCTCATTGTACCTGGAGCTAGATTGGTGTCCACAAAGCCCTAGTGATCCTCTTGTCTCTGTCCACACAGTGCTGGTGTTTCAGTCTCTTTGGGGTGCCAGGATCCTGGCTCATTCTTTCTGCTACCACAGTAAGCACATTCATTGCTGATTCTATTTTTTCCTGTCCCCCCTGCCACCTAGTCCTTATGTGAATATAGTAACTTTAAAAATAGAGATTTAATGCTTTTCATTACTTTCATATGTTTTGTAGTACGCTGTAGGCATTCTAATCTTACCAGTATTTTTTAGTCCATTTCAATAGCCGAGGTAGGGTATTTGGTTTGAATGGCAGACTAGCTAGGGACTGATGTGGGTGAGGTCATAGAGCAGGTGCCCGGGGAAGGCAGAGAAGCTTAATTTTCCATATTGGTTTGGTTGATAGTTAAAGTGTGGGGCTTTATAGAACATTCCAGAGAGCTGAGGATAGCTCCAGATAGCCAGAGAACCTACTGAATTTTAAAATGTATCTATAACCAGAGACAGCTTTGGGTACAGAGGTCTAGCTGGTTTGGGAAACAAGCACTTGGCCTCAAAGTCACAGACTGAGTGCACAAGTCCCCAAGAACCCAAATAAGCAGAGGCACTCTGCTACATACAGAGCCATGCAAGTTTTAAACTCTCCTCCAAGATACAGTGTCTATAGACTTAAAAAGGAGACATAAGCTGCATACAATCACATTAACCATCTACTAAGACAAACCAAAACAAATAGCTCATTCTACAAAGAACCAATGACATCTAGACTTTCCACAACACATTATCAATGATGTCCAATTGTTAACTAATTTCTCACCAATGATTTGTAGAGGAATGCACAACAAGCAATCAGGGGAAAGTCCTGGAGTGGGCCTTGAGGTTATAGTTAGTCAATAGCTTGCAAGCTGCTATGATACAAACTTTCAATCAGTTAATAAAAAGGAGGACTGAGCAATGGAATGAAAATATACTATTAATGAGAGAACTGATGGAAAATCTCAATGGGAATGTGAAAGTCACAGAGAGAAGAGACAGCTGGAAACTCTGTAGTTAAAGAAACATAGCGTCCGAGATAACAAAATCACTAAATATCCCGGTTAGTGGCACCGATATACAAGAAGGAAGAATCGGCTTTTAAAAGAAAGGATCTTTGGCAATAAATTTAGAGTATAAAACAATAAAACTGAAAAGATAAAGGAGGGAGCTCTGGTATGTTACCATACATTCCAAAATATCTATAATCTGAGATCCAGAAAGTTATTATAATAACTGTTTTTCACTTATGAGTAATTTTGACTTTGAAGTGCAAGAACAGCAGTTCTCAACCTGTGGGTCGCTACCCCTCTGGGGAGGTCACATAACAGATATCCTGCATATCAAATATTTATATTATGGTTCATTACAGCAGGAGGAACTGTATATATTAGAGGGTCGCACCTTTAGGAAGACTGAGAACCACTGTTCTAGAATGTCTCAGTAGGGTCTGTATAACATGTAGACATATCAAATATTCAGTCTCAGAAAAATCTCTAAAGCAATCAGACAATCCTGCCATCAGATACACAAAAGAACAACACAATGTACAGTTGACTCTTCCTACTGAACAATGGGATCTATAAGAATTTGTTGAATCCAAATGTTAGAAGTAATGAAAGATGTTTTCTAAAGCCTGTAAACATGAAGCCAGGATAAAGGATTTTTGATAAGCAAATGCTGATGGAATTTTTTTTTTTTTTTTGGCTAGGAGAATTGCACTATAAAAACTATCAAGAGATGCCATTCAGGTTAATGTTTCATAAGAAACCCCATAGCCATGAAAGTGGTATAGGATACAGCGAATGAAAAAAACGTGCAGTGGGTGTGAGAGACTGTACTTCTTTTACTGTAAAATAAAGGATTGCCTTACTCTATGCTTAAATCTGTGGTTGGCTTGACTTGATTAAAAGGAATGTGGATGCTGGATGTAGAATTCCTAACACATTCAGGGTGAGCCATGCATATCAATACACTGGAAATTAAAGGAGGAAGAAGAGGAAACAGAGTCTTTTGATGTGGAGATTTTTGCTATTCGAGCCCTTTGTTTGCGATAGGTTTGATATCAAGTCTTGCTTTAGAGCACAGGCTAGCCTGAACTCATGACCTTCCTATCTCAGCCTCACAGCTGATGCACCGTTTTTTAAATCTATTGATTGTATGCAGTATTAGCTTGGAGTTAAACAGTGTGTGACCTACACAGCAAAACACAAGAGAAAAAAATAACTAGCTGTTTTATATAAAATTAAAATGGTACAAGAAAATACAGAACACAAAACAGTCACTGAGTAACAGGAACAAAATGGGATGAGATGAACCCAAAGCAAGGAGCAGGTCAGAGCTCTAGCTAGCTGCAGGAATGGTTGTTTGAGACAACCTGTCACCGGGGCTTGAGCCCAGTGGGAAATATAGCCTTAGTTTGCTTGCAAATGCTCTGTGAGCTAAGGGTGTTTTATATATTGAAAACGTAAGAAGAAGAGGCTGAGCAGGAAGACAGTGATGACAATGATGACGATGACAATGATGACGATGGTGATGGAATAGAACAATCAAGAAAGGAGGTTCAGCTGGAGTTGTAGACGGCCTGTGAAACATAAATATCTTCTAAGAACTGTATAAAACATGTTTTCTGGCCCCTTTACTAGTAGAAATCAAAGGTTTTCAGACTATCTTAAAAGAGAAAATTACATTATATCAGACATTAGCATAAGTCACATGGACATTAAAAATAAAATATTAGATAATAATGGCTGCAAGTTTTAAAAATTCTTTTAAAAATTATAAATTATAGGGGCTGGGTAAATAGCTCAGTGAAGTGCTTGCCTTGCATGCGTAAGGGCCTAAGTTTAATCCCCAGAACCTAGGTTATGTGTCCTTGAGGGGGGAGAGAGGGGAAGAGGGAGGGGGAGAGGGAAAGGGAGGGG
>NC_034596.1:28023640-28026526 GCF_900095145.1 Mus pahari
GGGGGGAGAGGGAGAGGGAGTGAAAGAGAAAGAGAGAGAGCACCCTGCAATGAGAATCTTTCATTATAGAGGCAGAGATAGGCAGTTTTGTGGTGCTCACTGACCATTGGGCTAACCTACTAGATGAGTTCCAGGCTACTGAGAAACCAACATTGTCTCTAAAAAAATAAATGTGGGTGGAGCACCACCACCTAAGGAACAGTTTGATCTCCAGCCTCCATACACACACACACACACACACACACACACACACACACACACACACGCTTTAGGCCCACCTGGGGCAACTGGTGCGTTTTCTTATGCAATAAGGAAACACCTTATGAACACAGAAAAATAAAGAAACGCTTTCCAGTATATTTTGGAGGCCAGTGTTTCTTCTATTACCAAAGGGACAGTAAGCCCTAAGAGGACTGCAGACTGCTGTGCCTCCAAACCATGTCTGTGAGCATCTTTATCAAACCGCGTGCCGATCAGAGTGACGTGTGGAGAAGACTGTATGAAATACAAGGCTGAACCTGTGGCACAGCGCAGGACTCAGTTACTGCCTGGAGGTCAGTGAAATGGGTGCTGTATTTCTACAATGAAACGTCAAGCTGTCTCCGTGGATCCAGAGACAGTGCTTGATAAAGGGAGGCACTGAGTCTCCTTTAAGCAATGACTGTGTCCATTCTTTGAGAGATTCCTATGGATGCAATGGATTTTGCTCTTAATCACCTTAACTCCTCCAGGATCCATTCTCTGCCCCTCCACTCTCCTCCCAACTTCACATCCTCTTAATTTTGGCTTATAACCCACTGGGTCTTGATTTGTGCTGCCCATTTGTGCATGGGATGGAGCCATCCCCTGGACCACAGCCGACCTCCAAGGGTCCACACCTCTAAAGAAAACTAACCCTTTTCCCTAGAAGCTACCAACTGTCAGTAGCTCCTCAGTCCAGTCATGGGTGGGATTCATGATCCTTTCCTACTCGATGCTAGAATATTGTCTGGACTGGTAATGTGCAGGCAACAGAGGGGCTGAGAGGTCATGCATGTGGCCGTCCTCTGTCCTACCATACCCAGAAGTCTCCACTTCTCTCTAGTGACCCCTGAGCTCTGGCTCTTACTGTCTTTCTGGCCCTCCCTCTGAGCCTCACAGAGGAAAGGGTGTGATATTCATACCTCATTTATGGATGCACACCCTCAGAGGGTATAATCTCTGTACGTTGGTCAGTTCTGGGTTTTCTGGGCTAACCACTGTCCACGGCACAGTGGAGGTTCTCTGAAAAGGGCTGAGAGGTGTGCTAATAGCCTGTCAGTCAAGAGAAACGATGTAGAGAGCAGTTTGATACTGTGTCCATTTAGAAAAACTAAGGCATCACAGGAATTAGTCTCTTCCTTCAGTCCCAAGGCACCAGGAAGCCAGCCGGTACCATGAAAACTGTGAACAGCAGCAGCAACGTGTGTCCTGTTTACCAACAAGAACATGGAAAACCATCACTCTCACACCATTGTGTGAGAGTTCATAATGGAAATATGACATGGAAATATGAAAAGCTTAAAACGACTATTATAGGTGATGTGAAAGAGTACAGAGAAAATCGAAAGCAAAACACAAAATATATATTGTACTATGTGTGTGAAGTTTCAAGTTTTCAGGACATTTCATGAATATACAAAACCCTATTTCACTTTTATATATTAATAGTAAACTATTTGTAACAGCATTAAAATCTCCTAATAAAAAACCCTGTGAAATATCTACTATAATATATACACTGTATGCTACTAAGCAAAGGAACAAAAGAATGATGAAACAGATACATTGTATCAACGAAACAGATACATTGTATCAACCAGTGGGAAGACTCCCTGTTATAAGATGAAAATATCCCCTAAATTGATAAGTTTAATAAGACACTCTCTGAATTTTTGAAAAAATAATTAAAAATATGAAATTATTCTAAAATGTATATGACAATGAAAAATAGGGATAGCACTCATTTAAACGTGAGCAAACTCATAGAGCTTGCACTGTCTGAATCCAAGGCATCTATCTGTATTCTGCTTCACATAGGTGGGTGTCCCAGGAGGACAGATTCAAGTTCAGCAGAAAATAAACAGGATCTAGAAATGAGTCAGACTTACGAGTTCCGTTTCATTTTTTTAAAAAAAGCAGACTGCTTTTCTAAAGAAAATGAATATCTTTTTAATAAATGGTGTTAAAATATCCGGATTTCACTGAGAGAGAGAGAGAGAGAGAGAGAGAGAAGAGAGAGCCCTGATCTTCTCCTTATACAGCTCACAGAAGTTGCTTCCAATGGATCAGAGGTCTTAACTTCATAGCTGTAACTATGAATATTATAGCAGATAATGTGAGAACAAGTCTGTAGTGTGATAGGCAAATGTTTCTTAAATAAGATGCAAAAAGCTTAAGTCACAGAGAGAAAGCTTGGCTGACCAGACCAGGAAGTGAGAGTACAATCTGCCGCCTACGGAAAATATTTGCAGCCGAATACACAAGTATTTTCCCCAATTCACACAATACAAATAAATTAAAATAAGAATTTTTCAAAGGCCAAGATGGATGGGGGAGGGGCTCCTGAGGACCCCCCCCTCCCATATCTGAGGATCTATTGGCTGCTGATGGCTGCTGAGAGAGGAAGAGTCACCCTCCTCACAGGAGACAGATGCTAGGGGGTGGCCCATGCCCCGGTGAATGCGTGCACACAGGCATCACTGACTGGACCCACAGGTAGAAAACAAGTTTTTAAAAAAGGACATGCTCTTTTTCTTTCCTCTTTCCCCTCTCTCTGCGTGCACCCACTTTCTTTCTCTCCCTCTTCCCCTCTGTCTCCTTCCCCATAGCTACTTTTCTGGCCTAGGGGCCAGTGAATTCACTCAC
>NC_034596.1:28026776-28047127 GCF_900095145.1 Mus pahari
AGGAGAGGAGAGGAGAGGAGAGGAGAGGAGAGGAGAGGAGAGGAGAGGAGAGGAAGCTAGGAGGGATATAGAGTAAAGTGTATGAGGGGGCATTGGAGGGAATTAGTGGTGGATGGATGTGATCAATATAATATTGTATATATGTATGAAACTTTCAAAGAACAACAATGTTATTAAAAAGAAGTAGGTACAAAAGTAGGACATACACTTTGAACTTCCTTTCACAAGAAAAACAAAACCAAAGCAGAACAAAAGCCAGGTAGCCAGGGAGAATTTGCTCAGGTACCCGGTCAGGAAGATAGAACTGTATGGGCACAGGTACAGGAATGGCTGAAATGTAAAACTGAAGAATTCCAGCTGTAAGCAAAGACTTGAAGAATCAGGATACATGTGTCACTAGTGAGGAGGCAAAAATGCATGGATGGCCGCCCAGCAAAGAAGTCTACAGCATCTTCCATGCTCAGGACACACCCACCGCATGTCCATCCAGGAGTGAGGAGAGCGTGTCTCAGAAGAGTCAGAATGCCAGCACTCATATTGACTTGGATCATAGCCATGTATCCGCAAATCCTGAATGCATGAATACAATGCCTCATACTCACTCCATGAAACCACATTTGGTCCCGAAGAAGAGTTGATTCACACAAGTATGTGAGTGCATCTTACATCATCATTCTACATCAGGCACAAAAGACCTCCTAACCTGTAATTCCACATCTATGGAATTCTAGAAAACTCACACAAAAGCAGGGGAATGCCAGTAGTGGCCTCGCTGAACCAGAAGCAGGTATGGAAACTGGCCAGGAGTGGGTAAAAGGGAACTCCCGAGGTAGGTGGATACATTCTAGAACTCTGATATAGTGATGTCCCCATGATTGCATACATTTGCCAAAATGTATTCAACTATGCACTCACATGGGCACATTTTACTTGATCTATACAATCTATGTGTCAAATTAGACAAAAAGAAATTACTAGCTGAAAGGACTTACACCTCTACCCTTATAGAACAGACTTCCATTTTATTAGGGCTATATCTCCAGGACAAACAGACTCATTCATCTGTCCTGTGGTAGCTTATAGCAGGACCAGGCTCAGGCCACTCCTACATCCAAGGCTCGGCTTCTCTGTCCCAACAGTTCCAACAAAAACCCGTAGAGCACTAGAGAGCACCTTGCAGGATGGAAGCAGGTTACAAGACAATTCATGAGCAAGCCATTATGAATCGTAAGAAACAACTCCCTGATTACACAGGCTGGGATCACCAGCAAACCTCTACCTTCACCCAGGTAGTAAGAGCAACTAAACCTTCTAAACCACAGGACAGCTAGTCTGTGTATATGTGATGGTGAGGATGGAGGGTGTTCTTAGCATAAACCCTGCCCAAGTGAGATCTTCCTGTATGTGCCTGCTGGCTACCGTGTTAAGTGAATACTAGATGATTTTGATCTGGAACATTATAAACCTTTAATTCTATCTAGAATTAGCTGGCTTTCATTTCAAAGACTCAGACTGTAAAGCAGGCTGGTTTTGTCCGCCTTTCCTGGGGATTCTTTCCAGATCTGGGGAACAGTGGTCAATGATGAGAAGCCTCAAACACACAGCTGACAGGCAGAGGAGCGCATGTGACTCTTTCAGTGTGTGCTCAGGCACATTTAGATCAAGCAGGTACACAGAATCCTAAGACAGTCTAACCCCGAGGAGGAAGTACCCTTGAACCACACATACTAGGTTATTTGTGGATCACAGAGAAGTTCATTGTTTCTCCCAGGAATGAGAATAGATCTCCTGATGCTTTCAGGTCATGATTATACCTTCTATTCATTCCCAGGAGTTTCTTTCTCCCTTTTCCTCCCCCCCCCACCTCCCTTCCCCTTCCCCCTCCCCCTCTTTCTCTCCCTCTCTCCACAATCCCCCCTCTCTCCCTCCCTCTCTCTCTCCCTCTCCTCCTCCCTCCCTCAGCACCCCCCCTCTCTCTCTCTGTGTGTGTGTGTGTGTGTGTGTGTGTGTGTGTGTGTGTAAAACGCAGTGGGTTCCTATGTAACTACTTGAGAAGCAAAGCCTGTGCCCCTTCCTTGCTCTAACACCTAAAGGGAATTCAAAACTCCAAGGCATTTCTGCATGCAGTCAACAGACGTTCTGCAGCTCTGCACTTAGTCTAAGAGATCATAAACACTAGGATCCTTTTTCCAAAGGCCTAGCAGAGGAGTGTCCATAGATGATAATGAAAAACTAAGTGTCAAATGTGATCACTGCATGAAATAAACGCTTCGTAAATGGCGTCCTTTTGACTCTGTGCCCCGAGCTTAACACTGGGGAGAGAAGATCCCTTTGGTAAGTAGCTCCTCTCGAACACAGAACCTGAATCTCAAAAGGCCAAATTTATAGAGAGAGGATGAGCAGTGTCGTGGTTGGTCCTGATTGCCAACGTCATGGGACTGGCTCACCGGGACACACGGTGTGTGTCCATCAGGGGGAGAGGCTTAGTCTTAAAACTGGTAGCACCTTTCTGTGTGTGGCCCAAAAATAAAGAAGTCTAAAGAAATGGAATGTTGCTTGCCTGCCTTCACTTCTTCCCGAGTGTGTGTCTGCTGCTGATGTCAGCTTCTTTGATCTTCCAACATGGACTGAGTGACTATTCAGGACTAGTGACTATATAGACAGCTTCCTGACAGGGACTGCGGAGCCAGCCAGTTCAGCAGACTGAGCAACTTACAGGGATCTCAGCCTCTGAACTGCAGTTATTTGATATGTAGCTCCTATCATACAAGACAATCCAATAAGTCCCATTTATAATTCTATCTATCTATCTATCTATCTATCTATCTATCTATCTATCTATCTATCATCTGTCTATTTGTCTGTCCGGTCTGTTTAGTTCTTCTAAAGAACTCAGCCAAGTGGCTGGCAGCTTTGGAGCTATTACCTGAGTCAAGGTTCTGAGACCATATTGAGTCCACACTGAGATGTGCTGGGATGGGTAAACGGGGTGGGACTGAGAAAGAGGGTGGAGCCTTCTCTGAAAAATGAAGGAAACAGAAAGACCCTCACCTAGACTTCCCAAAACATCAAGAAAAAGAACTGAAGTTATCTTGAAAGCCATTATACAATCTGGGCAAAGAGAACTGAGCCTCATGGAGATTATTCTGATATCCGTGATGGTAACATGTCAGCATGAGAGACATAAGTTGAGCAAATGATTCAGACCCAACCAGGAGTAAAGGGGACACTCCTCAAGATTCATACCTAGAGGACCAGAGACAGTTAGACATGAGTGGGTTGAGCTTAGGAGGTGGGCTTGTGTGGAAGCGGAAGTGGGAGGGCTGTGTTCCCCACGTACACTGATGTGTACTGTGCTATGCAGCTGGAAGCTTTAGTGGGATATAGGACAGGAGTGCTGAGAATTCCAGGAGAAGACAATGAATTTCCTCAAGCGGCCCATACAGAATTATCCTTAAAGCCGAGAGGGGCTGGGGTTTCTGAGAAGAAACTGTTCTGAAGAAGTGTAATATATACTACCTGTCTATACTAAGCAGAATAAACTCGTCCTTGATCCCGACCTTGCAGACAGCCCTCTCACCCAGGCTTTGCACGCTGCACTTGTTTTCGACTTGGCCGTCAATAGCAGCTGAGAATGCCCGGAAGCCAAGGGAACCCTTGGGATTTGGGCATAGCTTCTTGGTGCCCCTGTAAACCTGAAGGCTCGCCCCAGGTATATACTTCCATTTTTTTCCACTCCACTTCTGCCACACACTTGATGTTACATCCTTTACGTATCCTTGACCTACCTGCTGGGAAGAGGCTAAGCCAGCGATTATGTGCACTAACTCTCCCAAATAAATGAGGCCTAGTGCATGCTTGTAACGTACTTGGTAAAGCCCACATGGGCAGCCGGCCATAATGGATTATGAAATGAAGGCACTAAATGCAAGGCAGATCAATAGAGTGTGGGTGGGGAATGACGGAGGGAGAGCTGTACACAGGAAGGGTGTCTGTTTGACCTGGGCCTTGTGGGAAAAGAGAGAGCCACAGCAAAGAATGGGAGTGGGGAAAGCCCACTCACCATTTGCTCTTGACATCCACATTGATGTCTCTGATGTGGCTGTACACAGGCCAGCACACCTGCCAGTCTGCAAGTCTGTGTGATGCGTAGGTACTTAGTGGCTACTCTAAGTGCATGGCAGAAGAGTCACGTGACTCCTGCAGCTTGGGAAGAGATTGCTGCAGCCCTTTCTGTGTGCTTGTGCCATTTCTGGGAATCTCTCCAGAAACGTTCCAGGGGTAGACATACACAGCCAGTCTGATGAGAGATCCTTCCCATTCTCCACACCGTTAGGAACCTTGGCTGTTTAAGCTGGTGGGACCTGGGCCTGAGGCTCCATGAGACCCAAGGAACTAAATAACTGGGAGGATACGTGTGATATGTGTGTACACTGGCACAGTAATTTGTGCAACAGAGTGAATGCTGCACATCCCCTTGCACTCTTGACAACGTCTATGTTTCCAGTTCAATTCAAACATGTAATTGAGGCCCTCAAGCCCCGGCCACTGGTCTTTTATTCCAAGATGGTGACTCTCTGAACAGGAAATCCATCTGTCTTTCTTTACTTCATTTCAGAGGCTCCACATAAGAGATGAAGGTAATTTGGAAGCTGCAGCTGCCAGCCTGTTGTTTGAACTCCTGGCCCATGTGACTCCTTCCGGAAGGTACAGAAGATGGGCCTCGCACTTCAGCCAGCAGCACGGCTCCGCGCTGTGACATCTGGCTGGATTCCTGCTCAATTTAAAGCAGCTGCCGTCATTCCCCTGTTCTAACGACTTTCCTTATTACCTGACAATCTATCTGAACTATCGACTCATTTCCGACCTGCCAGTTCTCTCAAAAGTTATGGAAATGGTCTTCAAACTGCAGCTTCAGCATCTCCTCCTCCCACAGGCTGTCTGCACATCGATAGATCCTATCACTGACAGGCAGGGAGGCCAATCGAGCATTCTGTGTGCTCGCAGGTGCTGATGATGGAGGGGAATGTTGCTGTCACAGGCTGACCCCAGAGCACCCCAACCTCCAAGGCCAAGCCAAAGAGCATCTATCACCGGCTAGCTTTCGACCTCTTTGCAGTGGCTCCACCTTCCTTTCTGCTCTTGTAGACACCACTGTTCTGAGAGGGGCTGCTCTGGTGCTCTGCAGTTTCTTATAGTTCCTGTCCCCAGCCCAGGATGAATTCTCCTGTGCTGTGTGCAACCAGCTCAATCCAGCATGAACATAATAATCTTCTACAAAAGCCCAGTCCTCTACAAAAGAGGTGCGGGGAGGGGGCGTGATATACCCTGTGATTTGGGAAGAAACTCAGACCTCCCTGCCAGTCATTCTTACTGGGCAAACCCGGAGGTCACTGACATCTCTGCCTCTATGTCCGTCTGTGATAAAGGTTATTCAGCTTCCCACTCCTGTCTGTCTTCGGATTTAGAAGCAACTGTACAAGGGCAAGTAAGGGTGCTGAGAATTACAGAAGGGGCTGGGAAGATGGCTCAGTTGGGAAATGTGTGCCTCCCCTAAGCTCAATCCGCAGCATCCACCTAAATGCTGGGGGTGGTGACTTGTATTTCTAACCCCAGTGCTAGAGAGGTAGAGAGACAGGCAGAGTCCTAGGGAACTGGAGAGTGCTAGTTCCCGGTGAGAGACTCTATCTCAAATAAACAACACAGCTCCTGAAGAATGATGCAAGCTTGAGCTGTAGCTCTCCCCACCCAAATATCTACACGCACACGTGTGTCCAGGCCAAATGACCATTCATACACACGTACATGGAAATATCTAATATGACACTAAATATCTATTGCCTCAATTATTGGTGTACTTTATGATAGGTTTGCTCTTAACTCTAAGAAGTGCATCTACTTAAAAAAAAAAAAGAAAGAAAAAAAAAAAAAACCAAACAGAACAGGAACCATTTTAGTAAGGTTGAGTTTTGATGACGTAGGAGAGAGACTAACATTTATCTCATAAGTATGCATGTGGAGTGTGTGTTTGCATATGTGTGCGCATGTGCATATGTGTGTGGGGACACATTCGTGTCTACATGAACAGAGGCCTGAGACTGACCTGAGAGTCACTCTAGGTCACTCTCCACCTTAGTCATGGAGGCAGGGGCTCTCAATTGAACCCAGAACTTAGCAGTTACAGCTAGTCTGGCTAACCTGCTTGCTCTTGGGATTCCCCTGTCTGTCTTCTAAGTACAGGCACCAGCCGTGACCACGTGCCTTATACAGGCAATAGATAGCAAGCCTTTCAACTGCTGAGCCATTTCTCCAGCCCATGTTCACCTTTCCTGAGGTCCGGGTTGTGTCTAGGTTGCTCTGCAATGAAAGGCAATGATAAATAGTGCAAAAGAGAATACAGGCCGAGCAGTTTAGCATGGGTCACTAGGCTCTAGCTTGAGACGCAGTGGCTTTCCTTTTGGACTTTCCTTTGTGTTACATAATATTTTGGGTTTCTCTGTTAGGCATTAATCATGTCCATTATGGTTATTTTTCTACAATGCTACCTGCCACCTAGAATCCACAGGACTGGTGCATTTTAAAAAACAAATTGTGCGATGCAATGCATTAGCGCGTATTTTGTACATTATAAACAATTGCTGGAAAGAGGGGGAAAGGGACGTAGAAAGAAGGGAATCTAATGCAAATGAGGAAATTATGAACCAAGGAGCAAGTAATGAGATAGGAAATAGCTCAGGCTGAAAGAATGGCAATTAGCAGGGATATTGAGGAGAGCTCAGTGTGGTCTAGTCCCTGCTTTAAAAATTAATTTTTAACATTCATCTTGAAGTTGTATAAGGCTTAATATAAATGTTGCAAAATTATTACATGGTAGAAATTGTAAATTAAGCAAATCCACCCTCGATTTTAAGAATAATGGGCTTGAATTTTTTTTAAACATGAACCCAATTTAACAGACTTGAGTTAAGTTTTAATTATTTATTTCTGAAATTAAACACAAGGCTGTGACCAGATTATTCTTATTTATTAGTAACTAGTAATTTTTCCTATCACCTAACCAATAAAAATGTACAAAAGTTATTTGGGCTTATTTTTAAAACTAAAAAAAAAAAAAATGGTGTCATTTTTATGATCCGAGAGATGGACATAAACAATGCCTACCACTGCATTATCCCACCATCGGAGTGCCCCCCCCCCCCAGGATTAACGTAACCCGGTCCTTCTCTGACCTTCCAAGAAGGGGACATGGTCACTCTTACCGCTTGTAAGGCAAGGCAGGGGATCCTCAGAGTAAGGTGGCAAGGCAGACTACATAAATCAGGGAACTCTAGGTTCAGAGAGAGGCTCTGCCTCAATAGCTAAAGAGATGCAGGAAGGCTCCAGGCATCAACTTCTGGTCCCCACACTCTGCTCCCACACATGAAGACATGAACATACGTATGCAGACAGATGTGGTTATACATACAAATACACACATATATGCACACACATGTACAAATACACGATGATGAAAGAAGAAAAACTACAACCATTTTGAAAAGCCCACTTCCTCCGTGCTTTCTCAGAGGAGCTTCTTAAATATTGCCAATAGCTTCAGCTTTTGATATACAAACCAAATGTATGAGGAACTCCTCCTTAGCTTCCGACCTGATTCCCTCATTTCATAGATTTGGGTGCAAAACTATCAGGAGGGCAGTGGTAGAAAAAGACGTGAGACACACTCACTCTCACCCCTAACACCATGGAGTAATTATGCCTTAATGCCCATCTTAGCTACTGCTCTACTGCTGTGATAAGGACACTCTGATCAAGACAACTTATACAAGAAAGTGTTTAGTTGCCATACAGTTTCAAGGGGCTAGAGTCCATGATAATAGAACAATGCCAGGGTGCCTGGAACAACAAAGAGCTCATATCTTGATCCATACGTTGGAAAGAGAGAAGAGAGACACTAGGGATGATGGCACACGTCTTTTGAGACCCCCAAAGCCCACCCCCCAGTGACAACCTACTCCAATAAAAGCCACACCTACTTATCTTTCCTAAATAGTTCCACCAACTGGGGACCAGGTATTCAAACATATGAACCTTGGGAACCATTCTCATTCAAATGACCACAGTTCCCTTCTTAGACTTCCCCAGAAGATCCCAGGAACGGTTCAAACTGCACTTTGCCCCACCTGTCTAACATAGGGACTATATACAATGCTTAATGTTGTGCTTGCTTGAAAGGAAAAGTAGCTATTAGCTGTGGGACCAAGAGAGGAGTGAAGAGGAGTTTGAAGCCCCAAGTGTGATGAGAAGTGTGGCACAGAGAGCAGACACAGTCTGGCCCAGTCAGGGCTTTATATTCATGTGCAGTGGTCAAACCATTTCCCAGGCTGGTTGAGCTGAGTTCCGTTCCCACCATCATAGAGATCAGATGGCAGCCATGTCACAGAGGCTTTGTCGGGGTCAGCCTTTGCTGCATGGAGCCATTGTGTTATGGAAATAGGGGAGTCTCCGTGTGATTTTTTTCACTGCACTTGCCCAGTCATCCAGGTTGCTGAGGACCATCTGTGACTTTGTTTGCTGATGTGAGGCTTTGAGATGGTTTCCTGACTGGACAGCTGTTGTCACATCCTGGTGGGTGTCTGATTCTCCATCTACTGGGGCACTCTCTATCAAGCTACATGATCCTTAGGTCACCCTGAGATTCTGCTGCTCTCTCTGGAATGCTTCCGTGGTTCCTTCTGGCGTGAAGCCTAGTCAGCATGTAAAACTAGTCACACCCATCTTCTAAGCTGATGGAGCCCCATGCAACACCTAGTCATGTACAGTCCGTCAAGAGGTTCCTGCCTTTTGGCAGTTGTTACTTCCCTAGACCCAGGTTCCTCATCGTGGTCCGTTTATCTGTCATCTCTGTCCTGACTTCTTTTCCATCCTTTCTGGACCATTGGCTTTAAACCTTTTTAATGCTATATCCCTTTATTGCATGTTGTGCTAACCCCCAACCATAAAGTTATTTTTGTTGCTACATCGTAACTGTAATTTTGCTATTGTTATGGATCATAGTATAGTTAGATATCTGTGGGTTTTGATGGTCTTAGGCAACCCCAGTAAATAGGTCATTTGACCTCCAAAGGAGTTGTGACCCACAGAATGAGAACTCTGACTCTGGACCTTGCCACATACCATTATCACACTCTTATGGAAGTCTTTCCTGACAAACAATCCCATTGTACCCGTTCTGTATCACACATACCGTCCATATGCCAAACAGCAACCAGATTTTTACTTTCCCTGTGGAGTTCTTTGAATGAGAGGCTCTACTCTCTGGTGGCTATTCCGTCTGCCTTGGGTGTGGGGAATGACTGTTGTTGTTGATCTTTATGTCAGTGATGCCCAATAAGTAGACTGGGCCTTCATTGTGCTCAATGCATCCTTTCTCAAAGAGAAATCTAGAACCACATTTTATAGATCTTAGAGATAGCAGGAATGCTTGTTAATGAACCGAGGGATGTTGTGGAATTGTTGGGGGTGGGATATGGAGTTAGTGAAGAGAAAGCTGAAGCATCAAGGGCTATACCAGAAGCTGGGAATGGGTCAACTGTCCACAGATTTCAGACACTGGACCACCATGTACTTGAATGTTTACTGCCACCACAGGTATCTTTCTGAACTTTTATTGACATGTATATGGTGCGATGCTTGTTGGGGGTGGTGGTGCATGACTTCACATGAGTCTAATATCAGTGTAAGTGTTCTATTGTGTTTGTATATAAGTGTGTGCATAAAACCAGGAAGGAATCACATGAAGCAGGTAGAGTTCAGTTAAGGCAGAAAAATAGCCAGGATAAAAAAAATTAATGTTGTGTCTTCCTGCTACAAGACATGCAGAAACACTGACAAGAACTGAGATTTCCTTAATGAAATGAACCTGAACTCTGGCATGTGTAAGATGCCAAGGACCAGCATATCTCTGATGACAGCACCATCCCTGTGGCTTGCAGACTCTGGGGAGCATCAGGCCCCGACTCCTCACACCAGGCACAAAGTTTGCATAGAAATGCATCCAACCCAATTGAAAAGTTTAAATCTCTTCCTTATAGCATAGATCAAGATTCTCTGGTAGTTTCTTTCCCCCAAAGATGGAAATAAGAGAGTTACAGGTATTACTTTTTGATTAGTTTTCTGTGGGAAAAAAAAATATACAAGATTTTATTTTGAAATTGCCACAGGCAAACGTCCCCCAAAAGAAAGTGGTTTCCCTGCAGTAAAAAGAACTGCAGCTTTATCACGTGTGGCCAGGTCAGCGGGGTTAACAAGGGGGGTGGGGGGAGGCAGGGCAAGCCTGTTCATTTCCGCTACTGGCTTTCCTTTAGTTAGCCCACCTCTTGACTCAGTGTGGTCCTTTGACATAAATGGTGTTCATATATGGGTGGCTGTCACATTCCTGCCTTTCTCAACTCTAAAGATAATAAGTGAGGAGTAGCAGACAACCTGTGTCCATGAGCAGGATGGAAACAAGGTGGAGCCTGAGCATGGGATGCATGCTGAGCCACACCATACCGGGGCTGGGATTTTCTGGGTTGTGAGCTCCTTACAGAAATCAGCCTGTACATTAGCTGTGCTCCCGTAGGTCCAATCTTTTGACTATGCAGATGAAAGGAAACTTAACTGAAAACCAAAGATTCCCAGATTTGATTCATGTGTAGCCTAGGGCTAAGGAGAGTTCCCTACACCTGACATAAGCCCTGATCAGCCCCATACCACCATGATTTTACCTACCACATCATAGAGCAGATGTGGTACTGTCTTAGTTAAGGTGTTACTGCTGTGAACAGACACCATGACCAATGCAAGACTTATAAAGGATAACATTTAATTGGAGCTGGCTTATAGGCTCAGAGGTTCAGAGGCAGGAACATGGCAGGATCCAGGCAGGCATGGTGCAGGAGGAGCTGAGAGCTCTACACCTTCATCAGAAGGCTGCTAGCAGAATACTGACTTCCAGGCAGCTATGATGAGGGTCTTAAAGCCCACACCTACAGTGACACACCTACTCCAACAAGGCTACACCTACCTACTCCAACAGAACCATACCTTCTTATAGTGCCACTCCCTGGGCAGAGCATATATAAACCATCACAGGTACCATCTAGGCATCCCAGAATAGTTGGGACCTTGTATAAACTGTTCTCTCTCCCAGCTGAGCAGGATGCAGGAAGCCTTGTTACTAGTCTTGTGGTGCATCCTCACCAGGACTGCAGACTGGTTCTGTGATGATGGAACAGAAGGGACCCAAGGAGATGTCAAGAAAGCAACCTAAACAATTATCTATGTGTAAGTTCCCAACTGTGTGGTATAAGAGGGAAATTTTTTGATGGAGTTTGTATCAAGTATGACACATGTACTTGATAAATGTGAAACCTCGGTGCTAGCTTCAGCCTTCTGATTGAAAGCCTTCCCTTCAAAGCTCCTTCAGAACATCTAGATGCCGTGCTCAGTGGTTAAAGGGACTGGTCATCAGTGAGTGTAAGGAGGATGGCCAAGACTCAGTGATCTTAGTTCTAAAGCCACTGAAGAGGTTTGTAGGCAAAACAACACTTGGTTCCAGTGTCTGCCAGGTTCCACTGCCTGACATGTAAGCATGTAAAATGGAAGTGGGGGTGGGGGAGAGCTTTCAACAGCAGGCCTATGTCAGCTCAGGCTGAAAGGGAGATGCAGTTCACTGAGAGGGAAGGAGTTTTGAGACCGGAGGGCCTGTGCAGACTTGGTGGAAAGCAAGCCAGTGAGTGAAAATGTACCTGGAGACTAGGGAAGGAGATGAAGGCTTGAACCTAAGAGCATCACATCTCATTCTACAAAACATTGTAGAACCTCTGCTATGGACCGTTTCAGTGAGATGCCATGGGACATGGGATGACTCATATTCGCTGTCCTCTCTACTCTTGACTGCTTCAGTGGAAGGTGGCAGGCAACATACCCTATGTGTTCTATCCTCTTTGTCACAGATTCCATTAGTTGGTGGACCTAGGGCCTGGGCTTTCTCAGGAACTGTCCTCTGAGGGCATCTTCTATATGCTGTCCACAGAACATACCACTAATCCTCCAGTCTTCTTTTGATGCTCTGGATGTCTGGCCTGAGGGCTCACCACCTCCTGTAAATCCTTAGGTATCCATTTTTTGATACCTTCATCCATAGCCAATTAGGCTAAAGGCTGACCCTCAGATGGGCTATAAAATGTAAGTTTCCCTTCCACTGCGGCAAGTAATGCAGGGTGGGTGTATATTATGTTTCCATCATTCCATGATGTCTGACATGTCCCTGAACCCTGGACTCCAGAGTCATCTGCAGATCTCTGGCCCTTTTTCACGACTCACTCAGTTTCTAAAAGGGTCTTATCTGTATTTGGTGTGTGCTGCCAATTTAAACTTCATTTATTTAGATAGGTCACACAGACAGGCAGAGAGTGAGCCATGGAAAGGTTAGCATAATTTCCTAAGGAAGTTGGAATATATCCTGGGGGTAGAGAGCAGCCAGCAAGCATTTAAAAGTAGAAATTCACAGGCTGATATGTGTATGGGGTGTGTCTAGATGAAGAGTCAAGGCTGATGTACAGAGTCTGGTGGGCACCTGTCCATCTATCTGAGGGCTGAAGAGCCATGAATCAGGCAGTGGTAAACACATTTGGGAGATAAGCAGTATTATCAATTACCTGGAAATGCCACGAGGGGCAGAGATGGGAGCATTCCTCTAGGAAGCATCATTGGAGATGCTTCTCAGCTTCTGATGAGGTCACACTCTGAGAAACCCGAGGGAAGTTAAACATCAACGGCATAAATAGGTATGATACACTTGAGGCACTAACCTTCACAGAACTCTGCAGTGTCGGGTGTTCACACTCACGAACAGAGGACTGACTGGGAGCCCCAGTTTGCTGCCAGCGTGAGCAACCAGAGAGAGGCTGGCGCTGCATTTCCCAGCTCAGAAAAACACTGAAGTTCAAAATTCGACGTGTGGTTTCTGATGAATACGTATGGTTTTGTATCACCTTAGTCCCCAAAAGTTATAAGTTGGAAAGGCATAAGTCAGGACTGTCTAGAACTGCAGGAGCGATTGCAAACTAGCAAGCATCACGAGCTTCAGAGTAGGGGAGCGTTGCGCTCCAGTAGTCTTAGGATGATCTTGGACAAGATGGTAGAGTGTGCTGTCTCTGAGTCTCTGTAGGTTCTGAGAGGAACCTCGGCTGAAGGAGCTGAGAAGAGAGCTAGAGAATCAAGAAGTGCCTGGTGAAGGATGAATGGAGGCCAGGTCACACAAGGAGATTACTATCATTCCCCCTAGTGAACAGGAACACACTCATGGGAGAATAAAGAGAGGCAGGAACCGTCAAGTTCTGGTTGAAGCTGAAGTCATGAACTATAGCAGAGGGCAAAGGTGAGAGTTGGTGTTCACCCGAGGAGTATGCAAGATTCATGTTTAAATCAACCTTTGGGGCACCAGGGATTTCACTGTAGGATGGAGAAACAACGAACAAACTTGGAGAACTGTGTGACCCCCAAACATGCAATAGAACATGAGATGGGAGAAGGCAGAATGAGGCATAGCAGAAGCTTCCAGAAATAGCCATCCTATTTTCTGCTCTGGCTTCCTTCAATGATGGACCCCTTTGCAGATGGTGGTAGACGACTCTCTTAAGGTATCGTTTGTCAAAGGATGGGGGTGGGGGATTTACTTAAACCCATAGTATGTCTGTCATGTATGAAACTGTCAGCAAAGTCATTCCTATGGCTGATATATGCTAAAGCCATTAAACCTTCGGAGAGTTACTGTCTTTGTTACTTTCTTTCCTTTGCATTGTGTGCAAGAGTATCAGAGGATTAGAAAGCTGTGGTATGATTTTGAAGCATTGCCTCTAACTCTTAACATTCTGGTATGTGAGGAAATTAATAGGGTCGTTTTGACATCCTGAATGTGCTATTTATTTTTAATTAATAACTTTATTTTTAGAGCAGTTTTAGATTTAAAGAAAAATTGACTAGAAAGTGGAGTTGTCACCCCCCCCCATTCCGTTCCATAGTCCCACTATTATTAACATGAATTAGTGTGGTGCATTATTCCAGCTGAGAAACTAACATTGTAATATTACAAAGTCCATAGCTTGCTTTAGAATTTAATCTTTGTGTCTTAATGTCTATAGCTTTTGGCAAATGTCTACTGCCCTAAAACCCAACCATGCCCTATCCATTCATCTTTCCTGATTCCATTCCTTGATAATAACTGATTTTTTCAAACTAATCCCAGTTTTGTCTTTTACATAATGTCATAGAGTGGCAACATACATACCGTCTGGAGTGCTTTCAGATAGATGATTTTTTCTCCTATCAATATATTCATACTGTTACCCCATTCTTTTCCTAATTAGCTTTATCCGTCACCTGAGAAGGAAATCCCAATGGAGGAATTACTCAGAGTAGATTGGGTTGTGAGCATGTCTGTGGAAGATTGTCTTGGTTGTTAATTGATGTAGGAGGGCCAGCCCACAGTGTGTGGCACCATTCCCTGGTGCAGGTGGTTCTGGTTGTATAAAAAAGTTAGCTGAACACTTGTCTGTGAGAGAACTAGTGACATTATTCCATTGTTTCTACTTCAAATTCCTGCTTGAGTTTCTGTTCTGGCTTCCTTCATTGATGGACTGTAGCTTGTAAGTTGAAATATAATCTTTGCTCCTTTAGTTGCTTTTGGTCAGAGTGTTTCTCACAACAATTGAATACAATATTAATGGTGTCTGTTTCTTGACGTAATAGCTCATTTCTCTCTAGCAGCATTGTCGGCTTTAACCACTGTATCTTGATCCATTTACTTACAGAAGGGTATCTTGGATGCTGCCAAGCCTTGGCAACTATAGCAAAGCTGATATAAACACTCATCCATATACTTTGTTGTGTATCTATGTTTTCAGTTCACATGGGGAATACCAGGAAAGATGGATCTTGGAGTGAGAATACACATTGTATGATGACAAAATAACAACTCATCCAAAGTGGTTGTAACAGTGTGCATTCCCATCAGCGTGAGTGAGCGCTGTGGCTGTTCCATGCTTGGGCCAGAGTTCTGGATCCAAATCATTCTTACCGGTGTTCTGTAGGATCTCACTGCTCCTCCAATCTGAAATTCTCCAACATGATGTCTATTTACACACATTTTCACCATCTGTGCATTTTCTTTAGTCAGGCATCTGTTTAGACATCGGGGATACTTTTTATTAGATTGGTATGCATTCTGTCTGTTGAGTTGTAAGTGCTATTTGTATATTTTAGATACTAGTATATTATCATATATATTTTTGCCAAGATTTTCTCCCTAGGCTGGTAAGTTTTTGCTGCTGAACACAAAGTCACCAGGGACAAGGAATCTTCAATTAAGGGATTGCCTCCAACATATTTGTCTGTAGGGCATTGTCTTGATTGCCAATTGATATAGAAAAGCCCAGTAATCGTGGGCAGTACCACTACCCAAGAGCATGTGGGCCTTGACTGCATAAGAAAGGTAACTGAGCAAGCTACAGGAAGCAAACCAGTAAGCAGCACCTTCCCATGGTCTCTACTTCAGCCTTGGCTTCAGGTTACTGCTTTTGGTTCCTGCCCTGGCTTCCTCTGATCATGGACTATGACCTATAAGCCAAATGAACAGTTACCATCCCTAAGTTGCATGGTCAGTGTTTTATTACAGCAAGAGAGTAGAACTCAAGGACATTCTCCAAGTGTAGCTTGTCTTTTTTTTTAACAGAGCAGAATTTTTAATTCTAATGAAATTCAATTTATTTTGTTATTTTTCATGGATCATACTTTTATGTCATCACTGCATTTAAAAGAATTTCTTAAGTAGTTTGGTTTGAAAAGAGCCTTATTCAGGCCATTATCTTCATTTGACAAGATTGAATGGTCAATGCTTGTGAATACAATTTTTGAAAGTGACAAAGTTGACACTAGTTATGTGTATACGCTCTTTTATTGTGTTAAGTTTATGCTGCATTGTTTGTCTGATAATGTTATTGGTGACTTTGTTGATGACACTGTTTTATGACCGATGATGTTGGTTGTTGATCATGTTGCTGTTGACTGGTGTGTTGGTGATACACTGCTTTGTTAGTTATGATGATCTTGTGATTGATTGCATTGCTTTGTTGAGGCTGAGTTATCCATCCTACTGGTGGTTGTGGTTGATAATGCTAATGCTATTGGTGGTGATGATGTTGGTTGTACTAACATTGGTGGTGATGACACCAGAGGCAAAGGCCTTATTGAGAGTAATGATGGTAGTGGTGATATTGGGTGAATATGATATCGGTGACATTGGCAATGATAAGGTTGCTGCCTTTGGTACTATGGATGAGGTTGTTGGTGGTAGCAACATTGATGATGTTGGATGCTGTTGATTGTCTGATTTTCTTTCCTGTTGCTGTGACAAAATACCTGAGAAAAGCAACTTAAGAGATAAACTGTTGGTAGGCAAAGGGGGAGGGGTGTGCACCTTCAATCCCAGCACTCAGGAGGCAGAGGCAGAAGGACAGCCTGGTCTACATAGTAAATTCCATGAAAGCCAGAACTACACAAAGAAACCTGCAGTATGGGTGGTTGGAAGACACCCAGAGGCCCATCTGTATGGCCTGCCCACCTTGGGTGCTACTACTATGTGCAAGTATATGGTGAAGAGATGAGAGAGAAAGGGAAGCAGAATGATTTGAGTACTGTGAGTAGAGGCTGAACTGGAGATGAGAGGGTGGTGAGGAACAGCCTGATGTGAGTAACCTGAACTGCCACCTGAGGCCATAGCAATATCTGGGCCCATGCTGCTAATGAACACCCCTGGGTCCATCGCCCTACAGTAGCAGAGGTCTGTTTTGATATCCATGGCCCATGTTACCACCAAAGGGCATGCAGACATCCCTAGTCTTGGCTGCCACCTGGGACCATGTTGATGTCCAAGGGTTGTGCAGAGCTGGCTCCTTGCTAGCTGCGGCACTCTGGTGAGCGGGTCCTGCACCTCACCTGTGCAACATAATAGAGCTGACCCTGGTGGCAGGGGAATGGATGAGCTGAGCCTGAGGTGCTGTTGTTGTTGACAATGCTCCAGATACCTCAACTGCTTCTGTTGATGATGGTGTTGATAATAATAAGTTTGGCTGTTGTCGATGTTATTGTGTTAGTCTTTTTGGTAGTGACAATGGCGGTATTGCTGCTGGTGATTTGGTTGATGTTATCAATAGCAAGTGGATCTTTACGTAGAAATTCTATCCAGTACTTTAAATCCCGTAAGCTAAAAGGAAATTATTTAAATAAAAATGTTGATTTGCATGTGTTTTCTGCCTTACCTCAGTCCCTTTGTCTGGGGCATTGCTAATGATACTACGTCACCAATAAAGCCATTATAAAAACTAATATTTTTTTCAATTTTGTTTCTGAAGCTGAAATCCATTTGATTTTCTCTTGCTTATGTTTTTAGTTTTGGATACCTGGGCACTACTTGGTCCTGGCACATGTGAGTTTGTACGACTCTTGGAGCTTTAGGGTTGACTCTTAACATTTTAAGACTTACAAAATGTGAATTCTTCATTTGGTGTTCCCTGAGAAATCATATGAGAGCCTCTTATTCCATCACTCCTGTCTCTTTCTCTTCATGTTTCCTCCCATGGGCTACTACTAAGAATCAGGCTGTTTTCTGTCTTCTTGGGTGTAGTCCTCTGTTCACCATGTACAGTTGCTAAGAGGTCCAGGATGTTTCTACTCAGTGCAGTTGCCCCACTGGTGAGAACTTGTCTGGCTGGCCTGAGAACCTTGGATAAACACTTCAAATTCCTTTACTAACTTACAAATGCACTGGTGGTACAGGATGCTTCCAAATTTTATCTTGACGATTTTAATACCACTAACACTATTTAATCATCCCACTTGGTTATACTGTGAACTTGGAGCCAGGGCATGCATTTGTACCTTGTGAGTTTCACGAAGACAGGTCTCAGAGGGGCCTCTCTTGGTTTGAGATTATCTCCTGATACTATGCTGCCTCTATTTAAGCTAGTGTGAATTTGGGAAGCAGATAGAAAGGTCTACACCATTGTTTCCCAAAATACATCCATAACAAAGACCAGTGTATCTGTCACCAATAAAAGTTTAAAAATTCTTGAAATCATGTCTGCTGATGGGTTTTCAAACTATCAGGTATTATAAAGGTTCTGCAATGCCCACAGTAGAAAAACAAACACAGAAAAGAACAGTTCAACTTGCTTCATACAAGTCTTTCACAAATTCATAGTTCTATATTCTTCTTTAAAAATTGAATCTAATGCTCCTAAGATGTACTCTTAAGAAAATGTAGGATCTTACTATTTTATGAATTTGTTTGGAGAGGAAACAGGAGTCAGCATTAGTTCAGGGAGTTTCTCAGCCTGGTTTCAATGAAAGAAAACTATGTTAGTTATTTGACATTGGGAGCAAGACTTTATTGTAACTTTATTGGTTATAACTCATGGTACACAGACCTTCTTTATTAATATATTAAGCAAAACAAGCACATTATTGCATAAGCTAAATCATTATTTCTTATGATTTCTCCTTATTCAAAATACAATTTAGAGCCAATCTTAATTAGTCCTAGCATTAATCAGGACTCTTTCCCACACAGCAATCAGAATTCCTTTCCCTGTCATAATAAAAAGGGCCTTTCACCAGGAGGAATCCTGTATCTTCAGAGAAGCCACTCAATTCCCCATCCTTAAGTAAACACCCCCCGCCAAAAAAAAAAAAAATTCTATAAGCACTTCTCATTTTTTAAATAAAAGAACCTCCTCCTTTTAAGATATTTTACTTTTAGCTTATAATGGTGTGTAAATGTGTAGGACCGTGCATGTAGGCAAAGACACTGTAGAGTCCAGAGGAGCATGTTGGATCCCAAGGAACAGGGAGTTAGAGGTGGTTGTGAGCCTCCTGACATAGATGCTGAGAACTGAACATCAGAAAGACCAGCAAGCATCATTCAACCACTGAGCCAGCTCTCCAGGTTTTTGCCATCTCCCTCCTTTTAAAGATATTTTCTTTATTTACACTTCAAATGTTATTGCCTTTCCAGGTTTCCCCTCCAAAACCCCCCAGTCCCATCCCCCTCCCTTCCTATTCATGACACAAGACAATATTTCCAATGAGAGGCAGCTATTCACGTGTTCACTCTCTGAGCCTGTTAGTGGTAATCTCATATGAGAAGTGAGATCTCTTTGATGTATTCAGCCTGTGGGAAGGGTGACAGGCGCTGAGGAAAGACATTTGCTGTGTGCACAACACGACAACACAATGACATCAAGTCACCCCACAGTATATAAGAGCAGTCACCCACAGTACATAAGAACATTCTCGTACTGGGCAGAGTCTGAGGTGAGCCCACCACACACATCATCAGGACCACTAAGACTGATGCTCTTGTTGCCGAGAAGTGTTTACAGGAAGCACAAAATAACACATTAACTCTCAACCTTGAAAAGTCTGGTTATGTTCTGTTTTGATGAATGTTATCCTTTGAATTCATCATCCATCATCCCAATAACCATATCCTAGGTTGTACACACAAATGCCATCAGCACTGAGTGGTTCATCTAGGGGATTTTAGGTCCCAGTGACAATGAACTCCAGAAATAATGCCTGCTTCAAGTTGACTCAGGTAGATAGCATTTAAAAATACAAATGAATAGCCCTAATCTAGGCTGCCTTTTTAAATGAAAGGTTTAATTTTTATTCCAAAAATTGTTTTGGTTTAGTCAGTTCAAAACACATCAATCAGACTGTTCAAATTGTGTCTGCTTTTAATCAGTCAGAGATGACAATGATCAAGAAGAAATTCCCTCTCATTTAAAATGGGAAATAGCTGACTAGATACAAGAAGGTCCTTAAACAATGTTGCTCTTTGAGATAGGGGTTTGGTGTGTGAGTACACACATATGAATGGGGTATTAGGGGAAGTGTGTTTGCAATGTAGATGAGTGTGTGTTTATAAGGTATCTTCATGGGATGGAAGGAGCTGAAGGGTCATGGATGTATATGGGTTGTATGTATGGAGGGTAGTATATGTATTAGGTATATTTCAGGGGTATTTATTCAGTATGGTAGTTTGATTGAGAATAGTCCCATAGGTGCATATGTTTAAACACTTGGTCCTCAGTTGTTAGAACTATTAAGGAAGGATTAAAGGCTGTGGCCTTATTGAAGAAAGTTTGTCACTGGGGCAGGCTTTGAGGTTTCAGGAGACTCACATCATTCCAAGTGTCTCTCTCTCTCTCTCTCTCTCTCTCTCTCTCTCTCTCTCTCTCTCTCTCTCT
>NC_034596.1:28047142-28053575 GCF_900095145.1 Mus pahari
CTCTCTCTCTCTCTCTCTCTCTCTCTCTCTCTCTCTCTCCTGATTAAGATTTACGTTCTCACCTATTTCTTTTGCTCTGCCATCATGAACTCTAACCCTTTGAAACCAAAATCAGTGCTTCTGAAAATAAAAGAAGCTAAGGCATGAGGTGGGTGTAGGGAATATGTTGGGGATAGGCATGTGAGATGGGTACCTATGGGGATATGCATGTGGAATATGTATAGATATGTCAATGTGGTGTTCATTTAGGGGTCTATATTAGGGTCTGGCTTATGGTCAGCGTATGCTCTGTACATTTTATGCCCCATGGCTCTGAATCCACTTTCTCTTATCCGAGAGTCTGCATCTGAGGAAACAACAGGAGAAGGTCAAAGAATGAAGTAAGGCTGGGTGCCATTTCAGTGACAGATTGTGGGAAATCTTAGAAAATCAGAAGCTGGAAAAATTTGAAGGATTTTGAACTCTTCACTTATAAGGCCTCATTAGTCATGAATGATAAAGCTTTGAGTTGCATGGATATGTCCCCGTGAACCTTAATTCAAAGGTCAGAGCTAGAAAGGCTCTCACTGGAAGTTATGGGACTTCTTCACCAAGTCCCCAAAGCCACAGAAAATAGCCACTTGAGAGTGCAGAGAGGGGAATCTGCAAGGCAAGGCAAAGGCACAGCACAGCCATGATTAGAGATGGACTCTTGTGTGTGTGGTTATTGTATCTCCTGCTTAAATTAGAATATCGGGAAGCTTTTGTTTTAAAGCTATTATAAATGCTGTTTTTAAATTATAATATTTCAGGTTAGAAAATGGAACTTTTTCATTGAGTGATGAAGATTCTTTAATATTTAGACATTCTACTCCTTTGGGGAAAATTTGGGTCAACAAAGGCCCTCATACTCTGCTGATAAGCATGTAGGCAGTTTGAAAAGTAGTTCGTCATTATGCAGTGACATCGTGCAGATGTGTGCACCACATCCCTTAGCTTTACTGTTACATCCATGTCTAGATGAAATGCACTGAAAGACACCCACAGGAAAGGTCATAGCTCTAGTATTTGTAAATCCAGATATGACATTGAGGTGACCAGTCTTCACCTATGTGCATGCCTTCCCATGGCATGATGCCTTATTAGAGATCCCAGTGCAGTGGGGCCAGTAGGTTATGAATTGGAATCAATAGACTGTAGGGCAAAGTGAGTCTTTGTTCTATATATGTTGAGTAGACAACTGTGAACATATCCTTATAGAGCAAAAGGAGGCTTAGCTAGTCAACTGGATAGCAATGCAGTGTCTTGTTGATCTCAGGCAATAATGGCATATTGAGATATAGAATCAATGTCTAGAGGAAGGTGGACAGTCAGCAATGTGCATGGCTAGATTAGCTTTGGTTCATGGAGGCCCTTACGCTCAGGTGTGGAAGCTTGTACATTTATTACTTCCTGTCACACCATCTTCAGAAGCTTTTGTGAAGAATGGACAAAGGCAGTGATTTTTTTTTCCCTACCTGGTGGTGTTTTGTGCTTCTTTCTCAGTGTATATTAGACTGTATTTCTCTTTGGTGTATATTAGACTGTAACACAGTTGAGAAGTACTTGCCATATTAGAGAATATCACCTGTTCTGTACAGTCTGGGTGGGCTAATTATAGCCACACTCTCCCATTTTGATTGAGAGACTCTGCTAAGTATATGGTAAATTAACTTTGAGCTCAACTAGCACATGACAATTTGTCAATGCAATGTACATTACACCATATCAGCCATTATACACAGAAATCTGAGGGGATTCTAGCTCTGAGAGAATCCTAAGCAGCAAATGGAACTGCAGAAGCTCTAGGAGTCCTGTGCACTCAAGACTTGAATTGCCAGCTTCTTCTGAAGATACAGTCAAGGGATGATCAATGAAGCTGTGGGCTGGAAGCTCTCATCTCGTGGACTTCACTGCCACTGTCCACTGACATGCCAAATAAGACATATGACCTGAAGTTGAGTCAGTATGGGCCAGGCTCATCATCACCTCAGAAGGCTACCCACACACAATTGTGTGATGCAGCTGAATCCATTTCCTCTTGCCCCCACAGTGCTCGGGCACTCATCTATGTGTCACGTTGGGACTATTCTTTCTCTTCCTCTGTCCTCTACTATAAATACTGATGGATGATGTGGGATCAAGGACACGCGCCCATACAGCTTAATGTACTCCCCAGCTCCACTTGCAGCCAGCTATTCTGGGAAAACCGTGCCACCATACCAAGGCCATCCTGTTCATAAGGTATCTATGATTGGAAGCAGACTGTGTTCATTTGGGGTCATGAGACTCTATACACTGTCTTTGTTGCATGGCAGGAATTATTTTTCTTAAGGTGATAGTTCTTCGAACTGCAGAAGAAATGGCCTCACATCTGACCTCTACTGGTGCCGGCGATGAAGCCCACGGGATGAGAGCTTCTGGCCCACAGCTTCATTGCTAATTGCTTGACTCTATCTTCAGGAGGAACTGGCAATTGAAGTCTAGTAGAGTTCATTGCAGCCTGGAGCCTCTGCAGTTCCATTTCCTGCTTAGGGTTCTTTCAGAGCTAGAATTCTTCCAACTTTCCAGGGATAATCTCTGATATGGTTTAATGTACATTGCATTGGCAAACCATCATAGGCTACCGAGTTTGAAGTTAATTTACCATATACTTAACAGACTCTCTCAAGCAAAACTGGAGGCATGGCTATGGTTCGACCACCCAGACGACAGAACAGGTGATGTTGTCGAGTACAGGCAAGCACTTCCCAAGCAGGACATTCTGCCAAGTGCTGTGTGCAATAAGCAGCAGCAGACCCCTGATTTTGCAGAGTGTGTCTACTGCGTTCTAGAGTATGAACTGATGACAGCAGTGTTTCCTGCTAGCACTGTGAACATCAGCACAGAGGGCCGATAGATTTGATGTCAACCACCTAGATCTCTTCACATCATTTCCTGACAGAAGGTAGAAAACACAAGGTGGCTCAAGAGCAATTTAAGTGTCTGCTACTGTCCACTGCCTTTGCAAACATTCTTTCTTACTGCTGTGGTTTAAATGCCATTCTACATCCAACACTGAAATGTCATGGCTTTTGTGGCAGTTTTGAGAGGCAAGATACGAAAGAGGTGATTTGGTTATGTGTGCTCTATCTTCATGGGTGGGATGGGAAAGTTCATCTCTTTTATGACATTCTGCCTGCCATATAGTGACCTTCACCAAATGCTGACCCCCAAGCCACGGACCCAGAACTGTGAGCAGATGCACTTCTGTTTATCATTTATTTCCCTGACTCAAGTGTTTTGTTATAGGAGGATGAAGTAGAATAATACATTAATCTACTTCCTGATAGCTGAATCAATGGCCTTTAATTTTTTTCTGAATTTTTATTTTGTGTATGAGTTTTCCTCACATTTGTGTCTTGTGCTGCGTGTACATGCAGTGCCTGTGGAAGCCAGAAGAGAGTATCAGATCCCCCTGGAAATGGAGTTCTAGATAGTTTTGTGCTGCCACATGAGTGCTGGGAATTAAGCCCAGGTCCTCTGTAAGAGTGGCCATTGCTATTAACCCCTGAGCCATCTCTAGCTCTAAGACCTCTTTGTTGATGAGGTCACAGTTGGGTTACTGTGTTTTATTGTTGCCTCCACATAGGCTTTGTCCTCCAGAGACTGAGAAACACAGTAGGTTCACCCAGCAGCTGTAGCAGCTGTTGGACTGTAGCAATGTTACTGACACCCTGGGATGAGACACTATTTACCATGGTCTTAGGATGTGGCAGGGTAGAGTTTCATGGTCTGCATATGCTCTTCTCTTCTGATACCACATACCAACATGAAGGTTGGCATTGTGCTAGCTGTTCAGTGTCTTCCTAGAGTGGAGGACTTAAAACAATGCTAATCTGGTGTGTTTTCAAACACACTGTCTCACTTGCAGCCTGGCCATGGGTCAGGTGTCTATGTGACACCTGACCCCTTCTGTCTTAACTCTTACCAGAAAAGAGAGGATTAGTGAGAAATGCAGGTCATGCTGAATAACTCAGTAGTGTTGGGTTATCCTCCACTGTTTCTAATATAAATTGATGTAAGGAAATGACTGACATGTTTACCTTTGGAAGATGTGGGGAATTACTGCCATACAGCCTTGCTTTGGTGCTTCTCGAACCATACTCTTGAGAACATGTCCTCTTCTTCGATCAATAGATCTGGAATCCAAAACTTAGCATATTTATGCAAGCTGTCCAAAGGGACTATTGCTCTCAGCATCCAGACCTTGCACCCTCAGTTTCTTATGATATGTGCGGTGCAGGTGAGAAGTGGTTTGATAGACTTCTATCTATTTTGCTCCCTGGGGGACTGTGTTCTATTCCCCATCTTCATAATACTGAAGGTCAGGTCTGTTGGCTGCCACTCCAACCTTCCTAGTCTTGATGATAATTGCATCCACCTGGTTTCTGATCTTGACGCTCTGACATCTGGCCTCTATTTTTACAGAGCTCTGTCGTCTGCATGGTTTTAGTGAGCCTAATTCTGTAATCACATCACCCATATTCGGTCTGGTCTGTAGAGAACCTTTCTAGAGAGCATTTGTGAAGCTGGTTCCCTGCTTCCACATGACCCTTATTGCTTGGTAAACAGTGACAGTTCCAGACTTTCTTGGTAGCCATAACCATCTATGTCATGGCTTCTCTGGCCTTGCATAACACACTGTTCCTACCATGTCCACTTCCAAGTCACTCAGGCTTTTCATTTATTATTGACATTCTAACACATTTAGTACAAACACTGTGTTTTTTTTTTCTAAGGGGCATCTTGATAATTGTATCCCATCTCATCTCCTGAGGCTTGGTTTTATATCTCCAACTTGTTCCAAAGTATTTAACTGACCTTTGTGTAGATCTTAACAAGGCCCCCTTTCTCAAGCATCCTTAGAATGCAGTCACTCACATGCTGCCCTGACTCCCCCAGCACCAGCACATTCTGGCTATTTCTTTTAAGTATTCACCAGGCTCAGGCCATGCTGGCTAGAACATGCTCTGCCTTATTTCTAATGGGCCAGGGGGTGGTATTAGAAAACTCAGACAGACACACAGTGGGTACTATTGAAGTCTGCATTTCAAGTAGGAGCGAGTGCTCACTCTTAACAAGAAGGGTTGGAACAGTCAGCTCCAAACATTCTTTGGGACCATGAGAACTCAAGTGGTATAGACATCAACCCTATGTCTTCATCTCATGAATCAGGCTTCTACTTTTCTCTAACCATACATGTGATGAGCTTTTGTGTCTACCATCAAGGCACCAGCTCTGCAGCATCTCACCACTGGGGCCATTGTCCGCCATGGTGAGTACTTTTTCACTTGAGAACTTGTAAGATGCACAGACATCTTTCAGAAGGGTTATACAAAAGTCTTTTTTTCTGACCCAGAATAAAAAAAATCAGATTTGTGAACACAGTGAAGAAATATTTTCAAAACACCCAACATAACTACCTGCTATAATCTCTCAGAAGTAAGTGGGCACTTAGGATCATTTCACATTAACACTGGCTGTCCTTAAGAACATGCTTTCCAAGGGAGACGCTTTTATTACAATGAATGAGTGAGGCACAAAGGGCCATGAAGAACAAACAAACAAACCAAGACTGAATATTTTAAAGTATGAAATCTCCATGGTAAGACAGTCACTCTAGGCAAACAGTTTAACATATCATTCACCTTGCATAGTTACCTTCTGTTATGGTGTAAGTTGCTAAAATCCTGTGGTAGAGCTGTATTAACTATATAACTCATCTCCACAAATATGATCTATTCACCACCTGATCCAAGGTACCTAAATATCCACCTATAATTTGACTCCTATCTCCTAATCTCCCTCCTACACCTCCCGGAAGGTCTCTGCTTGACCTTTATGCATTCATCATTTACTATTAGAGATTATGTAACGTGAGCCATACAGAACTTTTCTCTTACTAACTAGATCATCTCACTTGGCCCAATGCCCTCTGCTTTCATTCATGTTGCCTTGGATACACTAGCATCCCTCTTTCCACTGCTGAGTTATGTTCCCATGTGTGCATACATATCATGTCTTCTCTACCCATTCCTTTACTGATGGTCACTTAAGCTATTTCCACATCTTTGCTACAGACTCTGCCATGAATATAGGTATGCAGATTTGACTACAGGGTATTTTTGTCCTGTTGTATACCCAGAGGAGACATATGCAGTATCTCTAGGGCTGATTTGCTTGTTTGTTTTGAGAATCTTCTCCATGCTGCTTTCCATAACAGATAAATCAACTTTTCACTTCACCCACACCTTTTATATCTCTGACAATACTGACCTGAGAAACATGAAATCATATCCTATATTACTGGACTTTTCAATTTTCTTTCATTTTTTCTTTTCCTCCTCTTCCTCCTCCTCCTCCTCCTCCTCCT
>NC_034596.1:28053691-28080921 GCF_900095145.1 Mus pahari
CTTCTTCTTCTTCTTCTTCTTCTTCTTCTTCTTCTTCTTCTTCTTCTTCTTCTTCTTCTTCTTCTTCTTCTTCTTCTTCTTCTTCTTTCTTCTAAGTGTTTTATGTGTTTTGCTTCACTGTATTTTGTTTTGTTTTTGTTTATTTGTTTTTGAGATAGGATCTTGGTACTTAGCTCACACAGTAGTTAAACTCACGACCTTCTGGCTTCAGCTTCCGGAGTGCTGGGCTCACAGGTGTGGAGCACCATGCCAAGATAATTAGTGATTCTTAGCTAATTTTCCTGTATGTGTTGACCCATGTCTTCATTTGGGAAATGTCTCTCGAGGAACATGGACTGCTTTTAAATCATGTTATTCATCAATGCTGCTGGTTTTGAGTTGTGAAGTCCTTTTATATTTTTAGTTGAGCCAAATGCATAGTTTGTAATCATTTAAGTGTTCACCCTGCCAATTGTGCCCTGTGCTGTGGAGAAGTTGCTTATCTTTCCTCCCCTGACTTGTGTATTTCTGCATTTGTTGTCTGAGTCTTTGCATTAGATACAGCAACGTCTTGCCAAGGTCAGTGTTAGCCTTTTCAGATGTCGTACTGAAATCTCGGATCCATTTTGTATGTGTGTATGCTGTGAGGCACCGTCTACTTTCATTCTTTTAGTAAATAATAAATGACTCAGAAGAAAAAATATACATTGAGAGTCTGGAAATATCCATGGAAAGAATGAGGAAATGTAATGTGGACAGAGTGAGGGAACAGGAGTGGAGTTGGCCAGTTTAAGAGTATTCTCCATCCCTGATAAGGAGCGGGAAAACTCATTGGAGTTCTCATCTGCTAAATGTGCAGTTGATATTTAGTGGAAATAACAAGCCTGAGAATACAGTGTTTGATAAACAATTGAAATTAAAAGAAAAAAATCTCAAAGACTAGAGAGATGGCTCAGAAGTTAAAAGTCATTGCAGATACAAGTTCTTGTAAAGGACCTGAGTTCATTTCCAAGTACTGACATTGGGTAGTTCAAAACCACCTGTACCTCCCTCTAGCTACAGAGAATCTGAGGCATTTTAGGGCTTCCACAGGCACTGTATACACACACACACACACACACACACACACACACACACACACACACATACACACACACACTTTAAAGTAATAAAAATATCTTATAAAATTAAATATCTTACAAAATTAAAATCTCTGTCAATATAAGTAAAGCCAAAGAGAAAAGAAAGAAAGTATGTGTTAAAGATAAAAATAAAGTGTAACAATGAGTTATAAAATATCAACAGAACTACAAATATAAACATTTTGAAGTTTTATGGCAATTGAAGGACCCCAGAAGAAATGTGAAAAGTAAGAATTAATATATATTTTATGGGAGATTATCAAAAAGAGGATAAAAATATTAAAAGGAAAGTGACATAAAATATCTAAAATAAAAAACAGGCAATACATCCATAAGTCATAAAAAGGTTAAACTGAAAAAATTTAACACTATAATCTCAAAAAAATTAAAGAAAAAATATGTACATAAATGAAAGGGGTACTAGAAAATGAGCTCCATGCTTTTCATTATAGTTTTCTTGATGTTCAATACATTGGACTAAGTAGAAATAAAATGTCTTTCATCCAATTGACAAGGTTTATCTGACATTGATTCAGTGAGTCCTTGATGGTGATGGCTTGACTAGAAATGGTACCAATAGGCTCATAAATTTGAATAGTTGGTCATTTTAAAGTGGCACCACGTGAGGAGGATTCAGAAGTGTGGTCTTGTTAGAGTAGGTGTGGCTTTGTTGGAGGAAGTGTGCCACACTGACTGTGTGCTTTAGTTTCCAAAGACTCAAGCCAGGCCCAGTGGGTCTCTTTGTGCTGCCTGTAGATCTGGATACAGAACTCTCAGCTCCTTCTCTAACAGCACGCCAGCTTGTATGTTGCCATGCTTCCCACTATGCTGATAATGAAACTAAACCTCTGAAACTATAAGTAAGCCACAATTAAATGATTTCTTTTATAAGAGTTGCTGTGGTCACAGTATTTCTTCAAAGCAGTAGAAACATTAAGACATTGATTCAACTCAATAATGAAAGGACATGTATTCTATCTATCTATCTATCTATCTATCTATCTATCTATCTATCTATCTATCTATCTATCTATGGCTTCTGAAGTGATGTGTTTACTGTTATTGTTTTGTTTATGTTTTTGAGATAGGATAGCCCTGGCTGGTGTGTAACTTGATATGTTGATCAAAATGGCCTGGAACACATGGAGATCTGGGTGCTTCTACCTCCCGACGGCTGGGATTAGAAGTGTGTGCCACCATTCACAGCTCAGAAATTATCTTTGTTAGGAGAAAGTCTGGTAATTGCAGAGGCCATAGCAGGTTCTGGAGAACATGACTGGTATCATGAGACTAGAAGAGACAATTTAAAGCAAAAGGCTAAGATAATTGCTACAGACAGCATGGCAGGGCCTAGACTTCCAGAGGTATCTCCATTAGTACCCAGTCTAAGCACTACAGAAAACTCAGCTCTACATCTTTCCCATAAATAAATTTCAACAAGTGCTCAAGAAGGTTATATGGTTCAGATCACACACTTGGACCAAAATCAGTCAAGTTCAAAAAGCTTATCATTAAGAAGTGATTAACAAAAGTCTTCTGATATGTTCATATGTTTTACAGTGCACATGAAGGTGCCCATAAATCAGAGAAGAGAGTATACAGTGATGAGAAGACAACAATGAGCCCCAGCTTCCTGCTTCCTGCTAAGCACTGTGCAGTGTGGTTGGGAACCTCTGAGTTCCACATTTCTGTGCCAGCTCCTCAGACAACCCTCTCCAAAGAGCCTGGGCACAGACACGATTCTGCCATTTACTTGCCGCTGAGGAATGTCTGTTTCCACCTTGCATAACTTCACTAATGCTCTCTCAGTCCAACTGACTCTGTTGGTGTCCCCAGAAGGTTACCTCCCTCCTTCATTCTCCAAGAGCGGTGTTCTCCTGTATCTCTGCCTACACAGACAACCCTAGTGTTTTTCTGGCCCTCTTGTCTTCTGAGAGCTTTTTCCTCCCCATCACGAGGTAGGGCTCCTCCTTAGTGACTCCAGGGGTCTTCTCCACACTAAGTCCATTGTTGCTGTCATTCACTCTGTTTTCCATGGTTCACAATACAACCTATTGCATGCTTCTAATACCCCAATACAGTGTGGGTTGAACTTGTGGAAATCCACTGAAGAGTGCTGGCTGGGTACATGAGCCATGAAGGAGCAGTGATGATCAGGGTTAACGTCAGCACAATACAATTAGAATTGAGAATTGTTCTGGAGAGGGAACTTGTGAGGGATGGTATTGATTACATTGACTGATGTGAAAAGGCTCCTCTTGATTTTGGGACAAGACCACACCCTCTGCAGGTAATCCTTGACTGTATAAAGTGAGCTGAGTGCTTTGGACATCCATCCTTCTGTTTTCTATATGTGATGTAACATGATCAGCTGCTTCAAGCTCCTGCTGTCTTGACCTCCCCACCATGATAAACTGTGTATTGAATATAATAAACCCTTTTCCCCTTAAGCTGCTCTTATCAGTATTTTATCATGCCTAAAGCAATAACCCTAAAGCAGGGGTGGAGATGGAAGGAGACACAAGAAATGACTGAAGCAGGCTGATTGTATTGTGATAGGCAGGCAGAAGACTGTAGGCATCCTTCTGGGTTTGAACTATACATTTGCCTGATAAAGTGCTGCAGAACACACATCTGATGTGCCTGATCACTGGAGGAATTTCAAACTCTGGTATATAAGACCAGTGGAGCCTCAAAGTCAGATCAGAGGTCAATGTTATTCTAGAAGGAACAGTGTTTTCTAGCCTTTAGACATCACTGTGAACCATGGGCAATTTAAGTGTCATCATGAAGGTGGGAAGTAGCTTCTGTGCCCCAAGCTTGAAGTTGCCTGAGCAGCATCTACAGCCCTGAACCTCTGTTGCCCTCTGCCCTGCAAGCATGGGGATTTAAATGTTCAATGAACAGAAAACACCTATCTAACCCACCTAAAATTGTCAGACATAGTGGTGTGTGGTTCCCATCGGTGTTGGGGAGGCAGATAGAGGCAGATCACAGGCTTTCTGGACAGCAAGCTTAGCTTCTATGGTGAGCTCAGGCTAGAGATCCTGATATACAAAGCAAGGTAGATGACACCCAAGGAACACCACTGGAGATTGACCTTTGCCCTCGACACGTGCACCTGCGCATGCATATACATCCACATAAGCACGTGTACACACACACACACACACACACACACACACACACACACACACACTAAGTGCACATAAACACAGGAAAAGAAATGACTGACACCACGAACGCTTGCGTTTGAATCAGGGCTTACACTGGAGCTGGCTCTAATGTCTGGAAACCAATTAGCACACTTCAAAATGACTATTTCCCCCTCTGTTTGACAAGTTTTTCCCCCCCATTGGTTGAGAAAGGGAGGCCCTAAGCAAGGTGACCAGGAGAAAGACTAAAAATAAACGGAATCATATGGCACTCCTGAAGGAGTCTGCAGTATGCAGGATGCAGCAACAGATGAAGGCACAGGCTGGTCTGCCGCTTTCACAGACAGTAGCTTCCTTCGATGGCAAAGACAGAGACAACACTGTGGCTGAAGAGCACCTGGTGGGTGTGGCACTGGCTGGAGCAGAGAGAGGCACAGGCTCAGGGTTCTAGGCGCGTTGCTCATGCAACTTCAAGCTTGGGACATGTCTCTCTGCAGTCACAACTGAACCCGTAGGCTACCACTCTCCAAAGTGAGGGGTGAGCCTAGAGATGGTGATCGTGATTAGCTCCTGGCACCCTCGCTAGATGCTGTGTGGGAGAGGGATGCTGGGCAGTGCCTGCTGTTGCCGGCGCTCTCCTGTTCTTCGCACAATAGCACTTTCTGGTAATTATTTCCTTTCAATTCTTTGTGCGATAATAGCCTGCAGGGACTTGAAATCTTTACACTTCGATGTTCATATCTAACACCATGGAATCTTGCTTCATTTCTCTTAGCAAAGCTACCTTGACTGGCTGATTTCCGCACTCCCCTACGGAGCTCCGTACTCCCGACTTCTTTGAAAGGTGCATTTTTTTTTTTTTTTTTTTTTTTGCCATCACTACCTTTTCTCTTTTTCCAGCTTATCTTTTATTAAATCAGAATAATAGTTCTCTATTTGTTTTTAGCAATAATGAACATGGTTTACCAGAAGGCGTACATGCTACATATCTCACATTGTGATCAGTCTCCCGAGTCACGCTTCTGCGGTGAACGTCAGTCACATCCCTCGCGCGCTTGTGTTACTGGCTTCCCAGTGGTACTTTTCAGTCTCCTCTCAACCCTTCTGAAGGCACACTGTGAACATGACTACGGTATGATGACCGCAATGGGCCCTGGAGGCCTGGGTCCTACTCTGTAAGGCATTGCAAATGGTGTGCTCTCCAGAAATACTTAAGAGTTCTTTTGGGTATGCAACAGCTGAAGACAGAAAACTGGCAGTTTAGACTTGTAAGTGAGCTGAAGAATCATTTAAAACAATATATTTAAAGATAGCTACGGACTTAGGAATATGAAAGAAGACAGACAGAGGTTTCTGGTCTCCAAATCCAGTTGTCACTGGTTTTAGGTTGAACCGTATCCTTTCCACCTGAAAGAGCAGATATGGAAGTTCCCAGCCTCTGTACCTGGGACATGACCATATTTAGAAATAGGATTGCTGCTGATTAAATAGGTTGAGATGAAGGCTATTCTGGAAGGAGGCTTTTAGCCTAATGTGACTGCTAGCTTTTATGAGAGGAGTTCTTGTTTTGATTTTGTTTGTTTGTTTGTTTGTTTTTGGACTTTTTTCATAAGCACACAGTATTTTCTTCACGTTACTTCATTCTTGGACCTGGGCTGTGTTCTGACAGTAATCTTGTTAACCAACAAAGTTAAATCAAATAACACATATGTGTTAACATGCGTGCACATATGCATGCATGCGGGCATGCATTTGTACACACACACACACACACACACACACACACAGGACTCCATTTCATAGCAATACATTCTTTTGTGATAAAACAGTAAGTTGCAGATTTTTTAAAAATCTTAAGGACTGACCCTGACAATTAAGTAAGTTACATAAAGGACTTTGACTATAGGCTGTTGAATTTTTAAGCATGTGACTTAATGAGGTTTTTTTTTTTTTCCTCTGTTAAACATAAAACCAACCCTTTTCCTACCAACTTGGCATCCTTACAATTCTTGACCTTATACTTCAAGATCCCTTTATCAAAGGATAAAGGTGAGAATTCATCTTTGCTTGTTCCCTCACGTTCCAGAAATTGTCAAAGCACTTGGACCGGGATGCTGTAAACAAGGACTCTCTCCTCCACTGCAGCCTATTTCTCTGGATCTTCACTCAGGAGAAACCAGGGACAATGAAACCAGAGAGGCACAGACAGAAGCAGGAGACTGTCTCTAAACACACAGAGGAGGATTTCCAGGTTTCAGAAGAGAAACTGTGGCATGAAAGAACCTGAACAAAACCCATATGCGGAGGAAGTTCCCCAGTGACAGTGTGGAAGCCATCCTCAGAGGGGCAAAGCAGACACTGCACTTGTGGCTTGAAAATGGGATGTGAGAAAAACTCAGAGTTTGGGGAAAGCTACCAACATGGCCATCCAGTTAGACCATCTACAGAATAATGTAAAATGAATGCAGCAATGGATGAAACCAAATAGCATTTAATGTGTCATTGTCAAAATCCAACCATCTATCTTAGATAGACCACGGGAGGGGAAATAAAGCTAAATTGCTGGCAGGAAATATGTAAAGAATTATGCAAAGATGTGTAAGCAGTATCAAGTAGAGACCACCCTTGCACAACTGCTCAGTTATGGTGGCTTCATCCTTTGTTCTAGAATTAGGAGCTGTGGCTTTTGGGGCTTTTGCTCTTTTCTCTCAAGACTTCTTTTTCTTTGAATATTTTAGATCTTCTGTGGTCACAAGGGGATGTTAAGATGATGCTTCTACTTCTGTGAAAAGTACAGCTGAGATTTTGATAATAATCTCATTTAAATCTCTAAGATGCTCAGGGTAGCCTGGGCTTTGGGGCAGCATTAAGTCTTCCTTTCCATAAATGTGGAATCTCTTTCAATTTATTTGGGGGTTCTTTAAATTTTTTAGATTGGCATTGTATCCACTCATTGCATGTGGTTCTTTGTGATACACAGACATTGTGCACACACATACATGTATTTATTATGTGCTATTTCAACTCCTCCACATTCCACTGCCCTTAGCATTCCCCATTGCTCTCCCACTAGCCTCCTTGTTCCATTACACAGTTCCCAATCTACTTTCATGTCATAGATACATGATTTTATGTATCTATATAAAATCTAGGAAACACAAATGAGAGAAAATAGATCCTATTTTGTCTTTCTGAGTCTGAGTTAATTTGCATAACATGATTATCTCCGGTTACATCCTACAAATGACACATTTCCATTCTTTATGCCTGAAAAAAAAAAACTTCCTTGTGTATGCATCCCACATTTTTATGCCTTCTTAAGGGGACACCTGAGTGGGTTCTGTAGCTTAGCTGTTGTATACAGGGCTGCAGTGTGAGCCTAGCTGTGGCCTAGTATTACTTTTGGGTTCTTATGCTCCTATAAGTGAGATTGCTTTTATAACTTTCTTTTCAGTTTTTGCATTGTCTCTAGCCAAGCAATAATTAAGGTTTATTTTTACTTGTATTTATGTGTATATATATATATATATATATATATATATATATATATATATATGTGTGTGTGTGTGTGTGTGTGTGTGTGTGTGTGTGTGTGTGTGTGTCTGTAACTGTAGGTCATGTGCGTGGGTACCTGAAGAGGGAGGGTATCAGATCCCCTGGCGCTGATTTATAGGTGTTTAGAGCTGTCGTGTGGGCACCAGGAACCTCGTACCTAGCTTCCCTGTCCCCAGCTCTCCAAAGTCTGCTCTAATGGGTGAGGTTTGTATGGTGCAACTTTGCTGAACTGAACCCGCTCTTTACTTCCTAGGTCCTGGGATGATTATTCCTGTTGCCACCCAAGAGTCTGTCCTTACAAGAGGCTCATTTGACTTCTCTAACTTGGACAAGGGTTAGTTTCCAGCTGCCTGCTCTCTCTGGCTGGGCCTTTCAGGGTTGTGTTCATTAGGAGTGGTAAAGGTAACTTCCTTGCCCGAGTCCGAGGCTCACTGAGTGCGATGCAGCCATGAACTTTTCATCTGTGACCTTTATTAGTTATGACAATTTCCTCCCATTTCTAGTTTTCTTTCTTTTTTTTTTTGAGCATTTTTACCATGAACATGTGCTTAATTGTGCCAAGTATATTTTTCCTCATTGATTGGGGTGATTGTGTGATTTCCCCCCACTTCATTATATTAACATTCTTTTTCATATATTGAACCATGATACATCCCAGAAATAAATCCTGCTTGGTCTTGGCATATGGTCCTTTAAAAATATATAATTTTTTTTAAAAAAATTGGTGTCTTTTAAAAGAATACTATTCTACATGTTACTTTTTTCTTGAGAATTTGGTAAATACATATATTGAATTTTCATCATTTTCACTGCTACTGAAACCTTTCCCAATAAACTCTTCCTACCTTGATCTCTCTCTCCTCCACTCTCTCCCCTCTCTCCCTCTCTCTTTCAACCCACTAGATTTAATTAGTGGTGTTTTCACGAGCATGAGTTGGGGTTATTTACTGGAACATGAACAACTTAGTAGCATCTATATCACTAGGGAAAAATGAGATCCCCTCTCCCAATACCCATTAACTCCTCATTGTCCTTCACTGAGGGGCAGCCCCTTCCCTAAGCATGGGGAAATTCTGAGAAACCTAGTCTTACCCAGCTGTTATGTTGATAACCAAAGCTTCAGTGGGTTCATGGCTCTGCCATACCCAGGAAGCACTGTTTCCAAAAGACTTCCTCCCAACTACTGGCCCTTCTATTCTTTTGAGCCCCTCCTCCTTGATGTTCCTTGAGCCTTAGAAGGAATGGTATTTATGTCCCATTTGTAGCTGAGCAGTCACAGTTGCTTATTCTCAACCCTTCTACCACTTGGCTGTGAGGTTCTACATATTATCTAGGTGAGACAAGCCAGGGTCGTATAGACAAATGTCACATGTTCTCTCTTGTATGTTGAATCTAGCTTCTAATTCTTAGACCAGTGTGTTTAAATTGGACTCCCCATGAAGATTGGGAAGCTAGAAAGGTGTAGTTTGAGAGTGAGAGGTGTTGAGGGGAGAGGCCTCGGGGAAAAGGATAAGGCGGAATGCATGTGATACAAAAGCAGAAAGGGAAATGTTCTAAGTACAAAGGTCAGTCGGGTATGAGAGTAGGGTATAGAAGAGAGAAGAGGGTGTTAGGAAGGGTTAACTATGCCTTAAGGATATATGTAAAAGCCTCACGGAAATCTGCCATTTTATAAGTCTATTAATACACATACATACATACATACATACATACATACATACATATATATGGTTTTAATGGAAGTACCTCTATGGGCAGATAATGTTCCTCCCTGAAGCCTAAAGTTAGTAAACAACAACTCTAATACCTGTGGTGGGAAACCCTTCTATGAACTGTTGGACAAGGATGCCCCAGAGGCCTCAACACATTACAGGCTACTGCCAATGCCACTGGTTTCCAACCAGCATTAGCTCATAGGCTCTATAGTTGAAGATACCATGCACGTGGATTGCAGGACACTGGAATTAAGCCAAGCCTGGCTGGAGGTTTCTCCTCTGATGGCCAAGACATTTTACCTCCACCACAGGCTCTCTGCAGTTTATGACACAGTATGCCATTTGGATTACTCTTTATTATGACATTTTGAAGAAATAAAGACTTACTGGATGCATTTTGAGTTAATTTTGGGGAAATATACTACAGTGTCATTCTTATTCATTTATTAATCCACTTAAATATTTTTAGTGTCTATTATATCCAAGACCTTAGACCATTCACTGAGAATCCCATGTTAATAGCAATGCTATTAATCACTGGAAATCTGCTCCTAGCAAAACATTTACAAGTAATATACAAAGAGAGGGTTTCCCTTCTTTCCTCTTCATCATTATATTCTTTGTCCACCAATCTGGTGCCAATTTCTTTTCTCAGTGATGATTTGTGTAATTTTAGTATTTTCATATTTAACCATTCAATGGCTGTTTTTCTTGGCTCATCTCTCTGAACTTTGCAGAATTCTCTGAGGAATGAAGACTCTAGAGATGTCCCCAATCCTCTGATACCACCATCTCTGAGTTGGCTTGTGTCCAACTATCTGTTTCATAATCTTCTCACTAGCTCTTCCTCTGCACGCAAACCTATACGTTAAATTAAGCAGCGTTAAATCTGAATTCCACCTGTACTCCTATGTATACTCTAAGACATTTGTGAGGGCTAATGTTCATTGTTAATTTGCATGGCTTTTAAATTACCTATGAGACTTGAGACATATGTGTCATAACGTGCTTGACATATGAACATATGACATAAGGGTACTCCAGAGGATTAGGTGATGGGGGAAAGATATGCAGCAAATAAGGGCAGCATCATCCATGGGATGGAGCTCAGATGGAATCAAAGGAAGATGAACCATGGTATTCATTTCTCTGTGCCTCCTGAACGCTGAATCAGAAATCCCATGCTTCCACCCGTGTGTTCTCTGCCATGATGGACTCTTCCTTGTTTTAAGCTTTTTGTTTGTCAGATACTTGGTAACAGGGAAGAAAATAGTAATGAGCATGGCGCTGTATCTGCTCCAGTAACTCTGTGGTGCTGTTTTTATGCTGATGGTTTTTAGATCCATTTGCCCACCCAGACATCTCCCTCTAAAAGCAGCATTTACATGCACCCAACTGCTTACCTGACATTTCTATTCCCTCCATGTATCTCAATTTAAACCTGCTCAGCGCACTGTCCCAGTGTTCTCTCTCACTGGTTTCTCCTTAGTATTACCCTCTTCCAGGAGCTGAGGGCAGATGGCTGCATTCCACCTGCAGATGCCATTGGTTAGCAGGGTCTGTAGTGTTTCTGAGAGTCGCAGATCTTACAGTCTTCACTATCTTTACATTCCAGCCTGCTTTCATCTCCTCCCTAGCTGACTGCAGCAGGCTTTTCATCAGCGAAAAGCCTACAAAACTTGTGTAGCACATCAACAGCCTTGACACCACAGCCCTAAAGCAAAGCCTTCTGCTCCCAGTACTGAAGCATAGGCCCAAGGGTCTCGCCCTCAACTTTACATCTGTCCCATGTCCACAGACCAAATATCATCTCAAATTATCTATATGAAGTCTTTAGAGACATATTTTAGGATGTATTTTTATTTTACATGAATACAAGTTCCACCCCCCCTCCCAGTATGTATGTGTGTGTACCACGGGTGTGCCTGTTTCCTGTGGAGACCAGGAAAATAGCTTGGTCCCCCAGAAAATGGAGGTATAGACAGTTGTAAGCTGCCAAATGGGTGTTGGGAACTATAACTGGGTCCTTTGCAAGAACAGCGATTCTCCTAACTGCTAAGCTGTAGCTTCAGACCCCCACGCTTTGATTTTAAAGGCGTAGTTTTAGCAACATAGAAAACACCCTAAATTATATCTGTATATTGTTTACCACTAATATATCTTGTAGATAGTTTATTAAACTATAACAATCCGTGAGAAGGGAGTTTTGAATCCTAAGCAAACGCCATGGATGTAAGTATAGAGCTCAGTACAGCTGACAAGTGTGTGTCTAGCTAGGACCGTGATGAGGTCAGCTGCCAAGGTTCTGCCCAGCTTCTCCAAAGTAACCAACGCTGGGACTACGTAGCTCTTAGACCAGCTTCCAATGCTGAATGTGTTCCCTGTGCCTTGGTCGTGTCACTGTGCCTGCTGTATCTTTATCCGTGTTATTTTATGCAGTTGAAGCTCGTGTACCTTGTTGCTGTGTGGGATTTCACTGTGGGCATGTGCCACACCCTTGGATTAACCATTCATTCTAATGTTTGTCGGAATTGAATAGAGGCTCCCGAAACTGTTAAAGACAGTCACTCTAAATGCATTTGGTTCCTGCCATTTGGGAGCACACATACACATCACTCTTGGGTGTAACAAAGGCAAAGAATTCTGGAATGGGGATTTCCGGGAAATGAATGATTATCTTAAGTGAACACCGCTGACATGCAGCCATTCCATCCAGCCTCTTGAGTTGGATGAATGCTATGATTCCCACCACCTCCATCCTCAATGTCCTTGATGTCCATCTCTCTATGTCTCTTGTTTCAGCCCATTTTGGGGAAGAATGTAAATGGTATAGATTGTAATATAATTTAAATATAATTTATATTTTTCCCCAAAGCATACAAGTTAGCATTTTCTTTAGTTTTTCAATGGAACTATTTATTATTATTATTATTATTATTATTATTATTATTATTATATTGTTTTAAAATTATTTACTTATTCTGAATATTATATTTCTTTTAAGACAAAATTGAATGCAGACACATATAGGCGTATGTGTGTCTGCATACATATATTATGTGATTTGATGGTCAAAAGTTTTATAGTGTAAGAATAGATCCTTTTCCTATTATGACACGTACTTGTGAATTTGTCTAGTTTTTATTTATATATTTTGCTTCTTCTTGTACTTCACTATTTTGAAGTTCATCCAGATATGATCTCAGCCAGTTTAGACTGCTCTGACACGCTGTTCTGCCTAATTATAGCCCCAATTGAGAAGAAGGTGTCTCTATAGTATTGGAGTAGAAGCAAGCCTGTACAGCGTTTTCCTAATTAATGATTGACGTGAGAGTCCCCATCCCATTGTGAGTGGGCTTCCCCTTGGTGTGAAAGTCATGGGGTCTGTAAGTAGTCTGAGCAAGCCAGGAGGAGTAAGCCAGTAAGCAGCACTCCTCCATGGCCTCTGTATCAGCCCCTGTCTCCAAGTTCCTGCCCTGTTTTAGTTCCTGTCCTGACTTTCTTCAGTGATGGACTAAGGTGTGAAAGTATAAGAAAAACCCTTCCCCCCCCCCATGCTGTTTGGGCATGGTGTTCCGTAACGGTAATAGAAACCCTGATTAAGACACGTACCATGAGAAGTTTCACACACATGGCACTTGCTTTTGAACGTTCTGGATTGCAAGTTGTGCAAGACTTAGGTGTTGATCTCCATGTCCCCTGAAGGTCTTCTAGGCCACCAGGGGTTGTCTGTACTCTTCACCCAGTGACATGCAGGGAGAATTTCTCTGGGGCTTTGCAAAAGGGGTGTTAATCCCATTCCAACGGTCCCATCCTCTTGACCCTGTCACCAACCAGATATCCCCACCTCTAATAGCATAACACCCAGGACTAAACTTTGACACAAGAGCTTTGCAGAGACATCAGCACTCAGTCCTTGGCAGAATATAGTTCACATGCCATGTAATTCTCTCATTTAAAATATGCCATCTAGGAGTCTGTGTAGGGTTTGGTAATGCATATCCTGTGCAACCATTGCAATTTACTTTAGGTCTGTCCTGCAACATCTCAGAATCTTAGTATTTGGTAGGCACTCTATCTTTCCCTTCCAGCCTACACCCCTAGTCAGCCACTGGCTTATTGTCTTTCGTGCCTGGTTCCTTTCATTTTGCCTACCATGTTCAAGATAGATCTACACTCTTGGTTCTATCAGTATTTCAGCTTCTCTTTATTACCCAGTTATATTCCACTTGAAATGGAATGGCTGAAAGTACAGTTCCTCCATTCACTAAACTGTGGCTGAACCTTTAGGTTCCCTTACTTCTTCTTATGGCTAACACTATGATGGACACCCATGGACAGCCTTCTGTGTGGAGCTGCTTACAGTTCCTTGAGGCAGGAGAGGCTAAGGGTGCTTCAGAGGGTCCCTTGGCCATTCTGTGTTCAGTATTCAGGAGACAGGTGACCGACCTTCATCAGACTGCATGAGAGTTCACATCTTGGTACTGTACCACCTCTCACTTACAGCCATCTTGGTGGAGGTGACAGTTTCATCTTACTCGGACTTTTACATCTCTCCAGTGAGTGCTCCATGGTGCATGTGTTTTGTACTTTTTGACTGTTTGCACTTCTGCTCTGGAAAAATGTCCACTGAGATGCCATGCCGACTTTGGTAGAGTGGTCTTTATTACTGCACTCCTCATAAACTACGTGGTTTGCTAATATTTACATCCAGAGCATTGGTCATCTTTCATTTTTAAAATTCAATCTGCTAAAGCACAAAGGGTTTTAACACTAATGAAAGTCCATTTTATTATTAATTTTTATATTGTAGTTTGTATTTTTGATGTCACACCGAGCAAACTATTGCCTGCTTTAAAGTAAAAATGATATATATGCACGTTCTGGAAAGAGTTTTATAGCTTTAACCTTTAATAAGGTCTTTGGCCTATTTTTACTTAATTTTTATATATGATTTGAGGTGAATATCCAATTATCTCAGGACAGCTCGTTGAGAAGACTATTTCTTCCCCATTTAATTGTTCTGGTGCTATGTCTGAAAATCAATCGACAATAAACATGTGGATTTATTTCTGGGCCCACGGCTGTATCCATTGATCTGGGTGTCTGTCCTTAGGCCAGGACTGAATGGTAGCATCCAATGCTTTGATGACTGCAGCTCCATAGTTTATTTGCAACTGATAGGTGTGAGCCCTGCAAATCTGTACCTTTTAAACATTGTTTTGGTCCATTTGGATTTCATGTGAGTTATTTTGGGTCATGATGTTTCATCACAATAATAGAAACCCTAACGAAGACACATACTATAAGAAGTAGTTAATTTGGCAGAAATGGTAGTCGGTATTCTGACAGGTCCTGTATGAATCCACAGGACCAGGAAGGGGATGGAGTCACCCTGGTAATGCATTATATGATTCCTAGTTAAACAATACCATTGATTTAATGAGATGTTTGATTTCTTTCAACAATTTTTATTTTGAAAATAAAATATTTTCAAATATAAGTTTTCAGAATATAAGCTTTTGTTTTGTTTCTAATTAATATATGTTTAATGCTGTTTTAAGTGACTTTCTTGCTTAACTCGTATTTAGAAATTTCAGTGGCAAAGGGCTGGTTGCTGATATCGTTGACAGTATTTGGCTGTTGCCTTAGACTCTCATTCAGACAATGTTATATCTACAGTGAGAGGTAGTCCTATTTCTTCCTTTCCAAACTGGGTGTCTCTTATTTCTGTTCTACATAACTGCCCTGCTCAAACCTCCAGTGAGATAATAAGTAGAACTGTCAAGAACAGGCTTCATGATAGGATCTAAAGCTATAAACCTCTTATCAAATAATAGGTATGCCTTCGTATACCAAAACACGGAGTATATAGCATTTGAATTAAATTCAATGTATGTCCTGTTGAGTTATTAGTAGATACCTTTTTCCAGGTGAACATCTTTCCTTCTGCTCATAGTTTTGAGGTCTTCATGTCAGGTGGAGTTCGTCAGGGTTCCTGTCTATTTTGATATTCATGTCTCTTGTCACTAATCTTATTAACTTAATAAATGACACAATTAATGGTCTACATATTAAACGTTATCCTGGAATAAACTCTATTTGGCTACTGAACTCATTTTTATACATGCTTTAATATTTAGCATGCCTTTAATTTGTTCATATTTATATTTGTAGAGATGAAACTTGTTTTCATTTAACGCAGAAGGGATTAAAGGGAATCTTCATTGGTGTTTCCATTGCTGTGATGGAACACCATGACCATAAGCAACTTGGAGAGGAAAGGGTTCATTTTTCTTACTCTTCTATATCAAAGTTCATTGTTATAGATAGTCAAGGCAGGAACTTTAAAAAGGGTAGGAACCTGGAGGCAGAAACTTAAAACCATGGAAGGGTGCTACTTATGGGCTTATTCCTCATAGCTCACTGTTTTCTTATAATACCCAGGGCCACAAGCCCAGGACTGGTCCCACTGTCAATGAGCTGGACCCTCCCACCTCAATAAAAAAAAAAAAAGTCTCACGAGTTTTCCTATAGGACAATCGGGCAGGGGCATTTTTCTCAATTGAGGTTCCCACATGACTTTTGCTAGTGTCAAGTTGGCATAAACCAGCCGGCACCTGAGCTCACACAGCTGGAAAGCAGATGAGAGTGATAGAGAAGTAAAGCACACTGTGAGTGCAGCTGACATATGTGGCTACAAAACCACAAGTTCCGAGTGAGACCAAGTGTATGGACTGTGACCACGACCTCACAAGAGCCCATGACCTTCTCAGAAAGGGCATTTTCTCAACAGTGTTAATCTCAAAAAATTGTGTCAGGTTATTTAGAGGAAGCCTCACTATTCCAAAAATATTAATCAATCTTCCTTCTTTGCTGCCCAAAGGCAATCATCTCACAAAGAAAGCATGAAGCAAAACCTCTACACCTTAAAAATGTATAATTTGGAATTGTCATTATGACTCAGTACAGGGATGAAGAAGGCGTGTTGGGAATTGTGTCAGGTTTTAATTCTCTGCTATGAGTGTTAGGCTAGCATTTCACCAGTGCCTGGGATATGGCTCAAAGCTGCCGCCATCTGCCTTTATAAAAAACTTTTCATCATAACTTTTATTTGGCTGTATTTTAGTTAGTTACTTCAGTTTTGTATTTTCCACTTCCCTTGATGTCTGGAACAGTGTTGGGTATTTGTTAATGTCATTTGTTAAATGCATGCAAAATTAGTTTATCATGTCCAAACACTATACAAATATGAAATGCCAATAATGATGGAAATCGCATTAGACTTTCAGTGAAAGCATTAAATTTAATGACTCGTCATAGTTTTTGATTTTTTTTTTTTTTTGCCAGTTCACTAAGGGTCAGGTGTATATGCAAATTAAGACATACAGTTGAGTCCTCAACCATTGTTTAGACACCAGGTTAGCTTTGCAAACCCATACAGGATCTATGAGTACAAGCCAAGGAGGGGAGTGACATGGGTACCGGGGAATGTCGGTACTTAGATTCTGAACACTGAACCTGACCAGGACACCTTTGAAATGGAAAAACAATCAAGTGAGAAGTGAGTCAGGCTCCTCCCAGCCACCTATCTCAGGGACACACCCAAAGTCAGTGCTGAATGTGGAACCAGACTGAATGTTTCTTCTAGAACAGTGCGGAACGCCTTTACTCTTCCTGACTTCCTGACTTACAGTGGCGAAGTCTAGCATTTCTTTTGCAAATTAATATGGGGCTCCTTCTATGAATACAGTTGTTTTGTTTACTTTGTTTGGAGAAAACAGGTGAACGGAAACCTCCATTCAAAGCAACTCCAATGCTGTCTTCAGAGGTCAGAATTTCAGCAGGATGATGGCCCCTTCAGCTGGGAGCCTCCAGTGTTCCCCACATAATCTGGAGAATCCAAACTTGTAAGGTTCTACTGGGTTTTCCTTAGTGTTTGAAGTGACCATGTGGTTTACCAGTCTCCATAGGCTACAGATAACTATCATTGAAGACACTATAAGTGGACATCCTGGAGTTCTTAGAAAGAGTAAGAGCCCATGATCCCAGGATCTTTTGGCTAAAAGAAGCTAAGTTGGAAGAATCAGAGATTTCTTTCCACATCTCAGTTCTGATAGGTCAAGACCATACTAGATGTTCCACTATAGGCAAAAGGACTGTGGACATCACCATAAGTGGCTTAAATTGATGAGACAGATACACACCTAACAACACTGGAGGCATTACAGCCAGGAAGTAGAGACATGAAGTTGGGTGGAGAATTAGCATAAGTACTGTAGCCTTCCCTTTAAAAGTATACAGTACCATACCATAAAGATCATCTGTACTCTGCAAATAAATACTAATGTAATACTTTGAATGCATTTCCTTGCTTCCTGGATGTTTAGATTAGAATTTTCTTGACCCTCAGAAACAAAGATAAGCCTTAAGAATAATAAAGGCATGTACTATAGCAAGCAGGATCATCTTAGGCACACCATCTGGGGTCAACGCCAATAGCCTCACACAGTGGTGGAGTTCAGCTGCACATGACATAAGCTCCCAGAATCTAGAAATTACCTTAGGGAGTATAATCGCCAAGGTATTGTTATCATTTTTTTTTAAATGCCGTCATTTTTAAAATGCTGTCATTTATTACAAATGCATGATGGGTAATAGTCTTCAGTGGCTTCATGAAGTGTGTCCCAGGAACACTGGTCACATCATGGTGACTCAGTGAGACTTGAACTGTCCTCCACTCACTATTCATTCACAAATAGGAGAAACTTACACAGGGAAGCCAGAAGTAGAGGTGGTATGAGTAACCCCACAAATGACCTTGATCTTCCCTAATATCTGTCTAAGTACAATCCAAAGAAAGCTGCCTCCAACTTCAAGGGAACCTGAAGGGCAGCCCGATTTCCCTCTAGAGTTGTCAGGGAAAACAACATTGACAAGTGAGACATTTAGATCTTCCCAGATCCTTTTAGGGACTTAAGCCACTGCAGACCTATGTGTCTCCTGGACTCATTCTCAAAGCTTACAAATCTCTCACTTTTCTTTCCCAGATCTGCTGGTCCACGGTTAGAACCTCTCATGCTGGCTAGGCATGGCTTCAGGTTGTCCAAGGCTGCGTCATCATTGTGGGCTGGTCACCCTCATCCGTAGCCTCCACCTACTAGAAGCCAGTAGCTGTCGCCTATCCTCCACTACCATTAAGCAGCAACATGACAAGGATCCTAGCGGACAAAGTGACCCTTGACGAAGGAACACAGTTGTAGGTAAGTGTCGCTTGCCTTCTCTTGGTTTCTGGATCTTTACTTTCCTACAACTCTATTTCTATTAAACAAACAAACAAACGAAAGCAGAAAAATAAAAAACACACAGAGAAATAGCCAAACAATAACAAACCAAAACAAAATAAGCAATAGGGGTACATCCTGCTTAGAAATCATCCGTGAGGGTGTGTCCCCCAACCATGTCACATGAAGGACGAGTCAGGAGCCCAGACAAGCAGAGCGTTTGAGGAGAGAGTCCCTGACCGTGACCTGTCAGAGAAGGAGCGCCACGAGCACAGAAAGAATCAGAAATGAAGAAGATGGGAAACATTGAGAAAGAACCCCACGCACGTAGCAGTGGCTTCTTCTTGTGAAGCTGTGCCGGCCACTGGGGACAGCGGCATCTTTGAGGGAGACCTGTGGAAGGAGCAGAGGGGGAGGCTTACAAGTTCAGTTCCCGGAGAAATTCGTCTGTGATTAAAATTCATTGGACACTATAAGAAAGGTATTTGTTAAGTGTCCTCAGAGTATAAGGAATGTGTGCTCATAACTCTGCTTTCAGGGTGTGCTATACATGAAAAGTATCATATAGGAAAAATCGCTACTGTGAATCTAATTTTGGAGAAAAAGAAGTAAGGGCTCACCGGGGCAGGGAAGGTTTAACCTTCTGAAGACTAAAAGCTAATTTTGCTGGTAAACAACACAGAGTTTAATTAGCATGTATTTTTTATTTTTTTATTAGATATTTTCTTTATTTACATTTCAAATGCTATCCCGAAAGTTCCCTATACCCTCTCCCCGCCCCTGCTCCCCTACCCACCCACTCCCACTTCTTGGCCCTGGCCTTCCCCTGTTAATTAGCATATTTTTAAAAAGGAAATTAAGTCAAATAAATAAGAATTTGGGTCACCAAGTGGTTGATAATTAAAGAATGAGGTTGTCGCTTTCAATGATAGTTTTTTTAATTTAAATTTTTTTACTTGCTGTTTAATGTGTGCACTGATTTGTGAGGTGCAGTATAAGGTAATACTTGTCTAAACTCCTCAAGGTTGAAAGAGGCAGCATCATCCACCACCTCCTAAAATATTATTGCTACTAGACTCTTCAGACTCTGCACTAGTTACTCTTAAACACAGTGAATTGTTAGTCAGCTCCATCCCTCAATTATGGCTTGGGGATGGCCACAAAGAGAAAGCATTTTCTTCAAGGGAGATGGCCATCCCCACAGTGTAGGACATGTGGGCTTCAGGAAGAAACCAGGTCCTCAGTGAGCTCTTCAGGCTGCTTGGGTCTGGCTAGGAGTGTAAAGCTCACACCTCACACTAGACTTACAAAAGCCTGGAGAGGTTTTACACACGCCCTGCCCCAAGATCCCTGAATGCCTTTATCCCTGTTTTAGGGGGCACTCTCTACCATTAGCCATGCTACTGTCTCTCAGAGGTTTCTTGTTTAAGTATATTTCTATACAACAAAGACTCCACTTTAGAGGACAGTTTGCTAATACCTCTATTGTCATTTGTAGCTTAAGATCCATTTATAGAAAATACAGGAATAATTTACATACACTCTTAGAGGTAATGTATTCCTTCTTACTGCTCTATACCCTCAGTTATTGTCTTGAATCAATCTGCTGGAATAGTTACCAGCATAAACTATGGTTATGATGTATCCTGGGTTTTATCCATATGTAGTCATTTACTTAGTTTTTAAAAAGTATTTGCCTAGGGTGTTTTATATGAAAATATAAATAATAGCAGAAATAACCTCATATAATTCTGGTGTGATGGAATCCACCTCTAATCCCAGTTTATGGGAAGCTGAGGCAGGAGGCTTGCAAATGTGGGGCCAGTCTGGGCTACAGAGTAAGGCTAGCCTGGACAACTTAGAACCCTAGCTCAAAAAAATAAAATAAAATAAAAACTTTCGCTCATTTAATCAACAAATGATTTGACACATAAAACATTTATGATATTGCTGAGCATTTAACAAGTTACACACTAGTTATGAAAGTAACCATTGTTATCCTGACATTTGCTTCTATGCCATATAAAGCATTTTACATATCAGATATACTAGTAACAGATATTTCTTGACAAATTAAGTCTTCATATGTACATTGCATTGATAAGGAGGAAGCAGTTTTATGCCCCCAGTTCTATATGCTTCTGTTAACAAGGTTAGAACAAAGACTACTTAGATTAATAAATAGTGATTGTTCTGTATGACCACTTCTTGGGGCTGTGGAAAGAACGTGCCACATACAGGTTGTGTGACACTATCAGTAGACACAAAGTCTAATTTGCAGGTTAGATGTCTAAGGTTAAGGTCACAGCAGGGCCTTGCTCCCTCTGACACCTGTGGGTGACTTCTCCTCTGCCCCCTTAGAGCCTCTGGGAGCTTGCTGATTGTGGTGCCTCCTGGCATGGTGTATAGGATGGCAAGAGTTGCTGTTGCTACACAGTATACACTTGGCTTACCTCTGTTTTCTCCTCACTCTGTGAGGATGTGGTTTATCCTGGATCCTCAGCTCATCTTAACATGACAGGTTCTTAAGGCGTAGCTGTTTCCTCTAATTAAAGCGTTACCTCCTGGGGGAAAATTCACAAGGACCCAGGAAGTAAGTAAAACTCAGGAAGCTCAGGAAGTCATAAGATAAAAGATTCACTCAGATCCTCCTGGGTTGTATAAACAGTTTCTGGGGAAGGAAACTCTACCTGGCTGAGCAGCCAGCAAGTCCTGGGTCTCTAGAATAACTTTCATGTGTGCTCCTGTGCTGGGGTGGGATTCATGGGTTGTAGTTACTTTTGACTCATCTGTGCTTGTAAGTGATGCCCTACCTATAGTCCTGAAAGGAATCCCAGGATACTATAGATTCTTTAAGCTAGACTTGAATTGTTTTGTTGTCCTTAGTTCCCTTGAGATAAGTTTGTCCACGTCTCCTCTGAATAGTCCCATAATCTATCTCCAAAGATCATATCTGTAAAGAGGGATACCTTCAGCCATGCTGTTGGGGCTAAGGCCTTGACATGTCCTCTGAGAGGATGCAACTTGATTCATAGCTGTATAAACAGTCTGTGTCCCACTTTCAGCAGAACTGTCCTACATTAGTCCCGGGAATTTCATTGGTCATCCTCCCAGTTGTTCGTCTACTATGCCGTCCTTGTCATCACTCACCAAATGATACAGAAACAGTTGCCTCCTTCCCCGTCCTTGGCCTGCTCAGAACATTTTTTTTTTTTTTCCCCGATTGGACCTCCACATAACTATCACATAGAGACCTAGCCTTCACTTCTTTTCTGTGCTAGGATTACTGTCTCCTACATCTCTCTCTCTCTCTCTCTCTCTCTCTCTCTCTCTCTCTCTCTCTCTCTCTCTCTCTCTCTTTTTAGCTAATTCTCGTTTTTCTTTGCTACGCATTCCCTATTGACTTTTTAGTTGGTTAGGTTTTGAGATAGTGTTTCACTATGCAGTCTCCGCTGGCCTGGCTCTCCCTGTGTCGACCAGACTGGCTTCAATCTCAGAGAACTGCCTGTCTCTGCCTATAGAGGACTGGATTAAAGGTACCACTGTCTCTTTATGGAAAAAAAAAGACACAGTGGCCAATGTTTTGTAATCCTTGGACTGTTTTTAAAGTTCTTTCATTCTGTTTGCACAATCATTTGGCAACTTGTCTAGGTACAGAATTTACAGACAGGCCCTTTCTTACTATGTAGCATAAAGGCCTTTGTTCTTCAAGTTTTGATCTCTCATATGGAACTGACTTTTTTCGTGTTCATCTCTGATAAAGTTTAATAAATACCCTTATGCTTTGCCCATCAGAAGACAGATCTGGAGAACACACTTAGTTTGACTTTTACTAATTCAGTGTTTACCCAGTCTTCTTGTCCCCATCCTTGGCATTCTTTTACAGATGACATCTTTTCTTATTTTAAATGCTGGAATTTATGTTTTCATTCTCCATGTTGTGTCATCTCTACTTACTCCATACCAACAACTGTACTTGTTTCTACTGAACTCCCCTTCTGTGTTGGAAGCTGGTTTTATATACTGAGAAAGACCTAACATATCTTCCAGTAATGAGTTATCAGGCTGACTGAGGCTTTGGAAAACATGGGTGATACTGGCCAGCTCCTTGGTGTGCTGTTATAGATTGGTTCATCTAAGACACTGTCAGTCATTCATCTCAGGACCCTGCATGCACTTGGACGAAGTTAGGACCAGACAGTTCCAGCAGAGAAGGATCCTCCAGTCTTCTGCTTTGTGCATATATCTGCATTGTACATTCCAGTGGCTAAGCAGCTAATTACCATGGGAACTGCCTTCACTGTCACAGTTAAAAGACCGCTCTCCTTTTAGCCTCTTGTTTTACTTCTTCACATAATAAAATAAACCTGTGTGCTGGTCTAAGAGGAGCTAATGAACTGATGGGGATATAAAGAGGGTGATAAAAAAATGGTGGTCAGGGAAGGGTCTATTCGGATGCTTAGACAATGGCTCAGCTGTTGTAGCCTTCACACACAGCATCTTACTTTCCTATACTCTTAGTGAGACATGCAAGGTCCTAATGTTTAGGTGACTTCTATGGATCTTTCAATGGACACCTCTTTGATGGCAACCTATGCAGGTATTTTATTTGGGGCTTTGCTGCCTACCTACACCCACCCCACCTCCTTCTCCCTTCCTCTACCACCCCTCTACAACCCCCCAACCTACCCCTTCTCTACTCACATGTTACCTTCATCAGTTTAGAGTCTGTGGACTTAGAGAATTGCTTTTTTTTTTTTTTTTTAATTTCCGCTATGTGGTCATTCAACCTCTACCAGGAAGAAGACAATGAAGGTTATTTCGTATTTTACTTTTTCTTTTAGAAACTGGAGATTTAAACACATGATAACCATATGCTCTCCCACAGAGCTGGACACCCCCCCTCCTACAGACATTCATGTTTTTCTCTCTTGTTTGTGGTATCTAACATAACTGGAGTGTGTTTTCAACCAGAGGGAAGTCTCTGTTTTATTTTAGTTGTTTTGGGGATTTGTGTGTGTGTGTGTGTGTGTGTGTGTGTGTGTGCGTGTGTGTGTTTGTTTGTTGGTTGGTTATTGGCTTCAAGTAACTCCAAACTGACCAGCAGGACTATCAAAGTTTTCCTTTCCCAGTGACAGGTGAGACCTCTCTTAATCTTAAAAATGTGTACGTTGTGTTCAGTTCCGTTTCCTGTTTCTTCCTCTGAAATAGCATTGCTCTCAGTTTGGTTATCCAAACCACAGCAATCTGCCCGATAAAACCACGAAAGGAAAACGAGTGCAACTCCTGATATAAGAACTATGGTTTTTTTCCTTCTGGAATGAGCTTTGCTTCCCACACCCTACAGTGCATATCTGAACCAGTATATATTACTGCGCCATCTTCCTCCATCTCCACATTATATAGTGAGCACTTTACCACATTAATTTTTCCTTTACTATGTGATTTGTAATTGCTCGTGGGGATTTAATCTTACAGATATGCCATAATTCACTTCTTTAAATAGTTTGCCAACAGTGAGTATTATGTAAATTTTCACTTGTCTATTTCCCATGCAAAAACAATTCCTCCTTCTAATTTGTGAGTCTTGGCCGGCTGTGAATTAACTTTCCCTCACTCCCCGTTTGCTGGATGTATTATTGTTGCTATGATGATTTTTTTTTCTTCTAGGCTGTGGAGTCCTCTCAAGTAATTGACCAGTAGATTCTGTGTCAGAGATGTGCTGACTTGCATCTAGCCTGGTAGGCCATGCCTGCCAGCGCACACCAAGCTGGTTCCCACTGGGGCCTTTGCTGCTTAGAAAGCCTGACCCATATGTCCAGCCTCCTGCCTCTGCGGGATGATTTGCCTGTGGGCTGCTTCTCCCTAGGCTAGCTCAGTGCACACCCAAGTCTCATCTCCTAGGACATGGCCTTCTCAACAGGTCCCGACCTGAATGTCTGTGTTTTCTTCCTCTTTCTCCCCACTCTTGATCCCCTTTGTCCCTCTGCTAGCATCCTTTTTAAAAAAATTATTTTAATGAAAATTATAACTTTAGGTGACTTGATCACTCATTTGTCACGGCCCCTCTCTCTGAAGATCGAAGTCTTGGGTGAGGGGCAGTACCCTCGCGATATCTGAGACATCAGGGTTGCTTGCTGGGTCTCTTGAATAAATAAATCACGCTGCTCTTATTCTAAATTACATTTTATTTTGATTTTTAATCAGTCCAGCACAAACTGACTTCATATCAGGCTGTAGGCAGGGGATGAATCGATGCTTGCTGCCAAGGGTTCACCAGCTGTGTTAGCAGATAAAAAAAGACAGAAGCCACCTTGGTGTGTGCGCAATGTTTGCTTCCAGGCTTCCAGGACAGCATGGGCTGTGGGAGGGCCTCAGAGAAGGACACATGCAGAGGGAGTGTGCACTGGCACTCCTCATGCGACCAGTCTAGGTGGAGTAGACTCCCTAATGTGATGGGGGTCAGGGCGGGGATCCCACTGCTGGCCGCAGTAAGCTTCCATGAGACGTTTCCTCTTTTCTAGAAAGACTTGGGAAAAGTTTGGTCTCTAGATAGGTGATCAGACAGAGATGGAAGAATGCCTTATAAAAGTGTTGCTGTCACAGATGAGGGAAGTACTGAGGTCTAAGGACAGTTGTCAACATAAAGGAAGGAGATGCTTCACAGCAGTACACTGTGGCCCTCTGGGCCTCAGGATCCGGGGCAGAGAAACCAGTGTAGAAAGAGGAAGCAATGTCTGAGATGTCCCTGGAGCTGAGTCCAGAGACCACTTAATCAATAGGTTTAAAATTTTAACATGTTGCTTAGAATATGCAAAGCACAGGGTTAATCTCCAGTACTGTAAAAGAAAATAAATGAACCAATAACTACATTTTAATATGACAGTTGTAGAAAAATAGATGTTTTAGGTTTATAGTTTTAGGTGACGGCTGAAGCTATGGACAAATATAATTATCCAAGGCGAACTGTGAGAAAATAATAAAAATGAGAAGAAATTATGAAAGAGACAGTTTTCAGTGGGCAAGGAAGGGTGAGTGGATGGAGAAACAGGGACCTCGTGAGAAAAGGACTAACTAGAAGGAAAAGCAATGGAGATGAGAACATGGAGGGTTACCTGGAGGGAGGCAAGTTATTCAGAAACAATACTCCCTGGGAAAGTGGGGGTGGTGGTGGTGAATAAAGACTGGAGACTGTATCAAGATTAAAGGAAAGAAGCCAGGAAGCAGAGAGGGGAAGCCGTTCCCCACATGGACTTTACATACCAAACACATCACAATCAGGGGAAGTTCGCAGAGAAAGACAAAACCCTTCCTCACCAGGCTTCACATAAGAACTAGAATTTTCATCAGAAAAGGCAAGCCACACAAATGTCCAATAAAGGGTCCCACACATTGTGACCCTGCAGTTTTGTGGGCTTTTTCTTCGGGTCTCTGTCAGCTCCCACTCTTGGGAGTGCCTTTGTGTTTCTTCATTTGCTGATTGTGTTTCATATCCCTGATAGATTCATTGCCCTCTGACACTAGAACTTCTGTATTTCAATAGATCCCCCTGGGAGTCAGATCTGCACCTGTTACAGAAGGTGCCTGGCCTCTGACTGGTCAAGTCAGTAGATTACAGAGAACTTGGGAAGGCAATTTCCCTGGAATAGCAGAGAGAGCTGCCATCATGGGCCTCATTCCCTTTTATTTTAAGTTTCCCCGACTCTTCTTCTTCTATTCTTGTGTCTTTGAGGTGGTGTTTCCTGTAGCTCAGCCTGGCTTGAACTTGTTATGTAGCTGAGGATGAGCTTTACCTCATCCTCTTCCTCCACCTCCCAACTGCTACAGTTATGGTGTGTCCCTCCATGCTAACTCAGGTAGTCATTAATGACTAAGACAGGCGAGTACAGTGAGAGATCCGGAGAGGAGTTGAAGCTTCCTGTCCCATTTTTATTTTAATTCTTGGCCCATGTATATTTAGGTGTGTGCACATGTAGAGTGTTTTAGGGGCATACATGAGACAAACCACACATGTGAGAGTCAGAGGACAACCTCTGGTGTTGGCCTTTATTTGAGGAAGGGTCTTTTTGTTGGTTTTGACTGTCTATACCAGGCTACCTGGCCCATGAGCTTCTGGGGGTTGTGTTGTCTCCACCTCGCATCTCCTCATGGGAATGCTAAGACTAGAGGTGCTCCAGTCTCTTACAGAGTTCCTGGGAATTCAAACTCAGGCCCTCTAGCTTGTATGGCAATCATTTTTAATGATGAGTCATCTTCCAAACCCTAATATACTGCTAAAGATAATATATATATATATTAATATATATATTAATATATATAATATATATTATATATATATATTATATATATAATATATTATATATATATATATATAATATATATATATATATATTATATATA